>NW_028145437.1:1817500-2097500 GCF_977016875.1 Pavona decussata | reverse complement strand
TACCTGCCTACCTACCTACCTACCTGCCTACCTGCCTACCTACCTACCTACCTGCCTACCTACCTACCTACCTACCTACCTACCTACCTGCCTAACTACCTACCTACCTACCTACCTACCTGCCTATCTACCTACCTACCTGCCTACCTACCTACCTACCTACTTATTTATTTACCTACCTACCTACCTACCTACCTACCTACTTACCTACCTACCTACCGCCCTTCTTACCTGCCTACCTAACCAGTTATGGCTTCAAGTTATACAATTAGTCATTGAATATGGCGACTTTGGGGAGAGGAGAGCAATCCTACCACTTCGTCCTCCGTGCTCCTTGATATGGGCTAGTCCCACTAAATGAGAAAAAAAGTGAATATATGTGTTAACAAAACGCCTTTCCCATTCAACTGTTTGATCTATTACAACATTGACCCGAGTGATCGAGGCTTTCAAACTAAGGAAACTCTTTCAATTTACAGGCTGGAGATCTGTAACAGCCAAAACTGGACGTATGTGATGTGTCCACAGTGTGAGGAAGAGTTAGGCTGTGGTGGTTGGGATCTGAAAACAAGTTGCGGTCGAGCAAGAGTAAGTTTTACATGAAATACTCCTTAACGTCTCCACCATGATGTCTGCTGGATGTAGTGAGCAAATAACATTAACTTTCATTTGTTTTTGGCAAAGTCGGTAGTAAGTTTCAGTAGACAACGTCTGTCTACATCTTTTTACAACTCTCTAATTGCTTCGTTACTGTTTAAGCGCGCATGGAAAACAAACAGCGCTGGATTTACACAAAACTCAACACGTTTTGATGAAAAACATACATGCTTTAGAAAACGGCCGCCGAGAACGGCGAACCCACACTGCTTTGCGGATGAAATTTGAATGCTGATCACATGGACACTATAGCTTCTGGTCTACTATGGAGATTAAAATGCAAAAACTGCGCAAAGCGGAGTTGATCAATTCGTCCCCTATAGTTTCTGCATGTAATAATTGTCCACCTCAAACGGAAGCCTTCCAATTGTTTTAAAACTGATGTTGTCAAATAGTTGAATAGAAAATCTGATACAAACAATTGTCAGGCGACAAAGAATAATAGGACATTCATAATGAAGACAGTCCCAATGGAAATTTGTGCTCTATGGTGTTATAAGCAAGTTCGGACCATATAATACGTCCTCGTTTTATTCATTCGAACTTGAAGCTGTTATGTGCTCACCGTACATGTACTTTATAAAGTTTTCTATCCCCTGATCAAATGTTTTGCTTTCTTTCTAGATATCATACTTATTTGACAATCCAGCCACGGTTGGTTATGCTATATTTGTTTCTTTCTGGGGTGAGTATATCTCACATTTCATGTCGAATTTGTAGTCAATTGTATAGAAAATAATAGCCTTCATCATCATCATCATCATCATCATCTACATATTTAACATATCACTCCTTGTAATAGCCGCGCTGTTCTGTCGGTTACCACGTCTGTTTTCGGCCACCGGAGTTTTGGACGCTCAAGTTTCGCTCTTTGTCTACGTGGCAGTATGTTTTAGTCGAGAATATTTGCTGTGTATTGCCTGCACTCGTCGAAACACTTCTCTTCCGTACACACAACAAACGATATGCTAGTGGCCTCGGTGAGAGGGGGATTCAAACACCTCTGTAGAGGGTCAAAATTCTTCAACTTCACAGCACGAAAATTGGGTTTTAATTTTACATTAATCCAGTAACTGTGAATAAAGTCGCGCGCAAGTTGAAATAACGGCTAATCCATTAATGAAGAGATAGCAATCCTGAAACCTCTGGGTTTTATGACCCTTAGCCTCCCCTCCATACACTGTTTTATGACAACCGAACAACTGTTTAATGAGTACATGCAACAAAACACTTGCAGGGTTTGGAGGGGGAGGGTACGATAAACGGGCATCCCATGGCGGGTGGAGGGGTAATAGTACTAGTTGCTTCATGCCATTAAGCCTTATCACTTTGGGCTTCTTTTTGCAACAAGTACAAATCTGGAACTTGCTAACGCTAACCTGTGGAAGGGCTGGTTCGTCATGGTCCTCCTCTTCGTAAAGCCGATGCAACTTTAGGTCTAAACTCATGTTGTGATTCTGTTACAGCTGTGTTTTTCCTGGAGTATTGGAAACGGAAAGAAATTACTCTAGCTTATCAGTGGGATGTGCTAGGGTTTGAGGAGGAAGAGGTACGCCATATAAGCTTTGATGAGTTCTCCCTTTCTATCGGTTTTGATTTAACGGTTCACGCATCGGTATTGGTGTGCGCATGATATGTGGGGAATTTAAAAGACAAACGTTTTCTCTAGCAACTGTCAACTGGATCGCTTTTATTTACCCGCAAAGGGTAGCGCCATCCTCGGAGACCCAGGGGAGGAAGGGAGGAATGGATTTTTGTTGGCGAAAGTTTACAGTAACAAACTTTCGGCGACGAAAATCCCATGTTCCCGACTAGCTGCCCCTGGGTCTCCGAGGATGGGGTGGCACAAGAAAATAAGATCAAGTAGTTTGACTTTTAATGCCTACTTTTGTTGCTACGTAACCCAAACCGTAAAGCTATAAGGTTCATCATGTCACGGGGCAGAGGAAAAGTCTGAGTCCCTGCCGAGCATTGAACCCATAACCTTCAACGCACAGATACTGTAACCGCTGAACTCAGTAGCAGCAATGACCCAACTTGACGCAATCTCGCAAGGTTCATGTGTAGCTAGCCTGCAAACACAGACGTATTTCCGGCTGTCACTTCGCAGGCTAATCTGTGGCACGCGTCCCGGGATACTGCTACGATTAGCAATGTCGAAAGCTTCCTCAATGTTTGGTAATTTTTTCCTGATACATAACGTAATTTTTGCTTGTTTTTACTTAGGAAAGACCCCGACCTACATTCGCCGCATTAGCGCCAGCAGTGGAAAGGAACCCTGTGACAGGACTTTTGGAGCCTCATTTTCCACCAGAAAAGCGATTCCCCAGGGTCGTCTCAGGAATTGCAATCCTTGTGTGCATGGTAAGAACATTTTCCTGTACTATATCAGTCACCGCCAAAGGGCCTGAATGACGTATAGCAAGACACCCCTCCCCTCTTGCCGTTCTCATACCACTGTGTCTTAATTCCTTTGAAACACGTTCAAAATGTTTCAGTTTCAATGGTAACCCATTAATATTAACCTTGTTTTTATGTGGTACTAGAAACTTCGTTCAACCATTTACTGGCGCGCCCATTTAAGGGTATATAATGCTTAGCATACTTCGAGTGTCCAATATTTTCCCAGCCAAAGTTTTTTCCTTCTCATTTGTGCTCGTTAGGTATCCCTTGTGGTGCTTTTCATGGTGGGAGTGATTGTATACAAGCTGCTAGTAATTCATCCTCTGTACAAGGACCCAAACTTTCAGCAGTACGCTGCAGGCATTGTTTCAGCCACGGGCTCCATCATGAATCTTATAATCATTATGATTCTCAGCAAGGTAGGTATCATATAACCATAATTTCCTCGCGAAGCGAGGTTAATAAATTTGTCGGGCCGAAGGCCCGCCGAAGGCCGCGCTCGGGAGATAAGCCGTGCTAATTCGAGCCGAACATATATTTATATGTTTATATATTTCCGTGAAGGTGTCCGTGCTGTTGCCTGGCAACAGTGCGCAAACAAAGTATGAATGACGTCAGACTGTCTGGCGTCGTCTGAAAAAAATTTGCATACATCGGAAAAAATATGCGTGCATGATCAAATTTCAACTGCAATGTTCATCAATATTCACTGGATACAGAACTATCTCTCCAGAATATTTTCCCTTACTTTTAGAAATCTAGAAATCTTTTTTGTGAAAGATTGCATTGAAGAAATTACACGTTTGTGGCCGCGGTAAAATAATTTTCCGTGGGAAATAAATTCATCGAACACGACAGCGCTGCACGCCCGTTGTACATTACGTCGCGTCAGAAATAGATTTTCAACTAGCCTGTGGAACTACGAAAAGACCATGCTCATAAAAAAAATCCTATGCCCCTTTTAATCTCCTCATTTGATGCTACTGTACTTTTTTCTCTTTGTTATTATTATCTCTTTGTAAATATCCCGTAATTCAGCTTATGGCTGCAATGGTTATAATAAAGTATCTATCTATCTACCTTAGTAAAGAGGGTTTTCCACCCAGCCCCAGCTTCGCGAGGTTTTGCGAGTCACGTATTTCTAGTTTACAAATTTAATCATCACTTAGAGGCTTCTCCTTTATGGGGATGAATCGAGCCAAATTCGAGATGCCAGTATTCCAAACTAAGCGTTGAAAAACTGAAAACAACCCTTACAGTATGACTATTATTACCGGGGCCACTTAAAACTGCCCAATCAGATCACATTATGATACGAACAGTGAATGATGCCTAAAATGTGGTTTTTAACTGTTGTTTTCCGTCTACTCGTGATTGGTTCAATCGGCTTTGGTTGAAAATTATTGTTCTTGTCCTGCAATCTGATTGGCCAGTTTTGTTTAAGTGACCCCGGTAACAGTAGTCGCACTGTAATTTGGCTTAAGGAAATTGTACGAGGGACTCTTTTTGTGTTACCTTTTTTTTCATATGATGTACGACTTTTTTGAATGATGGCTTGTGGTTAACTGGAGACTTGAAAACGGCACCTCGTTCCAAGGGTCTTCTCTCTTCCTCAGAGAGGACCGTAGGAAAGAAGTTGCTTGTTTGGAGAGCGAACGTATTTAGGTATTAAATTCATCTTTTTTCTCACTTCTTTCTTTCATCAAGGTGTATGAAAAGCTAGCTTATGTGCTCAACCATTGGGGTAAGTTCTCTCCACACTGTAAGCTCAAAGCATAAAATGCCTTTAGAGACTGCTGCCGACTTTTACATATTAGCCCTAGAAAAGAATTTGGATCCCTGTTAAAGGCCAGTAATTTCTTTCTTTCTTGGCATCAGCTCTCCCTCAGCCAACTAAGTAATGAATTATCGGTCTTAGCTACATTGCCAGCGGCGTTTTAGTGGTGTCTCAAGAGAAAAAGACTGTCTGGGTTAAACTTGTTTTTCAAAGTTTTATGTTTTTCTGTCTCAGATTTAGTGCCATAATCTGGAAAATCTAGTTTGTTAAATTTAGAACCAAAAACAAATTTAAACCTTAACATATTTACCGTATATTTCTATTTACTGCCAATTCTGATCACATGGCCCTTGTGTTTATCGAACTGGATTTGCAGTCTCAACATTTCGTATTCCAAACCTAAATGCATTAATTGTTTTTCTTTGCCCGATTTTAATATGGGCTGTTAATGCTCTGTTCTTTAAAGCAATAATATCGTTTTATCTCATTAAATGATAAGGTCCGATTGTATTTTTTGGCTTTGTTACAGAAATGCATCGGACGCAGACAGAATATGAAGACAACTTGACATTCAAAGTGTTTGTGTTCCAGTTCATGAATTTCTTCGCTTCCATCTTCTACATCGCCTTCTTCAAAGGAAAGTAAGTTCTTCATTTCTTCAAAGGTGCCTTTCATGATGATCCTTGTAGATCATCCAGCCCGTATGCTTTTCGCATTTGGTTTATACGATCAAGCACCCTCCGGCTTGGGTGAGGCTGCCATTAGGATGGCCCTTACACTAGGATGAGCCTGGCACTGGGATGACCCTAGAACTAGTATGAGCCTAGTACTATAGGATGAGGCTAGCATAAGGATGACCCTAGCACTAGGATGAGCCTAGCATTAGGACGACCCTAGAAGTAGGATGAGCCTAGCACTATAGGATGAACCTAGCATTAGGATGACCCTAACTCTAGGATGACCCTAGGTGAGAGGTAGGACACGATCAATCCAACCAGACATCCAAATGATTCCCCACTGAGACTAAGACCGTCGGAAAGAACCCATCTTGTGTATGGACAACCCGTGACTACGGTCACCTTATTACTAAAGCCATGTTACAGTGTTCCAGATAACTTTCAAAGTCAGGATGTCAATGAAGAATTTTTAGGGCCAATAGCTGTGGTTCTCCCCAAATCTCCTTAAGTTTACCATTCATTTTGTCGGGTCAGGAAGCCAGTTTTCCCGGGTTTTTTTACCTGAGACGCCTCTGGAACACCATGTTATCGTTCTGTTATCTGAAAAACCCTATTAATCCGACCATTTGGTTGGCGTGAATACCGTTTTTGGGCCCATCGGTGGTCGTCTTAACGCATTTCTAGTTTTCCACATTGCATCAATGTGTTATTTCATGCTTAACGTTTGTTCTCTTTCTTACGCAGACTTATTGGGTATCCTGGAAATTACACCAAGCTATTAGGCCTCAGATCAGAGGAGGTAAAACAATCAACTACACTAAAGGCGTCGTGTTGTTCAATTCTGGTCGATTTTGTTGTTTGGTTACGTCACCGTTTAGTCTGACGTTTTACCAAGTGTACAACACTATAAAAGAAATAAGCCAAAACGAGTAAATGAAGAAAAAAAGAAAAAAACTCCAAAGAGAACAATTGAGTTAGTTATTCGATAATGAGTTTTGATCCAAGAAATCTGAGGAGCGATTGTCCTGAAGCCTGAATAGCAAACATCATGGCAACAACACGAAAGTTTTATTCATACACAACTGGTGCAAAGGCAGACTTGTGTTGTTCTTCTGTCCAAGTCTAACATGGTTCATTCCTTTTGATTGCAGTGCAGTCCTGGCGGATGTCTTATGGAGTTGGCTCAACAGCTGTCCGTCATCATGATTGGTAAACAAGTCATTGGCAACGTACAAGAAGTTCTCGTACCGTAAGTTGTTCCAGACATAACTTAAAACTCAGCAAGACAGTCCCTCTGATTTTCATTATCAGACAAGCATAAAGAAGTGCCAGAAATTACGACAAACCATACAAGCTAATGACATAAACTCGAGAGGTAACTCCGTTGCGCTTGGCCGGGGCAGCCACAAGATGGGAACGGAGGCAAAGGGTCGAGAATTTGTTATCGTATTGTGTTTGCGTTAGGCCAAGATATATCGTTTTTGCAATGCCTCTATCCAATAATCTATCCATTGAAAAAATAGAACACTTTTCATACAATGCAATTCAATACGGTACAATACAAATTTTATTAACACTCCCAAAGAATCTCGTCGGTGTTAATCATCTAAAACTGCAATAGATAAGATTATAAGACAAATTACATGGGATTATTATAAGGTAAAACAAGAGAACCTTGTTTTATCATGAATGGTAATTAACTCGTCTGCCCAAACGTTTTTTTTGACATATTACCTTTCGTTGTCTCGTATCATTTTAAACTTGTGATATCTGTTTGTATCCTTTACAGTGAAATCAAAAAGTATATGAAGAAGAGGAAAATGGGAGTGACTGGAAACGATGTCAAGCCGCGATGGGAGCTTGACTACGATTTACTGGAAAACGAAGGGTTGTTTGGAGAATACCTGGAAATGGGTAGGTGATATTTACCCACAAACACATTCCTTGCAGGGGTTACATTAAGGTTTTGAACTGGCAGGAAAGAGATTAGTGGGAAGATAGTTTAACTTGGATATGTTATTTTGTGGAAAAAGTTGGTTAGGATGTTAAAAGCAGCCGGGCGACGTCATGTTCACAGACAATCAATTTGCTGGGTGCCTGGCCCTGTTGGACCTTGAATTTTAAACAGCTCTTCTCCCCCGCAATCTAGAAATTTCGTGCCCAACATAGCTTTTAAAAATACCCCTAATTTCGATCTGGAAGAAACATGATGTTGACTGAATACCAGAAGGGAATGAGGCTGTACACGTAGAATGAAAGTTACCTTGAGAAAATCTTCGATTACAAGATGAACAACAGCGACCAACGTCGATATCAAGTTGCCTTGAATTATCTTAAGTATTCAAGGAAGCGGGTCTTAACGTGGTACAAGAGTGGAATTAAGCGTGTGGTGGTCTGTAGTTGTTAACGCGTGAAGGTCGCTGGCTGGAGGACTAGCATCTGCAGTCGTGTTGTCTTCCTTAAACTGGAAACTTTGCTCCAGAGTGTCTGTCTGCACCGAGGTGTAAAATTGAATACCGTTACACAATGTTGGGGGTACTTTCCAACGGACTAGCATCCCGCCCAGAGGGGAGAAGTATTACTCCTAGTTTCTTCATGCCTCCGAACAAAACGATCATACAGGCCACTTATGGCTCGTATGTGACAGTATCTTTTTACAACATTAAAAATATGGCAATGTGGCATTAAATACCCCCAAGTTCGAAAGCAACGATCCACGATGGTGGTGGCAGTGTTACTATAGCTAGACCTGCTCTATCCATTGTCCAATACATATTATAAGCCCCCTAGCCGTCGCTTACAATGTAAACTGAAGACTCTCTTTTGATCTACAGTGATTCAGTTCGGCTTCGTTACAATCTTCGTTGCTGCGTTCCCTCTGGCCCCGTTCTTTGCTCTCGCCAACAACGTCTTCGAGATTCGAATCGACTCGGACAAGATGGTGTGCGACCTCAGAAGACCCGTGGCTCATCGAGCACAGGACATTGGTATCTGGTTCAGTATCTTAGATGGGGTGGCAAAAATGGCTGTCATAAGCAACGTAGGTAGAATTTGATGTTTTTAGGCATAACAAAACAAGGTATCACAAGCGTTCACAAATCTTGATAAACTTTGCAGGTTGTCCCTAGTTCACTTGCAGTGCCGAGGCGACCATCGTCTTCTAGCAACAACAGGGAATTTTCCCTTCTTTGTGTAAACTATATAAACTTGATGGCCTTAACTGCATATTCAGAGCTGGAAAGTTCGCGCACATTAATCCTTCGGGAAATCGAAGGAGTTTGAACAATCGCAAATGTTAAAAAGAAACCCGAATTACGTAAATTTGTTGTGCCATTTTTCTCGGCATTGCAATGTGTCCTCATTAATATTCTGGCAGTCCTGACGTCCTATCTTGTCGGCCCGCTCTAGGTTAACTGTCTGCATTACCAAAGCTCTCCTATTAATAACGTATTTACATTCGACAGGCATTCCTTATAGCGTTCACCTCACAGTTCTTGCCTAAGCTGCTGTACAGAGGCACTGCCTCTCCGGATGGTTCTCTGCATGGATTCACAAACTTTAGTCTTGCCTGGGCGCCTGTGAATGCCACCTCTCAACCTTGCAGGTTTGTACGCAATCTTTCTTGTTGGCTGGTTTGCAAAAGAAATAAGCAGTCGCCGGTTTACTTTATTAAGGATACCATAAGCAAAGAAATGATAAAAAAAAAAAACATAGGACCTAATTCACGGAAGGTATATTCAGCAATGTTGAGGTAAATACTACGTTAAGTTCTTTTAAAATTAATCAAGAGAGGCTCTTGATTTGACCAATATACATCTTAGCTTTGAATTCAAGAAAAAAATCCTGTTTCCACAGTTAACAACAGCAAGACAAGTACTTCAGGACAACGAAAAATACTGTAGCATAATAAACCAAATTTTCCGCCAAAGCACCATCGTATTTAATTTGTTATGCACGCCATCACTGCCACCAAATACGTAACTCAAGGGTGGAGGGGGAGGGTGGATACGGGGAGACATCCCCAACAATTTTAACGAGAAGATTGCATAGACACAGGGAGAATGGAAAGCCTGCTCAGCGAGTGTTTTTAATTTGCCTCGTATTCACCAAAAGTTGTGCGGATATTTCTTTTCGAAACAAGTTGAATCGTATATTCTCCGCGCAATTACCCTCGAAGAAACTGGGGCCAAAGATACGTTCAATAAACAAAAATCTAGGTGAACAACCCTAACGAGAATTTTCCAACCAAAACCTTCTGATTATTAACCACCGTCGCCTCATAGCCATAGGCAATGTATCGATGGTTTGCACGTGACGTCATGGCGGCCATGTTGGTGGACAGGAACAATAAGATCTTTCTCCTCTGGGAGTTAACTTCCATTTTTATGCCAACTATGTGAGCAAATTTTCTTTTGTTTTGTCCACCAACATGGCGGCAATGCAAACCACGTATTTGTGGTCTCAGGAAAAAAACAGATATAAAACACTCTTAAGAGCTTTATAGTTTAATGAACAGGAACCACTCTTAAATTCGATCTAATGTTAGTGGCGACGAAAACAATGTGTGTTGGCGTGGATGATTACAATTGAAAAAGTGCTTTGTTTCTTCAACAGATATATAGACTTTCGCGACCCGGACGGACAACTAAGTAAATTTTACTGGCATTTACTGACGCTAAAACTTGCATTTGTCATTATGTTTGAGGTGAGTGTTTACAGCTGATATTGCCACCGATGAGATTGGTTTCCATTGGTTAAAATCGCGTCAGCGATGACGTACATGGCTGATGTATGCGGGGGGTGATAGTAACGCCCACTTTGATTTTAGATGGCAGTCATTTATGTTTTTCATTAGACCGAGACTATCACCTCTGTATAAACGTGACGTTACCCTCTGTGGGCGGAATCCTAAAGTGCTAACTTAAAGATTCAATTGTGAACCACTGAGCTGTGCTTGGGTCCGGTTGTTCGTAAAACATTTAAAACTAATCCACAATTAAAAGTTAAAACCGAGGTTGTCATCTCGCTGGTTAAAAGTGTTTTGAAAGCCTAATTTCAAGCTGATGTCTAAGTCAAAACTGAGGCACAAAAATCTTTTGAAGAGTCTTCACTGATTAGCAAATAAACTTGAATCAAAGTTCACGTTAACCCAGGATTAGCTTAATCGGGCTTTGAACAACTGGACTCTGTGGTACTGTTTCAGTGTAGCCAAGGATAGTTCCAGTAGCGAACTCTTCCGTTTGAAGACGAAAACCGAAAGCGTGACCACTCAACTGACAACACCGTCCAGCAGGTCATTCAGGTGGTATCGTTTATAATGCTGCAAAAGGCGGTTCGAAATTTACGGATTTGTGGTTGAAATCCCAAGGTGTTACCATTCATGCAGTGCTGTTCGTTGTGCAAAATGTTTCGAAATGCAAATTTTGTCGAACCAGCATACTCTCGAGAGGGAAATGATTAAGCAGCTAAAATTGGGTTGGTGAGCTCAGAATTAGAAAACAGCACTTTAATATCGTGCAATACCATGCGGCATGCCAGACAGATGTAATATTGATATTGAGACCAGAAAGGTGGGGATTAAAAACAGCTGTTCACTTTATCTTTTACAAAGCACGGGTGGAAGTAAGGAAACTATATCTAAACTTGCTAATAACAATGAGAGAAAGATTTTTCAAGACGTGAGGGAGGAAGTAAAATACTAACAGACCGGCAGTAGCTATTTTAACTAGAGCCAAGGCTTGGGTTGTTCAAAGAGTAAGTGACTCCATTCAGTGGACAAATCCCTCTCCAGCGGATAAATTTACCACTGTTCACGGTCAATGCGATAGACCAAGTCTGCATATTGCAAAAATTGTATCCATTCTTTGAACAAGCGAGGACACAAAACGTTCCTCACAGCTAGAGTACGACATTTAGGTGCATTGAAGACCTCACTTGTGGTTTATGGATTTCTCAGTTTATTTTCTTGACCTTGATACTTTTAAGTATTTTAAGTCAATGTTAAAACATTCACTTGACGTTGTAAGGAGAATATAGAGATTGGCCACAACTGGGGCATAATGTTTAACATTTTTTGTCTCTTCAGCACTTCATTTTCTTTGTGTCAAGTCTGATTGACATGTTGGTACCAGACATCCCTGGAGGCCTGGACCAAACCATCAAACGAGAGGCTTACCAAGCCAAACAGATCATGTCTGATCACCATGGCTTGATGGGAACATCCAGTTCAGAGGATTTCCTGTTGGAACTTGAGACATAACTGAAGACAAGGCATTCACCTTTGTTTAATGTTTGGACTGTGACACAGTGTAGAGGAAGACCAAATGAATGAGACAGAAATCCTCTTGATAGAACTCGAAACATGACAAGAATAGAAGACGTTGGAATTTTCATCACGCCAAAGAAGTGAGAGGTTCAAATTTGTCTAAACATGGGATGTGATATTCGGTGTGTAAGTGCAGTTGAAGAGGAATATCTAATGAATGGAATGAAGATTCCCTATTGGAGCTTGAAATATAACAGCAAGAAACCCTGAACAGTCCAAGCCGGGAAGTGAGAGACTCAAATTTGGTACAAAATGACGTGATATTTGATATAGACAAAAAGAGTTGAACATATAACAATTTATGACTGAAAAAAAACCTGCTAAGGGAATGTGTCCTAGCTTCACCCAGGAATGAACTGTTCTCGTCATGCGTTATGCTTGTCAATTCTGAGGAACTATGAAAGACTGGTGAAGGCAACGGCGCCATACAAAACGTGTTGAGATGGAATATATCAGGCGGATGAACTGAATTGTCGAGAGAACACTAGAGGCGATACTGGACAATGACTGCTCAAACCTTTTCGCTGGCAAGTTTACCGGGCCAAGAGTGCCTAAACTCGAACTATTGTAAATATTTTTTTAGAACAAAACAACGGCAGACGAAAGCACTGTCCAACAGGTTTGATTTGAATGGTCACACTACTCACACACTAGGTTTTTCCTGGTGTATAAACCTTGTGAGCGAAAGGGAAAGTAACGATTGCATATCGAGGCTGACAAAGTTGGCATAGAGTTTTCGACGATTTTCTTCAGAATGCAGAAACTTGTGATCAGTGCGTTATATTGAGGCATATAGCGTAAACGAATCAGCTTCTTTTAATTGAAATTTTGGGAAAAGGTTTTGAAAAAAGTATAACCGCAAAATGTCGAGGTATTCTGATTTCGGGAGGCCCGTGCAGAATACGCCCTACGCTACCTTCGAATCCTTTCTTTTGTATTTCTAGTAAACGAGTAATTTTAAAGGTCCGCACCACAAAATAATATTTATCATTAAATTGGTGCTCATTTCCAATTAAATAAGTCAAAATGTGAGGTTAAACCAAGGTCAAAATCATTTTACAGCATAATATCTTTTCCCAGACGATCTGTAAACACAGAATAAGCGCATCCTTTTTAAAATGTATCCCCTTGGAAGCGCGAATTTAACTGATTTAAAGTTACGACGGTGAGCGAATAAAATAATCAAGACTTGAGTTACATTTAAGAATTCTTCTTGTGATTTCGTAGGTGTATACACCCGCTATTTTCCCTCGCCATCGGCAAGTTTTTCCTTCTGGCGGCGAATTGAATATCAAGGTCGCTTGATCCTTGAGAAGTGTACGGCCAAAAAACTGCCGTGCAAAAAATTAAGGAACGAGTAACTACTAACATCAGCGTTCAATTCGATAATTGTTTAAAATTAAACTAACGTAAACCTACACAACGATGGAAGATAGCTTTGGGGGGAATTTGTTTGCTTACCTTAAACTTATTGAATATTCAATTAAACGAAAATACGGGTATTCATCTTTATTCGGCCTTCTGGCTTCTTTGAATAAATTACCACGAAATTGAATTTGTAGTATTCCGCGTTTGAACAGCAAGCGTGTAAATTTCCTTGACTGTCGACGGGTACAAACCGAACTAAATCAAAAGGTTAGAGAACAAACTAGTTCTTGCATTTTGGGATAAAAATTGAACGCAGATTTGATGTGAAATGGCCGACATGGAAGTCGCTCAGGACAGCTGTCGGGTATCAGTGTACAAGCAGGTTTTTTCTGATCGCTGATTGGCTCAGACCATGCGCGGGGGCTTCTATTTTGATTCCTTGCGAATTTCTAGCGATCTGATTTGAATTTGTCGTTCGCTGTGGTGATCTTTAATATTCTGAACTTATGTGACCAAAATATTTTCCGTCCTGGCTTACAGTTCGGGTAGAATTTGAATTCTTTTGGTTTGTGATGTCTTGATGGGGGATTCAGAATCGAAAGCAGCGACTTGAAGTTGACAAATTTAGCAAAACATTTCCGACAAAACCATGCCTAGATCTTACAACAAGATGGATGACACGGATCCCTTGGCCACGAACGAGTCTCTGGTATTTACAATACGTTGTTTTTATATGTTAAAATATGTAGTAAAATTTTAAGGCTAAGTTATCATTTTTTCTTCAATCATGGCTGCTTCTAACAGTAATTTCACGTACGAATTATCAATCGAAGACAAGCAGCCATCATCGCCCTGTTGACATTCAAAATATGCCACCTCGCAGCCATTGCATTCTCGTGCTTTAATTTATTAAAATTCGGCCGAGAATTTGACATAGAATTTTAACAAGCCAAAAGCGTTAGGGTATATTTTTTCTTCAAACGCCATAGCAAAGGCAAAGAAAATCCACTCTGAATAAACCGCTTTCACGTAACACAACCCAGGTTATAATCAAAGTGCTAGTTGCAAGATTCATGTGTCATTGTATGTGAAGTTTACTAGTGTTCTCATCTTCGCGTCTTGCGATGTAGGATACAATTCAACCAAAATTTCAATTGACGATTCTTCGAAAGACATAGTCAGTATATAATTTGGTCCTGATCTTGAGTCGATCAAAGATCGATCGAAAACCAACAGCGAGATTTTAGGTTATTAAAAATTAAAGAATCCGGGCGTTATACTGGCTTGGGTCGGAGCCGCAAGCTTCCAACTTTCGGTGTATATTTTTTTCTTGTTTTCGCTGCTTTTCAATATTGTAACGTTACATCCTTATCTTTCTTTTGGCGCAATATTAAACATTCCACGCGTTCGCGAATATTTTCGCCTTCCGTTTTCAATGTCCTGGGTCTAAAATCCATTTTTGAAACGCATAAAACCAGAATGCAGAATAAACTAAGATTCTATAGCAACTTTAAGGCATGGCAACTTAAAAAGAGAAACAAGAAAGACCTTCAAATTAATTTGTTGAAAGTTGAATTTACCCATAAGCTAAAGCAATAACTGAATTATAGTTTCCGATGTCAGGTTTCTCGGGGCTTTCAAATTACGCTGGCCTGCACGCATCCAAGCTAAGTGAATATGTTGTTGTTTTTAACTGAAGTTCAGTGATTTTTTGGCGCAAATTTCGCGGTTAAGTTCAAACCTTACCCAAGGGAATTTGAGAAAACAAAATTAGCACGTTGTTAAGGTTAGTCTAGAGCTCACGACTCGAATCTTTTTTACATATGACTAGGAAAAGCTCCATGGTGACAACAGCACTTCATAAAAACGAGCTTGCACCGCAAGAAGGTCGGAAGAAATTAATTACACTTGGTAATAAATTCATTTTCCTGACACCAACTCAAAATAGCAAACGAAGAAACAAATTTAAAGGGCATTTTGTGTTCCTTGATACGCTTCGCTGCTACAATTGTTTACCCAGATTACTAAAGAACTGGCGATAATTTGCATATGTGCAGCCCTTTTCGCAGTATACCAAAAAAGAAAACCGAATTTTTGTTTACCCTATAATAATTATTTCCTGTTCGCATTCGGGTGTTAGATTTTGATTCCACAAGACTTTAGCAGGGCTGCAAGTCAATTTTCCTCAACACTGAATAGAGAAAATTCACACATACGACCTCTATGAAATATCTCCTGAAAAACAGCGTCTAAAATTTTTCACCTGAAAATTCTATTATCGTGAGAGACAAACAAATATTGTAACAACCAGTCGATCTGAAAGGAATTCTTGCTATGTACCTCCAGTCGGTATATAGCTTTAAAAACAAAATTTAAACAGTACGTTTCACCATGAAATATAACTTTACAAGATACTTTCGACTTTAGCAATACGGGTCAAGATTTTTAAAAATGATTAGAACGTTTCTACAAAAACAAATTAAAATGTAAAACTTTAATCACTGCATATTGCTGAGAATAAATTGCAAGGTGTATTAATGAACGCCCCTAGACATCATACCATTATTTAGTGCATAACACATTAGGAAAAAAAATTTAGAAAGTAATCTTTAGGGAAATTTTCTCTTGGTCTTCTAAACATTCTAGAGAGCAGCATCGGTTATGATACCTTTTAAAGTAAAAGAAAAGAAAGCTAGAGAATTTCACGTTGCAAAACGTTGACACATTGGTCGCAGTCCGAATTATTAAGTCACCATATTTTTATAAAAAAAAAAACACAAATAGATTCTTTGGTCAGTAAACTACACATTGGATAAATACGCTGTACCATGTTTCATATTTTTAAACAAGCTCATTCCGTTAAAAATAAGCTAAACAAGGATTATGTTCAAGACAGAACTGACACATGTAAGAGACTTGCTCTCAATATTCCTATCCACATAACAGTTTCGAGAGGAATGAAAACCAACAATATATCAATCTCCCTCTACGTATTGACAGTCGATGCCTTTTATCTGATTAAGATCAATATTGCTTTTGACAAACCTATCAAAGAAAATTCTAAAAATTCTTATTAAATAAACCAAAGCAATATACATTAATAAGAATTGTAAATTAGTGCACTGATTGGTTGAAAGCTGTCAACTTCTATAACTCTGTGGAAACACATTAAATCTTTCATGAATGATTTTCTAAAAGAAATAGAAATCGTTTTGTCTGTATCTAGAAAATTAGCTAAATGGGTAAAAGTTTGAGGTTTACCCTGTCATATAACTTTTACCAAAATAGTAGCCCTTCTTTGACACACAAAAAACAAAACAAAAAAGTACCCCTTTCTCAAAGCTAAGCCAAAACTTCATTTTTTCCCTGGTATGTGTCGTAATCTCTGCCTCCTCTGCCTCCTCTTTCTAATCCATGCATTTAATCTCTACCCTTTCTATTCACAGTCTATTTTTCCAACAATTTAATATAATTTTAGATTTTGCCACAATTTCTCCTTTCCCTAGACCACAAGGATGGGGTGGCCAGCCTACTACATGCGTCACCCCCCCCCCTGCTCCTCCCCTGTGGGGAACCTATTGCTAATGCACAGTGTTTCCACAACTGAGAGTTCTCCACTTGAGCAACGTTCTGTAACATTAAGGAAACATGAAAAATGTTTTCTACTTCACTCAATTCAAGAAGGCTCAGGATTGACTAAATAGCAATAATATAAATGTTCCTTTAAAACACAAACACAAATAACACTGAGCAATATCTACAAAGCCGAATTTCACCTGCAAGAAATTACTTTAACTAGTGTAGTCTGACTTATCAGTTGAGTTAAACAAGCTAACCCAGTATACAGTGTAAATAGGTACATAGGGGATTTGTTAGAAGCCAGAAGTTGAGAACCCAGGTACTGGTACCCATTTACCCTGTACATGGCAATACCTTTGGAAAGATCTAAAGCCAGTCTAAACAAGATAGAAGAGTGGTAAACCATCTATTTACCATATACATTAAGAACCCTGTCCACCACATGACTCTGGGTTTACTTTTATTGCATGTATGCGTGTCTTTGTAAGTAATCCAGAGCCCTTTTTGGAAAACAGCTTTTCCCTCAGCATGCCTGTTGGGTGACACAACTGAAACTTGCTTATGTGTATCACAACAAGTTGAAACAAAAATATCAACACTTTTACAAGAACATTGCACCCATGATATCAACAACCATTTTTTTGGAACCAGGATCTTAGACGCATACTTTGTGTGGCGCTTACAGAAACAAACATGTCAAGCTTGAAATTGTAAGATAAAAAGAGATGTCAAAGTTTACAGAGCCTAAGTAAAACTTCTCATTTGAAAGAAATGTGATGTTATGGTATGTTTTCAGCCCTGTGAATAAACAATAGACGTAATATTTCAGTGAGTGACACAGGCATATTTGGAAAAAGAAAATCTGCGTTCTCCCAACAGGAATCGAACCTATCACTTCCGATTACTAGGTTACTTAGGAGACCAATGGTAATCAAACAAATTCATAACAACTACAACTATAAACTTAAGACTAACCTTTTCACAATACAGGTTTACAGGCAATGTTTAATTTAGGGTAAAATTTACTGCATGATCTATTTTACGATCAGAGGTTATTGCGGATCCACTATTTGAGTGAGGGTGTGGCATTCGATTGGTTGCTTGGGTATCAGCTTGTTTATAGATAAACAAGTTGGGTTTACAATTACCACATGCAGACCTGCCCCCTTGGAGTAGATCACTAGGCTTGAATAATTAAACAATTCATTGACAAGTTACTCTATAAATGAAGACAACTGGAAATGTTTGATAAATTAATTTAGCTACTACATGTACTTGACTTAATGTTAAAAGTAAAATTCAAAAATGTGCTTCAAAAAATAGACTAAAATTTGAATAGTTGGAGTGTACATATAAAATGACTTAAAAGTACCGGTAGTGATGTGGAAAGTGACACAGTAAACTGAGTTTTGTTCATTTTCAAAAATTAACTTAAAGTATATTTCATGAAGGAGACTGCATCAAGCCATTTGCTAGTTGATGAAGGATCCAATAAAAGCTACTTTACAATTGTAAGTAAGGGAGAAGGGTTTAAAGTGATTTTGTTTACAGATCATCTTGTCCATTACAATACAAACAAAGATTTAACCTGTCAAAATATTATATCTGATTAAAGTGAACAAAACTTGTTCAATAAACTCACCTAGATGCATGTTAATTTTGAGTTATCAGAAGCATACCATTTAAGTTGACAACCTTTTTCTTAGTTTACATCACATCTCTGCTGGTTTTAAGAAAATATTATTAATGGCTGTCTATAATGGGTGACCTTTATCAACTTATCTGTCAACAGTGCAGGTACTACCTGCTAAGCTTGTGATCGAAGCTCTGTGGCTGGAGATTGCCATTTAAAATTATGAAGGATACTAACCAACTAAAGAAGCATACCACTTTATCTATGCTATAATCCTATATTCTATTTCATTCCTTTTTAAACAAGAAGAGTTATTTTTTATCGAAAAAAAAAAACAAAACAAAGATTCACCTGAGATTGTGATCAGTTGTTACTTATTCAAAATAAAAATATTTGACTGAAAAATGGCTCACATATTTGGTAGCAGAAGGTCAAACAACAACTGATTTGTCAATATTGTGTGATTTGTGATGAACTCCCTGCTGGGCATCTCTGAACTTGCACTAGTATAGGAAGAGGAAATTTCTGAGACTTTTGGCAAAAGGAAGGGGAGTCAGGATAGGGGGTGTTGAGACAATTATAGAGAATGGAAAGCCAGGAAGAACAGAGTGATCAAAAGGAAAAGGAGAATACTAAAGAGGAGCAGGTATTCTAACTTTATTTGACAAAATGAAGACAGGTTTTGATCACTGTATACTGACTGGTTGCTTTCTAATTTCAAATTAAATTCATAGTCTCTAATCTTACAATTATTGTTATCTAATCCCAGTAGCTAGCATAAACAGTGATTTTAAACTGGCACAGACTGATTGTAGCACATATAGCCAGCAACATAGACCAACAAAATGATACAAAGCTTTTCAATTGAAAAACTTTAATTGAATGTGGTAATAAAAACTTGATGTTTTTTAGAGTTATTATGATCAACAACACTTTACATTGTTCTCTAAGTTTTGAGAAAACTGACCCATCACTATCTGTATCAGGATCATAATGAGGTGTATTTTTTTCATTGTCTAGTTCTAATTTTACCAAACATTCAGACCTCACATCCAAAAAAGTGGCAGCCATTTTTATCAAGAATACACAAAACTATCCCTGATTCCTAAAAAAAAAAAATTATGTGGACTGATCCAAATCCATTTTATGATTTGTGAACGAATTTGTACCAAGGCCTGTGGTAAAGCCAAGGCCCGTCATTATGGACAATGTGGGGGACAAAAACAGTGTACGTGTTATTGGAGTGTCCTAACATTAAAAGGGTTAACTTTTAGGAAACTTATATGAGTTGGGATCAGGCCAAACTCCATTTCCATTTCTTCTCTTGCCACTGCAGACCTCTGCTTTGAGTACCATATTTATTTGATTTACTGCCACTACTGCTTGAACGTCTGGGCAAATACCACAGAGAAAAATATACGGAAATTGCAGGCTGTGCAGAACTTCACTTGTCGAATCGTTAGTGGCGCGAGAAAGTACGATCATGTAACTCCCCACTTGAAAAATTTGTCTTGGTTACCCGTTAAGGACGAACTATACTACCGCCAAGCTACCATGGCTTTTAAATGCATTTCCAGACACGCCCCCGAATATCTGACGTCCCAATTCATTACCCGCGAGCAAGTTACTAAGCGTACAACTAGGAGTGGCCAAAAGCTTAATGTACCTCTTTTTAAAACAGCCTCAGGTCAAAGAACATTTTATCACAGAACTGTTGGACTTTGGAACAATTTAGACCCCCTTTTTAAATCAAGCCGTTCTGTTCAAGTTTTTAAACGTACCTTAAAGAATAAGCTTTTAGACAATTTTGTAAATACTTCCTGAACTTCATTTATTTTTAGTATTTTTCTCGATTAGTAAGTTTAGATAATGTTGTAATTGTTTTTTAAATTTGATTAATTTTAATTGTGTAGTTATTAGTAACTTAAGTATTTAAATAATTGTTCCTAAAAAGCCTCATTGGGGAGGTACATGTACATGTAACAATAAAGTATGTATGTATGTAAGGCAGGTGCTGCACCGCAGAGAAGGAGTGGTACAGAATCGCCCCAATTCACTGCTCGGGTTGGAGAAAGGCGAGGCAAAGACGTGCGTTATAGAACGATGGCATCCAGATCTATAGTTTTTTGTACAACATCGCTTTCAACTGAACTGAAAACTGATATGGTAGTTCAGAGTAAGAAGAAAGATAATCTATAAAATTGACTTTAGAACGAAAGAACATACATCTGTTTATTTTAAAGCATACAATACATCGAAGTAATACAACCTTTGAATAATCACCCACCCTGAAAGCCCAAAGTTAATAAGCACCCACCCCCACCCCCCTCACAACAAAAAACTTTCTGTACTAACTCAGCATGAAGTAAGAGGAACGTCAGTTGTGTTACAAAATTGGTTTTAGATATGGTAGTCAATAAACTTTTATGGCTTGTTCATGTTAGCTTTGGCACTTTGTTTCATTTTGTTCAAGCAAAATAACCTTGTTATCCCCAGTTTTGTTATTCTCTAAAAATGTCCTTGCTTGGTGAAGATGTTGGGAAAATAATAAGCACCTACCCTCGAATAAGCGCTCACCCTCATGGGCCCAAAATTAAATAACCGCCCAGCGCAGTTAATGGTCCCATACAGCTGAGCAACGCAAAAAATATGGACTGTGCAGTTCAGCATACATATCAGCTTCAGTGGGGAACCCAATTTACAGGCACCTGCTTAATACAGACACCTCGAACAGTTATGGAAAGTGAACCCCCCACACGTGAATTCATGCTTTTAGCACTTAGCATCTCACAAGTTTGCACTTTTGTTGATTGATGTCTCTCACCATGAATTTCAAAAGAACAAAAGGTTTTTTTTTTTTAGAGTCTACTGAATAGCCAGCTTACTATCACTGATCCCTAATTTCAATCTACCTGGATCCTTTGGGAGATAAGAACAACTTTCCTATTCAAAGATGGAACATTTTCAAATGAAATTTAAACAATTATATCATTACACTGTCATTTGTGAACTTGTGAGCCTAGTTCCAAAAGATTGAGATGCAGTATGTAAAATTAACAATAGTTTTGTTGCAGGCATCAGCATGTTTGTAATTTGACACTGTCTTCATTACCTTGAACCTAATTTCCCTGGTTCCCACAATTAAGATTCACAACAATGGAATTCCACTGTTCTTGATCAATACAAAACAATAAAGAATGTAGCTTAATAAAAGTGTGTGATTCTATAGGACTGTTAAATCCATAAGGCATTTAAGCAGTAACAATTAATGCTTAAAATCAGAGAAATAAATGCACTTGACACAACGCCAAATGTTCAGCTAGAAAATGTACTGTACACCCTGCGTACATGTGGTTATAATTTACCTGATGCATTCATTGACTTGTTTTAAATCAAGATGTACTTTTCAAGACCTAAGCAGAAATTTGCTCGAGGAGAATTGTATGGTACATATGCAACTAGCAGTGGGTTTTTCCTGTATAAATGTGGCCCACTAGTTAAGGTTGAAATAATTTTATTCTTTATTTAAGCTCAAAATGCTGACACTGAGTGCAGTGATGTGAATGCTTAAGGCTTTTCTTTCTATGAAACCTTTCTCGAGATGTTAAAGCCATAGATAACTGTGATAAACGTTTTCAACAATAAAAAACTGATTACGGTAAATTGTAGCATGTGAAATGGACATGTACATGATTAACTCAGAGCCACTTTTGAGAAGTTTGCCTTGACCTAGTGCATGCTTTCTAGAAGATCTTTTGATAAGTTATATACTAAAAAATATTACCGGTAATACTAAATATTTATTGCTTTTATCCATAGACATGATGAAATGCATATAATACATGCAAAAGGTTAAAAACTACAATTATATGAATGAAAGAAAGACTTTTTTTAAAAGCTAGAAAGTAAAAGTTAAATGTGTGATCTCTGCGAAAGATACAAAACTAATTTATACATACATATTGATAATGAATTTAAAACGTAAAAGTCAAAGCTGATATGCATTACCAAGCAAAAAATTGTCACCAGTGATTTAAAGTAGTTAAAATTGTCGCATAACACTGAGGCTGCTGCTACAAACAATAACATTATAATTACTAAGTTTATAGTTGATTTTATTTTCTTCGGAAATTATAGTTGTTTGCTACATGTATACATGTAATTTGAAATTTGAAGTAAAATAGAGAGTTTTAAATCTTATCTTATCTTTATCTATTGCCTAGGGTTTTGACCACAAATAGAGACAATTTCAGTTCACAATTTGAATAAAGACTACATGCAGACTGCCCCTTCATCACAAATTTATGATTAGATATAAACCTGCAGTACGCACTAGGCCATGGATACAGGCAATGTAAAGCTTTTCCAATGAAATAAGTTACAGACATTTTAATGTTACATCTTTACAAATGTTTGTAAAATGTAAACTAAAAAAAAGTAAACAGTGCTTAAAATTTATATGGTACTTTGGCAAACAGCTAGAAAATCTCACGACTAAAACTTTCTGTCCCCACGCCAAACTTTTTAAATTCATATAATCAAAATTTAAACCAAAATTTACAGGAATATAACCAAGTGTATAAAGCAATTTCTAAATTTTAGTGGGCTTTTTTTCTTTTTTAGATCTTTCAGCCTTTTTCTTTTCACTTTTTCTTGCCTCATTTCTTTATTCTCTTACAAGCTGTTGCACAGCGCCAGAAATTCTTTGCCTTACAATTCTTGTGTGTAATAAGAAACTTTTGTTTAAATCTGAGTGTTAATTCTCTTCTTTTCTTCTGATTTCTCTGTAGGAAATGGCTTCCTATAATACTTTTGATCCAGCTTACAATGGAATTTACAAGGTTCTGTTCTTCTAAAGCATGATTTAAAAATAACAAGATCATAACAAACTGATATTTATCCTAAGACTGAAAATTTAGAAGTATCATTGAAAATAATTTAACAACACCAAAAACAAAAGACCTTTTAAAGCAGTTGCAGGAATGACCAATTTACAAGTACACTGACCAATCTGAGATTCCAGTGACAAAATGAGATTTATATGTAAATTTAAATGTAGCTATAAAGTTGTTTTAACAACACAGGTATACTAATCAGTATGCAAAGTGTGATGTCAATTGTGACAATTATTTTTTGTCTATGTTTCTGTTTATTAATTCTCACATTGGTGCAAGCTTGCAGTAGACTATTGGGCCATTGTGATACTTGTTAAAGAATCTGTTTTGACAAAATATACTGACAAATTTAATCAAAGACAAATTAATTTGCTACAGATTAAAACAAATCCATTCTTTTTATTACTTTCAGTAAAAAGACTTTTTGCAACATTAGAAATTGAACTAATCAGTCTATCAAAACTATGCTTCAGTTTGTAATCTAGGAAAAAAAAATGACCTTTATAATAATAACATATTTGCTGTCCTTTGTAATATAATAATATAGTCTATATGACTGCATGTTTGAAGTAGATGACTTGTAAAACACACCTGCAGTAAGCACTTTTATAACTTCAAATAATAATTTACCATGTAATTCAATACTATTGAAAATAACAAGTAAGCAAAATTTAACCAAGATATTTTTAAAATTAATAGTAACCTAATAACTTAAAATGTAATCAGAATCACTTAGTAAATATACAAGACAAATCGCAGGCAGCATAAGTTAACTTTTAAAGCTTCACTTGTTTCTTCTGAGTAACATGTAACAAGGCACTGTCAGATTTTTGCTGATAAGTGATTTGAAATTCCAACATAAATTAAATTTACATTCTACAGCATAAACAACAAAGTAAAGAATTTTGATTAACCAATGCGAGTAAAAAAAATTAAGTGACATCTACCCTTGGTACCATAAGTTCATTTCCTTAAAAAAAACGTTATTTGTGTTAAACAGGCATACATTTGCTTCTTCCCTCATTTCACTTCATAACTGAAAGTCTCACAGCCAAACCTATTCATGATTGCATTGTGATTTAATATTTTGAACTTGGCTCAAATTAATTTTACTTTCCTTAAGGTTTTGTGAGTGATAATTACTGTATTAGAGCACAAAACAAAGGAAAACAAAAATTGACCGAGGTTGAGATTAAACCACAGCATCATGTTGTATCCTGGGTTAAACAGCTGTGAAGCAACATGTGGCATGTTGTATTGTTTCTGTGAACAAAGCATTTATTTACAACATTCTCCCTTTTGCAATCATGCATCTTTATTGAAATTTTTTTAGTTACTCCTTAGCAGAGATAAATTTTCATGACCCAGAGTTCTCTTTCATTTTAGAATGTTGACAATGATGAAGACATGAGTGGGGAGAGAGGATGTTTCTTCAAGGATGGCAAAAGAAGAATTGGTAAGTCAAGTTGATATCCTCCATTGGTGAAATGATTCACACTTATGGTAATTGATTCCACAATGTAAATTTAAACTGTTTTTCTAATTAATATCCATACCCTTCCCTCCACAAAGGGCTTTTTCAATGCGAACCCTCCCATCCCTCTGCTAATTCAAGTTTAGCTTCATACAGTCGAACTCCCGATAACTCGAACCCTCGCTAACTCGAACCTTGCACTAACTCGAACCAATTTTCCTTTCCCTTCAGGTCATTTTCTATATAATTTTACCCTCTATAACACAAACTCCCGATAACTCAAACCTTTTTCAATTTCCCTTGAAGGTTTGAGTTATCGGGAGTCGACTGTAGTTTCCTTCAAAATAATAGTGGCATGTGAGTTCCCTCTCGGGCCCCCTGGAATTTCCAATGAACCTCCTTGGGGTGCATATGGATATTTCTTGGAACCGCACATTTTAATAAAATGGACCTCTGAATCAGATAATTTTACAAATCATTTACTAGCTTTTATTATTCATTATTACAATATTTACAACATTATAATTTACAGTAATTTACACCAATTAAGTCGAACAAAATGTTTATCATGAAAAACTTATAATTCGACCTTACTGTAAATTATTTACAGGTGAATCTAAAATTCATTTACATATACTTTTCTTACAATCATTTATTAATGAAATATTAAAATTAATAACAAAATCGCAAGAATACTGAATTGAGTAATATTCCATTTTAAGATTTATTTATAATTTATTTGAATGTCTACTTTTGGCAACCATGAAAGTTGCTACCCCAAGAGTGAGTTCAACTTAGTTTATTAAATTTTTAGTTTAAACTTAGTTTACTGTAGATATATCTATTGGCCATTCTTTTCTGTTATGTATGTAAGCACGTTAACAACTGAATTTGAAATTTCCCCGTGACTTGACGCAAGTGAACTTTTCCTTGTGTAATTAAAGTGTCAGCTAATTGTATACAATTCCTGATTGTCACTTGCCTTCTCATCATCATATGTACCATGCCTGTTTGCAGACTTTGTACTTGTCTATGAAGAAGGAGAAAAGGCACCTCCACCCAAACACTTGGAATATCGACAGAAGTTCCTGGGAAACTTGGCCAAATCTCAGCTGGAATTTGAAGAGGTGAAAAACTATTACCATATCTTAGTTTGTTGTCATCATTTAGGTGTATTTTAAAGCTTAACATAATTTTAAGCAAAAAAATTATAATTTTTTCTTGAACCACTGGTTTATAGTGGTTTGGTCATGCAGCCAAGGGGATAATAAGCTCTAACAAAGCTGATAAATCAGAAAACACAAGATTACCTGCCACAAAACAAAACATCAAAAATTAATATCTTCATGCTTGATCATGCTTTTATCCTGATACAAGTCAGTTGAGCAACATTTACAATTTCAGCTCGTACCAGTGGACATTTTCCCAAACATGTTTCAATTTATAAGCAACTAAACATTGTTTAGCACTTGTAAACATCACCCTATGTCTACATTTTCGTGAAATTGAGCACCTTACCTTACCTGCAAAATGAAGCTAAATTCCAACATGGCCGCTCAGAGAAAAACTAATCACCAGTCCACTCACGGCCGTCATGAAATTCAAAATGGCGGAACACCATACAAGAGACAAGCATTTTGTGATCAATTTAATTTACACTGGAATTTTGTCTCTATAGAGAACCTAAGCTCAGACATGTTCGTCTCTCAAGCATTTTTAGTTTCAGCTTGTCTTAAAAAACTCAATTTTGGTTGGGCAGGAGGTAACTCAGGACAAGAAAGTCAAGTTGCACTTTATCAAATGCCATGCCCCTTGGGAAGTACTGCTGTTCTATGCCGAGGAATTGAACTTCCGAGCTCCCCTAGAGGTGGGTAGTCTTTCTTTCCTTTTCTTTTTGTTTTTTGTTTTCAGGAAATGAAATAAACAGCTCTGCTGAATTGTGAATTTCTTTGAGTAAGCTTATATCTAAGACAAACCACTGTAAATGCTACCCACCTCGAATAGCCCTTGCTAATAGTGGGTATGCAATATTGTAATAATATTTGTCTTTTCTCATAATTAATTGTTGTTGTTGTTGTTGTTGTTACACTGGGCTAGAGGTTGTTTAGAACTCTGTAATCTATGAGCTTACAGTGTATCATTTTTATATCAATTTTTTAGCGATTATCACTCGATTGCTACATATTTTACACAGTTTTAAATATTTTCAATTTGTCTTTTATTTTTGATATCTATTCATTTTGTGTCCCCAAATTAGTATGGGATTTTCCCAGGCTATAAGGCATTGACACCCTAATAAAGTTTCTACTAATTCTACTTCTCTTTCGACATCATTTAAGGTCCCCCGGGAAGGTCCTTAGCTACATATTCCATACCACAGGCTCATACTCTAATTATTAATTCCACTGCTTTCATACTAACCCCCAACAAATGTACATGTACATGTAATTTTACAGTAAATGAAAAGAACTTTAGTAAGAAAAATGAAGGTGTAA
Organism: Pavona decussata; assembly: GCF_977016875.1. Lineage (NCBI taxonomy): Eukaryota > Metazoa > Cnidaria > Anthozoa > Scleractinia > Agariciidae > Pavona > Pavona decussata. The sequence goes on along the minus strand of NW_028145437.1, from coordinate 2,070,217 downwards.
AATTAATAATTACACACAGCCGGTCATTTTTCTGACTGAAGTACCCACTTCTATTCATTTGTGCATGTATTGTAAGAAGCAGTGCAGAGATCTTGTCTCAAGGTGGTGTTTTCAACAGGCCTCATTTCTGAGGACCAAACCAGCTTGAGTAGATCAGCTGCTCAAAGTAAAAGGCTCACATTGAACTGCCATAGCTCTGGGAGACATAGACGAAAGCCTTCTGCACTATGACATCATGGATTGCTAATGGGAAAGCAAAATTACTAAAAAAATTATTCTGTTTCTGTACTTACATGAGTTTCTTTATCTGTTTTCTCAGCTTCGCTCTTCTCAAAAAATAAATTGGTCAGAACGAATGCTGGAAAAATTTCACCTGCCAAACATTTTCAAGGATGATGTTCCAGGCCAACCACCTGACTATTTCACTTGTACATTCCAAGCAAACAAGCTCAGCAAGTAAGTTTATCCATACAAGAAATTTAATAAGGCATTTATTATTCAACACATTGTAACACTGCCAAAATATGGTCATGGACGGATGGTGCACTGAATATTCATCCCTAGTTAACAGTTATCCTGCGATATACATGATTTTGTGTGTGGGGGAGAAAAATGGCAGATTAAGATAGTCTCCAGCTTTCCTGCAATGAAACTGTGCTTTGTTATCAATATGTTGAATAAATATTTATTTAATATTTATTGTCCTGCTCAATCTTGCAGAATATCCCTAAGTATCTGGCAATATTCCACGTAATTTCACAGGATAATTGTTAAATAGCTACAGAGTTTATCCCCATTAAGGACATGTAGCAATAAATATTGGTAATCATTTGTTGATGAATAATCTGGCAGTCGCCCTCAAAAGCAGTATATTCCTTGGAATTATTTAAGGAAATATTAATAGTATATTTTCCAGGGTAGTCAGTCTTTAAATAATGTCATACATTTATTAAGAAGAAATTGCAATATTTGTTAATAAAACTAATTTATTTTCCAGGTTCATTGGCCATGAAAATCAAGACACATACTTTACAGAAACAGAAAGAACAAGAGTGGTAAGAATGTTTTTAAAGGACCTAAGATTAGTGGGTTGTTTTTTTAACCACTTGGAACCTGAGGGGATGATTTACCAGTACAGTTGAGCTTATTTTCCCAAAGGACTGGCCAACTTGACTTTTTGTCCACAACGTCTACTGATTAAAGGATAAAATAATTAGTCAGAATGCAAATTTATCTTTGGAAAAAATAATTAAATACTTACTGATTTTAGCAAACTGATTTTACTGTCACACCATGAACACTTTAATATGTATATGTAGTACATGTAAAATAATTATGTCTGAAATTGAAATTCCAATCACATGCAACATCTTCAAAATACTTTGTCTGTCTTATCTGTCAAGAATTTATATGATTGTCACTGGCACGTATTCCTAAATAAATCCTATTTTAGAGTCACTTACACTACTTGAGCAGAGAAATTAATAAATGTAAGCAAAAATGTTTTGACAGGCCAATGCGATGGTTCAAAACAGTTATATTACGTAAGCTTTTTATTTTAAGTGTGCATGATACATCTACATATCACATGCGCATTATTTACTTCAGGAAACAAGATAAAAACATGTTAAGAAATCTCCATCTCCCGACAAAAGGTTTTGTCAAAATGGCTTCCATTTTAAAATTCTTTTGTTTCTATTCAAATTGGCCCTTCTTGCCTGACTCAAAGTAAAATACCAATTTGGGTTTCTGAGCTTATTATTAAGAACCAGGTAAGAAGGGCTAATTTGAATACAAACAAAAGAAATCAATATTAAAATGGTAGCCATTATATTTTGACATAAGCTGTTTAATCTGAGAACACCTCTTTTTGTAACATGTTGTGAACTTTTTCTTTCAAGGTGTATGAAATCATGGAAACTGCCCCTTATGGCAAACGACAAAAAGGAGAAATCGGTATGAATGCATGTCACAATATACATGGTTCTGCTAAATAACTAGCATTAAAAAATTTTATTGGGACACTTACAAGTCAAACCAATTTGCGTGAGATGAAAAATGTCAAGAGGGTTGTCATTATTACTGTAAGATCTGGAGTTGTAGCGGTGGAAAGGTGGTTGACAGTGTTAAGTGGTGAGGGCAATCCCAGTTTACTATATACTTAATAGGTGTTTTGATGTACTGTAGTATAATGTTCTGATGATGATGATGATGATGATGATGATGATAGGAAATAATGTTGTTGATGATGATTTAATATTTTGATGATAATGATGATGATGATGATGATGATGATGATGGTCATGACAATAATGAAAATAGGACGGTGACATTTTTTTAAAAAATTCACACGATTTGAAAAAAAATACAAGCAGTCCAAATGAAAAACAGGCAGCAGGGATGAAAGAAAGCTGTGTTGGTTGTGCAGCAATCAGATCTCATGACTCAACTCAACTGGACAGAAAAAAAAGAAAAAATAATAGCTGTAGAATGTCAGCTTTTTAAAGTGAAGTGATTTGTTATGTAACTGAATTATTCTGTGTTTAGGTATCAACCGCCTTGTTGAAGAAGGTGTTTTCACAGCTGGATATCCACTTCATGTGGTGAGTTTTCTGTCCAAATGCTCCTGGAGGATATAGCATTGTTTTAAAGTGCATTTTTGGGACATATTCGCAGATATTCCAAAATCAGAATACCTCAAAAAATTAAATATATTCTTCTTCTAAAACAGAATAAGAATTGGATTAAAAAATCTTAGAAATTACCAAGGGTAAGAAAGCAACAGAAAGAGTAGGACACATGTAATATAATTGTTGTGTTGTTGTTTAAAATCTATTTTGATTAAAAATTTTTCAAACTAGTTTCATTTTCATTTTCCTTTGTGCAATATTCATTATCATTACCTGAGACAAAGGGAAATAAAAATCAAACTCCCTGAAAATTTTTAAACCAAAACAACTTTGAACCACATGTACGTCCTTGGCATTCAAACAATAATGTTGTACAGTTGTGGTCCGCTCATTTCAGACTTTCAGGGAAATATTGAGGAGAGACTAAAGAGAATTAATTCAATCTCAGCTGTCTGCAGATCTTAGTATTCTGTGAATTCATTTGGGGACTAGGAACTGAAATAATCTCTGTCATAGTTTGAATTTGTCCCAGTTTCTTTTATGTGAGAATGTAGTCACACTATGATTAATATATATTTTTCTTTTTTGCACTAGGGTCCAGCTGAATTACCAAAAGAGTGGAAAGAGGGACCAGATGGACCAGAAGAAATTAAACTCAATAAGAGACAGATTCTCAAAGAGTACTGGGCACGCTGGGGCAAGTGGCTCAAATATCAACCTCTTGACCACATCAGGTTTGTTCAAGAAAATTGTGAAAGCCATCTGTACCCTGGACTGTTTACAATCCCCTATTTTACTGTGTGATCTTCAAGATGACACACTTCAATCAAATGGCCACCGTCATGCCTAGTCATGTTAAAAACAACCTGGGATGATTTGCCAAAGCTACCATGGGGCCCTTTGTCAGAGTCTCCCCCCTCCCCCCCCCCCCCCATTTAATAGTTTTGGAAATCTCCAAAGGTTGCACTCAACATAGCAAAGGAAGATCATTGGAAATCATTATATTAAAGCATATGGTCTCAATGTTCACATGAAAACATAGCGGAGTTGTAAACAGTCTATCTGTACCCCTTTTGCGATGCCAACTTATTTTTCACCTATAAAAGTAATTGGATTTTGCTAGTTGTTTTCAGGGGAATATGTTACATAACGGTCATTCACTGGTTTACTGAATTCTCTTTATGCCAGTGTGTAGCACAGGAACTACATTTGTATTGTTTACAACCCTCTCAAAAGAATGTGTCTTCAGCTGGTGATTTTGCCCACTACAGCAGTGATTTGCCACTTGATTCACACTGATTTTCCTTAAGGCCCCTTTGAAGCCTACTGTAATGTAATACACCTAGAACTTATTGAGGGGGCTGGTTAAATTGCTTAATTATGTGACTCATAAACCGCTAATAGGCATTTGGTCATTAAAACAATATTATTCCTTTAAAATAAGATGTCTTGCAACTTAGAAGAAGTAAACTTGTATTTCTCTCAGTGATAGTAGAGCAGGTGAAACATGGGAGCACACTCAAAATCACCTTCAGCAAGGGGACTTAATTTTCACATATGCCAGCAGTGCTATTTTAGTTTGCCCACCTATTCAAACTGTCCTGACAGTGACTGTTACCAACTTTTCTGTATCAATCACTGTGACCATTTTTCAATGTTTTTTTTTTTCCACAGAGAGTACTTCGGAGAGAAGATTGGAATTTATTTTGCTTGGCTAGGTAGGGTATTCATTAACACATTTTGCTGCAAGCTACTTATTTCAGATTTCTTGTGAATTTATCCAACTGTAGCATTCTGCACTCTTTTGCTTTCTCCTGGGTGAGTGGTTATTGCAGCTGGTTTTCATGACGCCAGTGGAGTGGTTGTTTGAGGGATGGCACTTGATCAAGGAAATGCAATATTTAAATATCCACCCTATACAGTAGATCAACCTTATTCCCAGGGTCCTCTCCTACTTGGCCCCCACCATGGAGGCAGAGTAGGAGAGGACCCTGGGAACAAAGTTGCCTATAGTCATAGATATATTTTGAGGTGCAGTGGTGTAATTGTGAGTGCATCAGAATTTCAATCTGATGGTCAGAAGATCAGAGGGGCATTGGTTCATTAGGCTTGTTTGGTGTCTTCATTGCTTTGTTGTTTCCTCAGTCAAGAAACTTTGCTCCACATTGTCTCTAGAAGAGCTTCACTCAGCTTGCAGCAGCTAAATGTAGATAATTATTATGTAATTAACAATTAACAAAATCATTAAGAAATAATGGAAAATGGCGAGGAAGCAGCATGAGCTTCTGCATCTAATGTTAAATTAGAATGACAATGGTGAGCATCCCATCCAGGGGGGAGTAGCAATACACCTAGTTTCTTCATGCTACAGAAATGGGTTTAAGCTTCAGCCATGTGAGCCACTTAGGCTTGCAGTGCGACTTGACCTATACAGTGTAGATAAAATTAATTTCATGACCTCTTCCATTACTAAAGAGAAAGGAAACAGTTTCTAGAATTCATCTTACCTGACTTTTTGTGATCATCAGGTCAATACACTGCTTGGCTTCTTATGCCTTCCTTTGTGGGACTGTTGGTTTTCTTGTATGGAGTCATAACTATGAATGGACCAGACAATAGGCCTGCGTAAGTAGTTCAATTTTATTGTTGCTACAGTGAATGTGCAGCCACAATGTGTTTATTTTATAATGTTTATTTTACATGGGTTGATCCATCTTAATAACAAAACCAGACCATATACATTACATTATTTAATTACCCATGAAGGTAACGATAGTAACTATAAAGGCCGCTAACTCCACAGGGTCATTACTCCGACTGAGAACGTAATTTAAAACATCCTGTTTCCTTTAGGGAAGGGTTCCCACTTCAGAATTGATATCTTTCAAACTTTTTGTCATGTTTTTATTATTTCAAAAGAAAAACAAACAAATGTTTCTATTTCCCACAAAAATACCACAAATTCCAAATGTAAGCAACCCTCTCCCTCCTCCCCCAAAAAACATATCCTCCATCAAAATATAAGCCCCCTCCCAAATAAAAAAATCCCAGCTGCTAAAATCATTCTGAGTATAATGCTTCTGGAATGTAAGTCCATGAACTTAAAGGGTTGGTTGTTTTAAGCTGTTAGGTTAGCTTTTTGAGTTTAACCCAACCAATTTTGAAACGAAAAACTGCCCTGAATAATACTGAGCCCTCAACAAGAACAAGGCCTCCCCAACAAAAAGTTTTAAAAAGTCCTTAAAACGAATATAATCCCAGAGCTTACAATTATTCTGAATTTTACAGTAACTCGTGGAAATATTTCCATAGATATACGGCTTCGGAGCAGCTGTTCGTTGAAGGTTTATCTCTAACCACCATACGATATACTGATAGTTAGCGGGTTGCTGTTGTTTTCAGCCTTGATGTATGTGAAGCTCCTCCATTAACTTACAAGATGTGTCCACTGTGTGATGAGTCCCTTGGCTGCCATTTTATTGATCTGAAAGGCAGCTGTATGTTGGGGAAGGTATGTAAAAGCTTGTGTACTCTTGACAAAGACCCCTGATTGATTCTTCGTCATATGTAACGGATACATTGTCAAGAAAAACCTTTTATATATGATTTAGAATACAAAGGATAGCACGCTGGAGTTCTGTAGCGAGCCAGAAAACGAACACAGGCACAAATCAACTTAAAATTCAGTACCATATTGTTTGATTGATTGTTGGTGAACATACCAAACTTTTTTCACATCAATCTGTCTAAGTAAAGAGAAGACGGATTAAAAGCCGGTTGAAACAGTGAGGTACGGTCTCTAAAATACCTCAAGTTACACGTGTGACGTGTAATGGTTTATTCTATTTAATTTTCGTTTTCTTCGCAGATTTCATACTTGTTTGACAATGCAGCCACCGTTTTCTTTGCAGTATTTGTCTCCTTTTGGGGTAGGTACCAGTATTCATTGAAAATTATGGCTTCGAGCGGTTTTCAATTTTTGGCTGGCAAAACTCACGCCATTAACTCAGCCAATGAGAGGCAAAACCAAAACCAATCGTGACTTGTTCGCACGCGTTTTCCCGTGCTTGGCGCCGGTCACATGGGCTTGCTTCGAATTCTGAAGTCTGCTATGATTGGTCAAAGTGAAACTCTGGTTTTGCTTTCAATTGAAACCTGCTCTGATAGGAACACTCGTTGAAGTTTTGGGGGAAGTCGAAACGTGTAAAATTTTGGTCGCGTTTCTTGTTCCAAACTTCTACTCGCGTTCCATACTTTTTGGAAATGCGAAAATTGGTTTGAATTTCAAAGAATAACAACAAATTGGAAAACAGCTGTTCATTAACTATGCTAGTAATAAACCTTTCGTAAATTAAACAATCTTATAATATACATTTTCTGTACGAACTTACTAAAATAACTGAACTAATCGATGTTGAAGTTGTTTTTTGCACGTAGCTCTGGGTTTATATTGTTGCTGTTCTTTCCTGTGTGTTACAGCTGTGTTTTTTCTGGAGTTCTGGAAGAGAAAGGAGATCACCCTAGCATATCATTGGGATGTACTCGAGTATGAAGAAGAAGAGGTAACTTAAAATCAACTTTATCATGACAGCAACGCGTCAATCGTGCGGTTAAGGCAGAAAATGGGCGTCACTCTCTTTTTAAGCGAGACACAAGTTAGGCTGTACCCACCACTCGGACACTCGACACGCCATTTGGGAAACAGGCGGTTTTTGCGCGTACTCGAGTGTTTCGAGTCACGCAAGATTGTTTCTTTAAATTTACAAGGCCTAAAGAGAACATGCGCGGACGAAAAATCCTTTGAGAGTGCATGAGGGAGACAGTTTTGGAGTTTGGCCAAACAAATTAGAGCAGAAGTTGAACTTGGGTCAACTCTTGTCGGACCCAGTCCCCGTACCTCCACAAAAGGTCATGTGGGATCGAATCTCGTCAAGGACTGCGATTTTTTTCTTTCTGTTTTTTTCCTCGTGACAAACTGAATGTTATCTGACTTTGTTGTTTAGGAGCGGCCGAGGCCAACATTTGCAGCTTTAGCACCGACAGTAGAACGGAACCCAGTGACAGGAATACTGGAACCTCATTTCCCAGATGAAAAGAGACAACCTCGAATCTTCTCGGGAATAGCTATTGTTATCACTATGGTAAGAGACAGCTAAACAATGTCACCGTTCGTTTTTTAAAGGGGAGAGGTGGTTGGTGGAATATTGTCCGCATAGATAATTCTTACTCACCCCTTTCTCACCTTCCTCGAATTTTTTTTCTCTCGGAAGACCTCCTTTTCCCCCTCCCCCAAAGAAGAAAGTAAAAGAAAAGAAAAATGAGCTATATTCTTTGTCAAATTATAAAGAGTTTCTTTTTCACTACTGGAAATTGCGTCGATGAGCCTTAGATTATCAAGGTCCCCGTTATTTTTCACGTGACCCCCCCCCCCCCCCCCTTCATTGAAGCCATTTTTTCACCCTCCCGCCCAATACCTTCAAATCTCACCATCAAGAATGAATGGTTTCCAAACTGTGGTGCCTATCATATCTGAGTCGTCATTACACACGTTAATACCATAAACAGCCAATCACAGCTCAAAACAGATACCTCTGTGCAAACGGTGCCGAGACCAACTACCAAGCGCGGGAAAAACATGAAAAACTGGTGCCAAGTGCGCGAAAAACCTTTCAACCTTCGCTAAGCGCACAAAAACATGCAGCCGGTGCCAAGCGTGGGCAACGTTTGTCAAGTGTGCGGGAAAACGCGCTTTCGAGTCCTCAAATACAACTTTTAAGCCTGAGTTTTTAGCGACGCAACAATAAGTTAATCGTAATTTTTGTTGTTGTTAGGTTTCGCTAGTGTTGGTGTTTATGGTGGGAGTGATTGTCTATAAGCTGTTGATTTACCGTCCTCTGGCATCCAACCCTTCAACTCGAGAGCGTGCTCAGCAGATTGCCAACATCACAGGCGCGTTTGTCAACTTGACCATCATCATGATCCTCAGCAGGGTGTGTACCTGATATAGCTTATATACTGTATATACATTTAGTAAGTTGCTCTGAAAACGTCTTTTCCGTACAGACAACAACTTTCAATGAAGCTTCAGTACTTCGTGTTTCAATAGCAGGCGAAATCGGAAGTTTGACATTTGATTTCTACGTTGCCTTCGATAAAGATACGAATTTTTTTTAAGTGATGGCGTAATTTGCGAGAGCAGAAGCCTTTTTGCGATGGTTGTTTCGCCTTTTTCCAGCGAGAGAAACAAGAGCAACGAAAGGCGCCTGCTGTCGTCGTCTAGCGATAGCGATAATGAAAACAATGAAGTTATTTTACGAAATGGGATACCCTGAGAGTTTATTTTTTTACCAGTTTTCGAAAAAGCAAACCTTACGCACTACTATTCCATATATTTTGGCGAAATTATACTAGATTATTGAATTTATGAAATATGACTCGCTTTACAGGTGTACGAAAGAGTTGCATTGGCTCTGACTCACTGGGGTAAGTCAACTTTTATTAGTCTCCGATTAACTGTCATTAAAAGGAAGAGAGAATTTAGTATTGATTACAAGTCCTTTAAGAGTACACTTACTCGCAGCATACGTCGTATATAGTAGAAGAAGCAACAACACGTTTGTTGGCACCGCATCTGGACTAGCCTGCAGGGTATGTGGTAAATCAACGGCGTGCAATTTTGAATTCCAGCGCGCAGACGCACGCTCGATGGATTTCCTCAAGTAGTTGCAGATTTCTGGAACCCTTTCATTGAGTTTCATATTTTGGAAAACTGTTTCAGGCTTCTAAGGCGGGGTTGTGTCAGTGGTGATATTTTTATCTCGAGATGTTCCGCTATCAGGATGATGATAGAAAGCGAATGTTGCATTTTGAGGTTTTCAAAGGTTTTCTGAATAGTCAAGGTTTTGGGTAAAGTGATAATCTAAAGCGTCCTCCTTTAGTCAATAGAGAGAATTATATTTTGGTTTGCTTTCTTCCTTTAGAAATGCATCGGACACAAACAGAGTATGAAGACAACTTGACGTTCAAAGTGTTCGTTTTTCAGTTCGTGAATTTCTACTCGTCTATCTTCTACATCGCCTTCTTCAAGGGAAAGTAAGGAGTTGTTTCTCTCTGTTGCTTTGTTTGCTTCTTATTTGAAACTCTCGTAATAAAGCTTTCAGCCATAATGCCAAAAAAAAGATCGTCTAGGAGGGTGGTTGGTTACAAGAGCTAAAAACAGTGAACAAATTCTGTATAATAGGCAAGTGGTCACAAAAAACAGGTGATCACCTAGGGAGGTCCACTGTAGTTTTTGTGGTTGTGTTTTATCCCTTCCATCCTCTCGATGCCATGTTTTCTCGAAACAAATGTGGAATGACAATAAGAATACGCTGAATCCCTATCTCTATTCTCTAATATGCAAATGAAAATAAAAGGTGAATTGCTAAAACTGCATGAAGGACAGCTGTACAGATTTTTTTATTAGTTTTTACAGAAAAACGTGATAATTTTATTTGCAGGTGTGAACATATCCCAAAGTTTAGGCTTGATGGATTCTAGGGGAGAAACTGAATTACGTTTGTTGTTTTTCTTTTTTCGTGCTTCTTACTGCTAGCATTTTGTTCCTTTTGATCTCTCTCGTTGCCGCACCTTTTCCTGTTTTGGCCCAACTTTGAAGTAATTCAAATTTCAAGCCTGGATTAAAGATGGTTGTGTCAGCAAAATGTGCGGGCTTTGATGTTGCTACAGGGATTTCACAGAAAATCGTCTCGATATAAACCCGGTCTCCCGAAAGAGAAGTCTAGAAAATGTACAAGAAAAGTAATGTAATGAAAATCTGGATTCACTTGATCATGAACAGCTACCAACCGCTTCTAAACAGACTCTGTTTGCTAAGTCAATGCGTATTTTGTTGGGCAGGTTGGTTGGTTACCCCGGACACTACCGTAGACTGTTTGGACTCAGGCAAGAAGAGGTAAGGAAAGTCACGCTGCAGTCCGTAATGTTTAGTACGTTGCGTTACCGTTTAGTGTGACAAATGCCACAACTAGGCTAAAGGTCCTGTCACGCAAGGTGATTTTTCTTGTAAGATACAATGATGCGCTATTACGAGATAACTTTCAACACAGATAAAAATGCCGCAGCTGATACTACACCGTTATGAAAAGTAGATTGATTGTTCCAATTTCCTTGGCAATCGTCTATTAGTTTTCGTTGGTAAGTGTCAAGTTGGACAAGTACGAAAAACGTAATTTCATGTTTGTAGACAGCAGCTTCTGGCCTTGACCTTACATAACCCGTAATGCACGTAGGTTTGGAGCGATTGAACGTTAGAAACCGTTTCCCATCAAATTAGTTAGCTACACTGTATGTATGTACTCTTGGAACAAAACATTGGGTGCAAATGTGGTGCGTCCAACAGTACCTTTGATGATTGTATAACATGACCATCAACGAACTATTGTTACACGGTAAAATTCATCTGTACCATTACTTGTGATGCCTTTCGTTGCAAGTTGCAAGGAAAAAAATACTTGTTAACAGTTTGTCAGTCTTGAAGCCGTACGAATCTCTAACCGTTGATTGGTTGGCGCATGACCGTAAACGTGTCATGTGACACGTTTTCTAATCCGTGATTGGTTTGTTTTTAGTTGTGGGTATGGAAGCAGTAGCCATCAGTGGTCATGTGAGGCATTTTCTAACTTTTGATTGCTTTGTTTTTAGTGTGCACCCAGTGGCTGCCTGATGGAACTTGCTCAACAGCTTGTTATCATCATGGTGGGCAAACAGGCCATCAACAACGTGCAGGAGATTGTTATTCCGTAAGTAATAAATATGACAAGCTTATTCTCTCTTGTATTGGACAAAATTTGCCTAGCTTTTTGAACGAGATTTGTGAATAACAACATGCTGGTGTACAAACGACTGTTCTGCAGAATGAAAACTTGTCGGGGAAGATTCAAAAAGGGAGTGTTACTTTGTGCGTATTAACATTTTCCCTAGAAATACAAGTAAACTGCAATGTTTGCGGAATCGCGCAGGATAATAATATGAAAATAAATGTGTGGTAACGATGCGAATATAGAGGAAAGATGGTAAATGATCAACCGGAACATTTACTTAGCAGTTCTTTGTGAGGTAAAAGAAAACCTAGAAAGTGGTTGAGCTCGACACGGGTCGTTTTGTAGCTGAGAAGTTAGAACATCTGTCCTGTGATGTTGGAGGTCCCGGATTCAGGTCTCGAGTTGAAATCAGAACTGTTTTGTTTGTTTGTTTGTTTGTTTGTTTGTTTGATATACAGTACGCTTAACGTGATGGTTGAAACGAATGCGACCCACCGGTAACTGCAGTATTCACGTGAATCTCTGCCCCATTACTGAGATAAATGTGGACATGTTTTATTGCAGGATGCTGAAGCAGTGGGTTAAAAGAAAGAAGCGTGGTACGAAAAAGGAAGAGAGCAAACCGCGATGGGAGGCTGACTATGAACTGGTGGAAAACGAAGGACTCTTCCAAGAATACTTGGAGATGAGTGAGTGTTGGAATACAGTCATTAAAAACCTAGAAACAAAATTTACTAGTCCTTCATTATACAGATCGACGTGTCCATCACAAAGAGGTTTTAGTATAACACTGTTAACCTTTCTCTGACAGATTCCATCTTGAGTCGTGCGTTTTTTCCTGTGGTGTCGTTTTCCTATTTTATTCACAGTTCTCTCGAGCGCCAAATGTCGCATTGGGTGCGTGTTATGTTGTTGTGAGTTGGCTGTAACTTTTCATTTTGCAGTTGAAATTTTGATGGTGTTGTTTGTTTTGCCGTACATTGAGGGCGGTTCTAACTTTTGGTGCGTGGGTAAAAATCGAAAGTGCAACCATTCAAATGAAAGTTACTGAGCAGTACTTCGTTGTGGTGTTGTGTTTTTATGCTGTACAAGGTGGTTCAGTCTAACTCTTAGGTTTGTGGGTGACATCCTTAGTGTTGCCTTTCGTTGTTCAGTACTTTCCTTTGGATTTGTGTTATTATTTTGGACAAGGTGGTTCTATCTTTATGTCAAATCCTTAAGAGTGACCATTCAAATGAAAGCTGCTGAGCAGTACTTTCCAGTGGTTGTACTCGTTTTTCAGGCTTTTTCGAGACGAAGTTCTTGAAAAAGAAAATCACCCTTGTGGAAATCAAAGGATTTTAAGGTATTGATTATTGTCTTGGTCCTTTTGTATCCACAGTTCTCCAGTTCGGCTTCATCACTATCTTCGTTGCTGCGTTCCCTCTGGCTCCGTTCTTTGCTCTCGCCAACAACATCTTCGAGATTCGGATTGACTCGGACAAGTTCGTGTGTGAAGTGAGACGAACAGTCGCCGACAGAGCTCAGGACATTGGAATCTGGTTTGACATCCTGGATAGCGTCGCTAAAATCGCGGTCATCAGCAACGTAAGTTGGACCAATCAGGTCATGAAATGAAAGCATGTAACCGCGGGAAACGTGGTCCACGCTAAACGCGAAGAAACTGACCTTTGCCGTGGAGTGGGGAAAAGTAGTCGCGCCAAGCGCGGAAAATTAACCTGCGCCAACCGCCGCGGGAAACATATCCTGAGCCAAGAAACCTCTTCTCGGCCGTTAAAGCAGGTTGAGCGAGTTTTGTGCACCAGTTCTAACTGGTATGCCTGTCATCCCGGAAACAGGAAGGGCATCGTTTTATTTTGATTGGTTGGATTCTTTCGTAACAGTGTCGTGAATAAGAAGAATAACATAAATAAGAAAATAACATTAATGATATACAGGAAAAGCTGTGAGCTGCATGTGGAGTTTCAGGCAGATCCTGGGGATTCAGATCGAATGGGAGCTACAAAAAAAATGTTGCTTTTTGTGCAGGGAGGGGAATTTAAGAAAGAACATAGGTATTTATAGGGAGATAATTCACAACAAACTCAATCTAGATGACTCCGTAAACCGTGAAGCAAATTCAGCACACGAAGCAAATACAAGAAAATGAAAACGGTGTCGTTATTAATTGTCGAGCGAGCGAGCTATCATGTGCGCGAGGGAAAGGATCGGTTTTTAATTCTAAATAGTTGATAAAATGACGAAGGTTGTCTTTTTTTTTGTAGTTCAATCTTACAGCTTAGGATCCCTTCCCAAAAGTCCTTTCGACATTCAGTTAAAAATAAAACGCTCAATATCACCTCTCTAATATTTGTCCATTTTAGCTGGATTATGCTTGCTTGATCCTTACCTATATGTTTTCTTTGCAGGCCTTTCTTATCGCGTTCACGTCAACGTTCCTCCCCAAACTCCTGTACCGTTTTGCTATATCAGACGACAATTCCCTGCATGGATACCTCAACTTCTCATTGGCTTGGTCGCCGCCTAATACCACGAGTGTACCGTGCAGGTAAGTCTGATACGAAATTTATTACACGAACATACGGCATTTATACTGATATGACACCTGTTAAACACCTTGTCGTTATTTTCCACGTTGGTCTGATACGAAATTTATTGTATGAATGTACGGGATTTATACTGGCCTGATATGTTTTTAAACATCATATCATTCTTTCAAAGTCTAATACAAATTTTTCTTGCACGCAGGAAAATACGGGATTTTGCTGGCCAGATAAGTTTGTAAAACACCATGTGTTCTCAAAGTTGGTCTGATACAAAATTTATTTCAAAGATATACGGGATATATCAGATACTGGCCCGCTAAGTTTAGGTTAAAATGTCCGGGGACACTACGAATTTTGCACCTCGAGTCAGGTATCGCGTTTGCACAAAACTCGTGCATAAGATTAAAATTGCCGCCAGTCACACAATCAAGGTGTTTTGCGTCCATTCTGTGTAGCTGCGGCTATGAAAAACACCAACGTTACGCCCCGGGTGAATTTACTCTAATTTGATTCTTTTCAAGGTATCCGGAGTTCAGAGATAAGGAAGGTCATTTTACCAGCTTTTACTGGCATCTGTTGGCACTGAGGCTTGGATTTGTCATCATGTTTGAGGTGAGCAAGGTTTTGATATTTGGTCAGTTATTGGCGTAGTATCACTAACGAAACATTTGCTGAATTGAAAAAGTACGTTGTGTTAAGTAAAATACTTCCGCACATATTATCTTTACTTATGGAACTCGGTATATGAATGCAATTCAATTTTGACGGGTCAGACTCTTCATTTAAATCGATGTTAGACAATAAGACAGCATTAGACAGTAATTCAATTTACTCTTCTCGGCCATTCCAACACTGGACTGAAAACCAGAGTTCTTCGCTGACTATCTACTAACTAAACAATTACAAAAGTATCAAAATAGTGTCTTCTTTTCGTTGCTTTCTAAACTTGTTATATCTACTTGTTACTCTGGCTTTTTTTTTTTTTCATTCTTTTCCTCTTCAACTGAGTGTTATTTCATTTTTCGTTTTAACATCTCTGGTATCAATAATAGTTTTTCTTTCCAGCTGGCCCCAGTTGTTCAAAGCCCGATTAAGCTAATCTTAGGTTAACGTGAACTGTGATCCGAGTTTAATTACTAACAACAACAACAACAATCTTTATTCGTGCCCAGAAAATATACAGAGTTACATTAATACAAGAAAGAAAAATTACTAAAGAAGAGGGCACAGTCACTTAGAAATAGCAAGCTAATCGAGCTAAGTGGCTGGGCCAAGCGGAAAAATTTGCAAATACCCTACATTAAATTAGAACTAAGGACACGATTTACTATTCACACACTCACGCACACACAAAAATAACAATAAACAAGGGGAAGTGCACACGCAAAAACTGGAAAATAAAGTGCATCAATGAGCCGGTCAGTAGTTGGAGACAATGACAGTGACCATTTTTTCCAAAGGATTTTTGCCCCTCAGTGTTGACTAAGGGTTTTCTTTACCATTATCTTAACATTAGCTTTTAAAAGTGCGTTTTACGAGCGCGCTGAAAATTAACTGGATTAGCGTTAATCGGCTTTCGAACAACCGGGCCCAGATGCACGACTGGCCTACCAAGATTAGCAATTGCTACCTGTTGGCCAGTCCATTGAAAGTAATAACTTCAAAGCTCTAAATAAAGTTGAAGGCTGAAGCTGTTAAAGTTTGTTTCTTGGGTTATGTAAACTATTACTGTTGCACTGAATGTTATTTGCCGTATATTTTTCAACCAATCGAAGTTTGTGTAAACTAGCTAACGTGAACCTGCTTTCTTCCGCAGCATTTTGTCTTCTTCATTTCGCGTCTGATCGATTTGTTGGTGCCAGATGTTCCACAATCCCTTGAGATCAGGATCAAACGTGAGGCTTACCTTGCCAAACAGGCGCTATCAGAGCACCACAATCTGCTGGGAGAAAAGAGCGAGGGTGAAAGTGCAGACGATTTGGAGGACTATATACCTTAACTTGTGGGTGTCTGTGTGTGTGTGATGTTTTGTAGTGTGTAGAATGGACTTTGCAAGACGTAAAAACACTCCGTTACAGCTGTCTGTTGGTTGTTCTTGTCATGCCACTTCACGTGATCTTATCACGCCATGCGTGACCTCAAGTTCGAGTTATGTGAAATCTCTTTTTTATGTGAAGCCACTCTTAGTGGCTGCTACATTATTTTATTACGATTTAGCTTCTGATGTCATCAGACTCCTTTAAAAGTTACCATGGCAACTAATTCTATGCCTTTCCTGTCATTTGGTTCTGTTGACCCGCAGTGTTTTTGTGTCTTGCAATGCCCGCTTGTTTCTTGTAGTTATACAACTTCAACTGAATAGCAGGTATTAGAAACGTTATTACTGGGATGAAATAATCACGGTAGTACGAAGCTTTGAAACTTAGATGAATTCTAAATTCATTTTGACCAAAATTGTAGTCGTCATGTTGGGTGTTGTTAATGTTACAATTGGATTCGAAGTAAATATTCCAATGTTGCAAAAATTTTGTTGTTGTAAACAACGCTGCAAAGGTACACTCTCTTCATTTTAATGCACTTCAGACTGCAAAAGCTCGTTATTTGGGAAAATTCTGGTTTTGTTTTGACTATACAATTGTATTTATTCTAAATGTCCCTTTAATACGGACAAAGAGTAACAGAGATTCAGTATCTACAATTATTATGAAATGAAATTTATCGGCAAAGTCGTACACTGGTCTATTTTGCCACTGTAAACGTATAGCTCAAGATTACGTTATTGATTTAATTACGAATCTTAATATATTATTTATTTTAACAATTCTATCGTTGTTAACCCCTGGAAGGGGGAACGATTGCACAGAAATTATATCAGTTACTGACGTCATATTGGCCCATCTGTTGATGTTAAATGTTGTTGAGGTTTAGTTATATACAGAAATATAAACCTGTGGTTTAAGGAGTAAATATGAAGAAAATTTAAGGCCAACTAATTTGCTGCATGGTTATAATTTTGTTTAACATATCGTATAACATGAAGGTTGCAAAACTTTCATGTCATAAGGTACGGTAATTTAGTTGGGGGTGGTTATTTTATTATAAGACGAATTTATTTACAGCTCGTTCTAGTAGAAGAGCTGGCAAGGCCTTTGAAAAATTTGGTTTTGCTTTTTTTTATTTTGAGAAAAAATTATAAATTATACAATTTATCACCGCGTTATGTCGAATTTGTGTTGGTGAGGTAGGTTGTACGGTTACTCGGAGAGAATGCGTGAAGTGTTGATAGAGAAGAAGAGAGAGAGAACAAGCCGGAATGTACAAACTGAACCATATTCAGGCTAAAAGATGTAAATAGTGTGAATCCAGATGGAAAGAACCTGCCTTCTTAGTTAAATTGTTTTTCTGTTTAAGCAATCAATCCAAGGCTGTTGGCTAAAGCTGTCCAGGCTGTGAAATATTAAATGCTCTCGGAAGAACTGTAGGGTTAATGCAATGGCCTTGTGTTGTATTCACTATTAGTGTTATTGAGCGAGCCTGCTGTTCGCTAATGGTCTCCGTCTATCGTTTTATTTGTTATTAGTGTAACGGAAGCTAAGGCCAAACAAACATATACTGTCATTCCTGGAAAAAAGTATGGTCAGTTGACCAATCCCGACTTTTCAGTTGATTATTGCTATTACCAGTTCAATTTACATTTGTTTTCAACAAACTGAAAGGGAGAGCTCAATTCTAAAGGATAACAATGCAACAATGTAATCAGCGTAACGTTGATTGAGTAAGCGGAATCCCACACTTTGTTTGTTTGGCTTGAGTTTCTGGTTTTCCGTTTTCCTCTAAAAACAAATGTTTCTTATGGCTCGGTCTTCCTTAAACCTATTCAGCAAAAGGTATTTCAGTAAATTTGTACCGAAACAAACCGTTTGTGTAATGTGAACAAATGTTACCAGTAACCTTTCGAAACTCTTCACATGATTCCTAGATTTAGCTGCAGTGTACACATCATTAAAAGAAATGAAAATAACAGTCCTCTTACGTTAAACGGAAAGTATAGCAGTGTGGAACCTATATAACCAGTCTGATTAAGACTGTAGATTGTGTAATAGGGACAAATCATGCGGTAATACATATAGTAGGGAGTTAGTGGTTGTCGTAGCTTGGTAGTCAGCGGTGTAGCACTCTTAAGGTGGTGTACTGCCTGCTGGCCGGGTGGACTGGGACTGTAGAGGAAAGTCTTCAATAAACTGGTTCGGTGGACGAAAATCTGCGGTGTGATTTTGTTTTTATTCACTTTGCTTGTGCCCTTTCACTAATCGATAATTGATCGAACAAGTCAATCTGAAAGATGACTGTGTTGTCGCGAGCGAGAATCTCTTTCTTCTGTAGCGCGCGATGGATTTAGCGAGCGCGTGAGAAACGCAGGCGCGAAGGGAAGGAAGGAAAGGGACTTTTTACTCCCTCTCCCCAATCCCTCCTCGTTCATTTGTCTGATTTGCAGATGATTTGCATAATTGTACCCTCACTTTGCGCGTGATCTGAGGAAAAAAGTACGACTGCGCATGCTCACAGTCTAGAATCGAACCCACGTCTCCCCAGTGGCTGGTGATGGCCCATCTTGTCATTCACGGATCCAATGACATTTATTTGCAACAGGCCATTTACGAATTCCGGTAAAACTCATTATGAAAGCGAGGCTAAGTTTCGTAGGCGAACAAAATTAGTTTCATATGAAAAGCTTTGCACTTAGTCTCGCTTTCGTGGTGAGGTTCAAAACAACTCGTTAATGACCTGTTGAACAATAGGTCATTACTAATCGATTACTCATTCACAATTTGGTATTGGCTATTGCCATTCGTAAGAATAACGACATTTCCAAATGTTGTAACCATACCGTAGGTGAGACAATCTCAATATTTTCACAAGGCTGTCTATTTAAAATGATAATTATTTCTTTCTTCTAGGTTTTACTATATTCGTTACATGTAGAATCCACTTTATTCCCAGATCTGGAAGCAAGATTACTGAGCGAATTTGAGCGATTTAACAGAGAGTTTGGTGCTGTATTTCAGTTTGAGAACGTGTTGAACTTCAGTCAAAACTGCACAGCAGACGCTCTGCCAAGCATCACGTCCGTCAATTGTCCTGAGAAAATAAAAACAAAAGATTTCAACTTAACGGGATGGTTTGGTACAACAAGACGCAAAAAGATCGCAGTTACAAAATTGAACTTCCATTTCTCTTCATTTCCTTGAAAGAGTTCAGGGCCCAGTTGTTCAAAGCCCGATTAAGCTAATCCTGGATTAATGTGAACTTTGATTCGAGTTTAATTACTTATCGGTGAAGATTCTTCCAAAAGATTTTTGTCACTCAGTTTTGACTTAGATTTTACTTTACCTTTAGCTTGAAATTAGGCTTTAAGACCAGAGCGAGATGAAAAACCTAGATTAGCGTTAATCGGCTTTCGAACAGCCCGGCCCAGGGTGATTCCTATCTCATTCCCTCCCTCTTCATCTCTCCACCTGCCCTGTCTGTGGCAGTGTCCTTTGCTCCCTCCCTTCCTCCATCTTTACACACCTACCTACCTACCTTCCTACCTACCTACCTACCTACCTACCTTTCAACCTGTCTACCTCCCTCTCATGCCCCCAGCCGACCTCTCTTTATGATCCTCACCCCTCCCTCTCCCCTCCTGTCCTCCCCCCTCCTGCTTCCTACTGTTTCTGTTGATTCGGCGTCTCCCTACAGACCGATCTTTAAGGCCTTCCTCCCTTTCTCTTCTTGGCCAGCCCTGACACTCTCCAGCCTCCCCTCCCTCCTTCACCACCTACCTCTCTACCCCCTACATTTTCCTCTGTCTCTCTCAACCGTCCCTCCCCTGTCCCTGACAATACCATCTCTCTCCCCTATCAATCAGCTCATTACTCCTTGTACAGTCCTCCTCTACCGCCTTCCTTCATCCCTCTCTCTCCCCTCCCACCGCGTACCCTGTCTCTTCATCCCTTGTTCCCTCTCCTGTCTTCCTATTCGCCACTGTCTTCAGTCCATCGCTCGGCACAGTTCAAATAATAAAGCAATACCTGTCAAGGAACTTCAATACTCTCCAAAGCTGCTCTAAGTTGTGTGTTCCAACAAGCTGCAGCAAGTAATCACTAAACACTGCTACGTCTTCTTCTAGTGGAACTGCTTGAAAAAATAGAATTACGACTACGGTTATGACGACAAAAAAATGGAAAGAAACGGGGGTACCAATCACTCTTGTAGTTTATTGGCGAAAAAATTAAAACCTTGAAGAACTCTTTTCCTGTTAAAAGCAGCTTCCCTGTGATCAAGTTTCTTTGTAACTCAGTTTATCATTTTCAATTTCCTGAAATACGAATAAGCATTTCTACCGTTGTTCTTTTTCTTTTATTAGAATCAATTTGATAGCCTTTTGCCAGAAATATAGTTTAGCATTTGCTATTTGCCGCTACAGCGGCCAAGTGGGAAACTTTCACCCCGAAGTAAAACAGTACATTGAATCACTTGACATCACATCAAATTACATTGTATTGCAACGTATTTATTGTATTGCATTGCATTGTGGTTTACGAATATTGGAAGACTCCGCACCTTCATAAGCTTGTGTCCACTGTTTGATAACTTGCTTTACTTGAGAAAGTGTAACAGCTTCTCCCAAACAGGCCTAAAATGAAGAAAGAATTTAAACAAGGCAACCTATTAAAGAACTCGCAACCTCAGATTGGTTGCAAGCTATGTTTGCTCATCTCTACAGAAACACAGTAGAAATGGGAAACATTTCTGTGTTTGTAGCGCAAAGCCGAAGTTCGTCTGTCTTGAGCGAAGATTTGTGTTAAGTCAAATTGTGTCTCCCCCACGACCGATTTAAGACTGGATCAAGCGACTCGCTTATACGCAAGCAGCCCAAGTTCTCCGTGACTGTGATGTGAATGTGAATGTGACGACGGAATATGACTGTATCATTTACCTGTTTGGGTGGAGTAGTGACTCTATTACATTCTTTCCTCTGAACATCATCTGATTGGACAGCCACTGTACTCTTTTCCGTGCTTCTCTCGGGTGGAAAAACCGGGATATGAGGCGCACCTGACGGGGGAGCCTGGACGCGAGCACGTGTACCGCACGCGTCCTTTCGTTTATAAGCCTGTTCTATTTCCTGTCTTACGTCATCAGGAAGCGCCGCTAGGAATTCAGGGTCGATTTGAGATGGTGAAGGTAGCAGTTCTGAGGCCCTCTGAGCAGCTCCTTCTGTTGAAGTGTTCTCTTCAAATAACAATCGAGAAGGTTTGGACGCTATTTTACCAGGCTTAGTTTTGGTAGTCTTTCCTTGGGGCTGCTGTTGATGCTCAAATTCCTGTTGCTGTGAAGTACACAAAGGACATAATCTGGATGTTGCAAAAGTTTATGCGACAGTCTCAAATAGTTAGATTCAGTTCGCTTTCACCGTTACCATAAACTTTGAGAAGGGTAAAGGCTAAATCAACAAATATTCGGAGGTAGTGAACCACATGGCGCAGGAAAAACTATGGACCTGGGGCAAATTTGCAAAGCTGTCCTAAGTTAATTTAGGGCTCTTTTAAATTCCTGCCCGGTCTTCCGAGACAAGTAGATTTTGCTGGGAGGAAACTGATCGAATCTAAGACCTTCTGATTACTAGTTCGGATGCTCTTCCACTGAGCTTCGTGGGATCAAAGGCCACCCTACATACTACTAGGGTTTGATTGTCGATGTGAAGCGTATGCGCAATGGAATAAATGTGATGGCTCTTGAATTCAACTCTAATATGAGGGAAATTGGAAAAAGCCTGCAGATAAAATGCACGATAAATTTATTAGTATTAAATTTCTACTATTTGTTACAGAAGTAACTGTTACAGTTCGGCCTCAGGATACATGACAACATAAAATTTCTTTAGAAAGAAAACTATAGTATACGTTTAGCTCGGTCAGTATGATGAGAACCATTTATCACAGGTCAATAACTCAAATGGGATACTCGCCATTCATTCGTTCGTTCATTCATGCATTTTTTATTGATTTACTTATTAATTTAATTATATGTCATAAATACCAACACCTGACTGCACTAACCTCTTGTTCTCCAGCCCGATTAAAAGAAATCTTCTCATTTCTTGCCGCGTAAGATTTCTCGATGCTCCTTCTAATATCTTCAGGTAAAGCTTCAAATACCGACGGATCAATCTGAGACGGAGAAGGCAAGAACAGGCTCTCACCCAGGTCACCTAGTCTTTTCTCGGCCGCGGAATTCCGAGCCTGTTGAGCGATCTTGGGCGAGAATCTTGGCAAAGGCGGAAGTTTCACTGGTTCATTTTCAGGACTTCTAACTACGTCATGGGCTGGCTTTTCTTTCGAGTTTTCAACTTCTCTTTCTGAAGGCGGGAGTTCAGGGATAGCCTTCGCATCAGTCGTTTGTGGTTTCATAAAATCAAACAGTGATCTTGAATTCTTGGTGTTAGTACTGGCGCTCTTGTCACTGAGCTTACTGACTTGTATTCCCATGCCTCGCACATCCTCTGGCGTGACAGTCAGTTGCTTTAGGAGTGTGTGACACTGTTTAGCAATGACTTGCGCTTCATCTGTGACAGTTGGTAGCGTGCAGGAGCGAGCAATGTTATCACAGATTCCGTGACCCATGAACTTCCTTGGCGTTGGTGCTCCTGCTTTCCGTACCTTCATCTGGATAAGGAAAAAACAAGAGTAAAACAAGAGTCACTAAACGCTTTTGGAAACGTCAAAAACACGGGGAGTGCTTGTGCAATCTCCCGAACCAGAGGCTCATGATAAAGCGCTTGTCAATAATCCAGATTGAATTAGAGTTTGGCCATGCGCACGATGTTGGCGTACAATCGCTAAAAAATTACAATTTCACACTTAAACCCGTTTAAATTCTGTCATAGATTGATCCCCCGTAAAAATAAGTACATAAACAGAATCTCTATTATTTCAGCTAGCTAATTATTGTGCTGTTCATATGTCCCTTTTTCCACTGGCTTAGTGAACAACAACGAAAAAGTATTACATGACTCGCCGAATTTTCGACAGGATGCGTTACATTTTGACCCACGCATGGCTGACTTCGCACATGAGAAGTAAAATTTTGATCTGTGCGCGCTGAACCCATTTAAGTGCCGTGCTCCTATGCTTACATGACAGTTTTTGAGCCAATAAGAAACCGTCATTTTGAGACGACATCTTTTTATTATATTTTTTAACGCAAAATAACGTCGCCTCTGCTCAATTAGAAGACCTCCCAGGATCGCGATACAGTGTTTATTCGTTCGTCATTTGTTTGTTTGCAAGCTTGCTTGCTTGTTTCTGTTTCATTGTAAAATTTCTGAAGTGTCTGACTAATCTGAAAACATGATAGCATTGATTTCTCTTGAAGATCTTTGACAAACCCATCACAACTGATCGAGATCAGGAAATTTCTCGTGCTAGTCGTGCAGTCTGTCAATTGAAGCACTATTTAATGTTAGAATACACAAAGCAGCACATACAATGTGGTTTTTAATTTTTGCGTATACTTTTTTCACTATTTAGATTTCGTGACCATGTTCACGATGTTTTACTAAAACATCTGATGCCATTACTTTAGCAGAACGCTTTCAGGATTAAATCATAAAAGCTTAAGAACGCTCAGTCCTGTATCAGCTTCAGCTTGAAAATGAGACGTATCAAGTAGAGCCGGAAAGCAACCGAAAAGTAACAGTAAAAACGCAATATCATTTTGAAATTTCCTTTTATGACAGCAAGCTAGAAGATGACGTCAGGAACAAACATTGCTACAAATAAATTCGTCACAACATCTTTGCTTCGTTTACCTTAAGAGTAATGCATCTTCCCTTTACTTCCAATGCCTGTAGTCTTTTTTGCACTTCTTCAGCCAGTTCATTGATAAATTGAACCACTTCATTCTCCTAAACAGAACAACAAATGCACATGTGGTAATGCATTGTCTAAAAACTGCCAAGGAAATGCTCCCTGTGAGGTGTGGTCTGAACCGAGTTTAAACTGGTTTTAATCGTCGGCTCGTTTACCATTTAACCTGTTTGGATGGATGACACAGGTCTAATAATAATAATAATAATAATAATAATAATAATAATAATAATAATAATAATAATAATAATAATGATAATAATAAGAGTAATAATAGTAATAGTAATAATGATAACAATAACAATAATTTATTCGCTTATATTGCGCATTTTCCATGATAAGATGATCAAATGCGCATTGCAATAATTACAAAAGCACAATATGTATATATATTACGTGTGACAGCAGTATTGAAATGACGAATCCTCTATATATTCAAAATCAACCTATCTACTATATTAACGATATAAGTCATGTATTTAGTAAAACAAAAACGACAATCTCTTGGATTAATTTCACCAACTTTCTTTATTTGAAAGAATTATGTTTTGACATCCTGCAACGTTTTAATCAAATGGATTGCTCACTCATGCGGTCTATTACTTTCAAGTTTCTTGTGGGAAAACGTCAGCACATTAATGTACTGAGTGGTTCCTAAATAAAGATTGTTCCCTTAATGAAGATTGTTGTTCGCTGTGTTATTGCATTACCGGAAGCGATTAAAGATAAACAACCAACAATACGGAACAAAACTAAAGGCTCACGGAATCTTAGACGCAAGACAGCTCTGTAGTTTACTTTTTAGTAGAATTTTAAAGGCTAGGAAGCTGACAGGTTCATTTTCCTTGGAAGCGGTGTAGGTATAGAAACATGCCACTATCAAGCAAAAATTAAGAGTGCGAAAAGAACGTTTTACAGGGTGATGTACATAGATTTTACCTGTATTCGTTAGAGTTACCATGGGCGCATTGCAAGAATTCCACCAAGAAGCAAAAGGGTTCCAAAACGTGTTAATGTACCGGCATGCTACAAATAAATGCACTGGGGTCTGCTTAATGCCACAGGCTTCACACTTATCATTCTCGACAATTTTAGCGCTGCGGAGTATTGTGTAAATAATATCGTGATTTACGTTTTTGGTGACTTTAAAAGGGAGGCTGTATAACGCCGAGCTTCTGATCGGGACTGTGTTGGTATTGTCGAGTTTGCCTCTGTTGCCCCGGCTCTTCAGTTGTTATCTTACCCTAAATATTATCTTACCTTAGTGAAGCGGATTCCATAGTTGATTTCTGCCGATACAGACTTCCTTTCTCGCTCAGTTCTAAGAGTTCTGTCATCAATACCGCGGCAATACTGGTATAGCTGCTGTCCCGTCTTGGGCCCAAACTCTTTCTGAAGCGACTGTGAGCTGAACTTCTGTAAATCTGAACACGTTTCTACTCCCAAGGTCTGAAGCTTGTGTCCCAAGCTCCAACCGACCCCTGGGAGGTCATTCACTTTTTGGGAACCTGGAAAACAACGAACAGTGAACAAAAGGCGAGTGAATGTAGTCTAATAAATTACGAAACTTGCTATCCCCTAAACGAGAAGAAACGAAAAGATGTAACACTAATTTTCAAACCGTACTGAATTTCCTGTAGCGACCTCGTGAAAGCAAACGAACTTTCAGAAGTAACGTTCTCAAACTAAACCTCCTGATCTTCTGTCGAAGTTTCCACAAAACAAGTCGAGTGTGAACGACAACTAGCAGAGGCTGGGTCCAGACGCTACAGCGTCTCTCATACGCCATATCAAGTATTCATTCGTATCATACAAGAAACTCTCATTTATATCGTTTGCCTCTTTGTCGAACTAACATCAAACAATTTTCCGTTTTTTACCAGGGACCTAAATTTTACAACTCCTTGTGTACCGAAATCGTCAACTCGTCTTCCTCTATCTCCTTTAAAAAAGCACTTAAGGCGTTTTTCTATAATAACTATTAGTAGTTTTAATTTTCTTGTAGCTTTTCTTTTCGTAATATATCCTTCCGTTTGACATTGTAATTGTATGAAATTGTTATTGTATCCGTCGTCGTGTTCTTATCTTCTTTTTTGATTTCATCTTGTAAAATAATAACTGAGGAGACCTAATTAATATAAGCTTCACAGTTTCCTTTAGGTCTCCTCGCCATTGTTACATCTATCTTTTTCTATTTTTTTTGTTTACATTGTATTTGTGGTGTGGCAAAATAAACTTACTTACTTACTTACTTACTTACTATTACGCTATTGCTTATGGCGGCTAAATGTCTTCTTTATTTACTATATTTTTCGACCAATGAACAAGGTAATCTCCCAAGGTATGGCAGAGCTTTGCGCACAATAAGACATAGGAGAAAAAACGTATTGGGTACGGCGCAAGGGAGATGCGTCGTCTGAATCGGGCCTAGTGTTCTGAACACTACCAACCAGTGAGAATTACAAGCAAACACAGGTTAGAGACGTCAATTACGGGTTTTTGTTGTTGTTGTTGTCGTTATTATTTTTTTGTTTAGTTTGTTATTTTGAGGAAGTGGTGCGATATTTGTTTTTCTTCTTCTTGTCCGATCTCTGAGCGTAGTAAAGCAAAACCACTGAAGCAAACGAGAATTACTCTCGACACTCGAACTGTCGATTAAAAATCACACCAAAGACAAGCTATGTACACACACGCACCCATGAACTGGCTGACATCATCATCAGGCGACAAGTGATGGCAGCCATCAGGTTTAGCTACTCTGGTGCACATTCTAGCAAGGAGGACATTTGAGCCGATACCAACTGATGCTGTACAGCGAGTAGCTTCCTTGATCTCCGCACGAATCTTCTCTGCAAGCTGAGTTGGTGTTTCACCCTCTGATAACAAAACAGAAGAGCAACTGACTATACTAGGGCCTCCTGATTATCTCCGACGTTACTTTGGGAGGGATCAAGCCTTTCTCTTGATTTATAAGACCTCAGTACATATTCGAACCCCACAAATGCAACGAATTTGGCGATTACATGTAAAATTGCTAATTTAATAGTGTCTAAATCGAAAACCGACGATTTAAAGAAAGGAAGGAAACTTATTTTAAAAAACGATGAAAGAAATCGTCGAATTCGCTAATCGCTTTAATCAGTAGTGAAGACTGCTAATCAAATTAGCTTTATACATGTAGGCTATTGGTCTAACATTAAACTAGTAACCCTTAGTAAGCTATAAAAGTATGTGCGGTCGCAAAGGATATGGGTTGTTTTAAAGCTCGTCGAGTTGGCTTAACTTAGTAGCCGTTAAATTTTCAGGGGGAAAATCTCAAATAAAATTAACTCGCCGCGGGCTCTTGATTATCGCCAAGAATATACAAACTTTACTTGTTTAGGCAAGCTATACAAGTATTTGTGGGCGCAAATACATGGTATTCAGTCGTTTTGGACAGATTATTACCAGAAAATAATGTCTCGGTTTTGAAAAGGGCATGTTTCGTCTAGCGGTTTCGAACAACGTTTAAGGTTGCCGTTTTGGCCTGAAAAAGGAGCACTACTTGAGAGTTTTGGTCTATAACTCGGCAGAGAGCGGTTTCCAGTTGACTGTCATAAGACCCAAAGTAATAACTCTTGCCAATCACAAAGGACGCTGGCTTCCCAACGAACCAATCAAGACTCCGAGCAACTACATGCAACCGGAGGCAAGCGTGGGAAAACCCACGCGAGCGAGCCAGGATTGGGTTGGTTTTAATTTACTTCTGAATTATAACGTGCATTATGGCACTCACCTTCAAGCGCTTCTGATGTATCAATGTAAGCCTCATCACAGCTGACAGCCTCGATCTCATGACTATACGTCACCAAAATATCATAAAGCCTCTGCGATACTTGTCGATACTGTTCAAACTGGTAAGGTACGCAGTGAATGTCGGGACAGAGCTTCCGAGCCGCACCCAGAAACATCCCATTACGGACTCCAAGGGCCCTTGCTTCATAGCTGCAAGAAGCGATCTCTGACATGGAGTTGAAGAATGACGCTGGCTTCTTGGGTGAAGTTTGTGGGTTAATTGCTAGGGATGAGTAGAAATTTTCAATAGTTTTTTGTTTAAAGGTGATAAAGTTATTTTGTACAGTTGTAAATTGCTCAGAGCAAACTACCAAAGAAAATAACACAACGATTGCAAATTGGCCCTCAAAAACTCTCTGGCCCCGGTTGTTCAAAGAGCGGATAACTCTATCTAGTAGATGAATCGATATCCAGCGGATAAAAGGTACTCCAACCAATACATTTTAACTGCTGGATAAAGTTGTCCACTGCTTGAACAACTGGGGCCTGGTTTGACTGTAAATGATCAAGGATCAAGGAAAATTAGTGGAAAGTTCTGCACTAACCATCCATCTCACCTTGCTCAGTGGTTGAGCTACTCTTCCCTGCGTGACAGACTGCAATAGGCTTGCCTTTAAGATGCGGCTGATCACGCAATGTTACAGACACAAAGAATGAATCCATATCAATATGCATAATAACTCGACCATGTTGCCCCACCCGGCCTGTACCCCTGCTCCTCCATCCCTTGGCTGCAGAAGACTTGATAATATCACTTGTATACTTCTTGAATTCAGCACCCCATGTAGACAAATAATGCAACCTAGAATTGTTATAGAATTCTGAAACAAAGTTTGCATCACCAGCTTTTGGCAAGCTGCTTGTAGCAGGCTTTTTGAATACTGAACTCTCTGGCGCAGTTTTTGAAGTTTCTTTTTCTGAGTTGTTGTCCCTTTGTACAGGAGGAACACATGTTTCTGGTTCATCGTTGTTATACATGTGAGATACAGTGTCCTCTTCATTATCACAAAAACCTTCCGCACTAATTGCTATGGAATTCTGTGGTAACATATACTCCTTTGTATTACTCTCCAAATCTTTATCAACAGCATCTACAACTGTTTTGCTGCTGGTAAAATCCACACTCTGTTCTTGAATAGTTGTAGTGAGCAATGCAGATGTTGAAGCTTCTCCAATTAGGGGTGGTACAGAAGTAGAACATAAAGATGGCATATCAACTGAGGGGCCTCCCTGTGGGGATTGTATGTTTGGTAATGTTGTCACTGTGGGTACTCCCCCAGGGGAAGGTTTAGTTATTGTGCAGGTTGAGGATGGTTTGGAAGTGAAATTCAAAACTTTCTGTGCAGCTTTCCGTCCATGGTAAAGAAGATATTGATCCACAGAAAGAAGGCTGCCAGCTTTGATGCTGTCCAGTATCCATGATGGGTGCACAACAAGTTCATCCCTTGGAAAAAAGATTTAACAAACAGTCTATGGGATGGATTTCAAGTAATTTTCTCATGATAGCAAAGACTATATGTTTTGACTTCCAAAGTGACATGAAATGCAAATTTCACACACATGATGTTCACTTAAGTGTCTGTTAAACTACAAAATCTCATAAAAACAAAATGTCTGTACAGTAATGTAAGAAATAACATGTTTCTAAAAACGACTGTCTTGTTTTGTTCTGTTCTTTTTTTTTTTTTTTTCAGAAGCTAAACAAATTTCCTCATTACTGTTGGTATGTTTTAGGCACATACTGGTAAGTTTAGTTTCTCAGTTGTTTATGCTTAGGTGGTTGATTCACAACTAAAGATGAGAATGTTGTCCCGTGGCAGGCCAGGCCCAAAATGTGCATCTAAAAACATCTTTAATTTTTCAACCACGACCATCAGTAATAAAATTGTAAGCACAAGGTATTAATAGGTACATCAACACAGTTGTTTTTTGTAAACAGTTGATTTTTGCATACACATTGAACTGATGTAGGCAATACCTTGACAACCCAAAGTCAGTTGCATTGTAAAATTAATATTACTACAATGATGCATTTGAAATTGGTGTCAATGACCAATGTATACCTGAGTTCTTGAATTTTGCTGTTTGGTAGATTGGTAGCAATGATATGTGTCACTGAACGCTTGGAGTAATATTGCTGGTAACGCCCACCATGTTGGTACACAAGACGACGCAACTCATCAGCTGGGGGCACTGCAAATAACATTATATTAGAATACTATTAATTAAACATTTTTTGATCATAAAATTATGAAAAATTTTAACACACTTAAAAAACATGAAAACTTAACACCCTATTTCATCACAAAACTATAATTACTTTATTCCCACAGTATTGTATTGTATTGTTATAAGTGTTGTTGTTAATCAACATAGAATAGGCTGTTTACCTTGATAAATGGTTAACATCATTTCGTTCAGCCGTGCTAAACCGTTTGCTCATGCCCAATTTCATTCCCTGTAATGTGACCCGAAATGACGTTCCCTGAGCTGGGTTTTTCTAAAAACAACAAACCTTCCAGAGTTTTTTGGAGATTTCATGTGAATAGAGTTATATTGCTGTTCCTCCTTTGGGCTCACGTTCAGCCTTCAATGAATAAACATGAGTTGCGCCTGACGCCAGCCTGTCTTCCAACCTGTTGCTGCCTAGCAACCTTCCCTTTGTTTGATGTCATTCAAACTTCATTTGCACTGTTGCCATGCAACAGCATGGACACCTTCAACGATACATAGAATTTGCGCGGCCCTCGGTTCGCGAGGAATTAATTTTTTTTATCACATCATGGCTAGATTGTCATTTTGAAACCACCACAACAGTAATAGAAAGTCCTTGATCACCTGTGTATCCATTGATGTGAATGACAACTTTCTCAAAGATTTGGGGAACATCGCTGGTAAAAACAAAAATTATATTAACATATTAAATTTGTTATCACAGTCTTGTCCATAAAATACCCTACATGAGCCAAGCTGACAGTCAACAATCAAGTAGAGGGGGAGTCGGGTACGGCTTCCCTTCTTACCAAACACTTCAAAGCTGTCAGAAAAGGGTGGGATTGAACTGAGTTCAATCCCACCCTTTTCTGACAGCTGTCTCTTTGCTTTACTCTAACAACAGTCTTTTTCAAACATTTTCCAGTTAATATTTTTCTTCCATTTTCCACCACCTTAGCACCCTGATTTCCCAAGCTTTCGTTTTCCTCCTGCCTTCCATATACAATGAAAGCCTCCAATTGCACCACAAACAAAACAGTGTTAAAATATAAGATTAAAGTTGCACTAGGAGCCTAAGAGCCCACATGGTTTCCTTGAACCAAGCGACTGAAGTGCCTATGCCAGGAAAATGTTATCCCCTAAGGTCAACAGTGTATACATGTACACTCTAATTCCTACACCGGGAGCAGAGAGATTAGTCTTGAAAATCTATGCAGAAGATCTTTGGTGCATTCCTGGGTACCTCTTCAGAGTTAAATACAAATGCATAAAATGAAAAAATTAAAAAGTAAGATTACCCATCTTGTGACCTTTTTGGGGCATCTTCTTTGAATTGAACATCTAATTTCTGTATCTTTGCTTGCATATATCCACCCTGCAATAACAATTAACATAATGAATTATGGTGAATATTCACCCACATGCAAATTCAACAAACAGCAAACTTGGCCAAACTTACCCACAGGGAATAAAACATTTTGTGCTACACAGGAACGTGTTAAAACCATTTTTTTTTTTTTTTTTTTTGTGCTCCATCAAATATTATTTTGTACATATTTGCAAAAACATATGCACATCGAAAATTACCCTGTGTATATATAATGTTAAAAAAATACACCGGTATAGTTCAACCGGTTGTCTTGTCTTCCCCAAACGATGGGGACTTTGCTTGAAAAAAATTCCCCACGGGTGGGGAAATACAAGGACTTTGAAATGCACAATTAACAAAGTCCGCACACATGCCCGGACAAGTTTGGGTTATCAACTTTAACTTTTATTGGAAAATGCCAAAGTTAACATTTCACCTTAACAATTTAATTAGTGCAGTATATATTCTTGTGTTTTTTAAAATATAAAAGCTTTAGAAAGGGTTAACGAAAATACAATGTTAGTTTCATTCGCGCAAAATATGGCGCGAAAGTGCCCTGACTAGACTACCAATAATATTCAGAAGCAAGCAGCAATAATGAAAACTTACCCAATCGCTCCAATCACCCTTCGTTTTGTTTCCTTCGTTTTCTTTCTTTTTCGAAACTCTTTTCTCCATTATAAAACGCAAGATTTTAAAAACATTCAAGTTTGCATATTTTCGTCTTCTCGTCCGCCATCTTTGTTTAGCTGATTCCCAGATTCTTCGCGAAGATCTTCGAGGCGCGGTAACTTCATGTTGCTAGGGTAACGTTCTCTTCAAGCAAGAAGAAAAAGCAAAATGTCGGATTTTGAAGACGAAGAGGGAGTCGATGAACCGGTGTTAGATGACGAAAATGAGGACGAAACTCCAGAGGAAGAGGAGGTCAGTTGCTTTCAAATTATTACCTGTGCATTCATTGATAAACCCAGTATCAGTTTTTCAAGATGTTGATATAAGCTGAGATGATGTTATCACCGTCACTGTGACTTTTCAGGACTTTTTATTGTTTTGGAGCTTTGTATTAACATTTTGTTGAACTTTGTTTGTGTAGAAGCCTCCAGAGAATCCTCTGACAGAGGAGATGTTAGCAGACAGTCTTTCATTGCTGTGTAAAACTGGAGATGGGCTTGCACATGCATACGTCCGGCTTGATATTCACGAAAAGTAAGCAAGTCTTAATCTTTGTGCATGAAAGTAAGCTAACGTCTTGGTCTAATCAGCAAGCTGGAAATTTGTCCAAATTAAAATGTTAGTAATGATAGTTGGACTGACTCTCAGTAGATTACAATTTAAGGGGAAGGGGTGAGTGGGCAAGTAATGTCAAATTGGCCAAAGACGTAGCACAAATTCAAAGACGATTTGAGTTTACCAGCATGTAACCGCAACGAAAAACTTTATTGGAAGGAGTGCGTACAGGGCTGTGGTTCTACAAGGAAGGTAGCTGGTGATTAGCTAAAGAAGGTGAGCCAGCTATCGTCACTGTAGTTGTTACCATAATAACCAGCTGCCGGTTACTTTATAAATTATATATAGTCCTCATGTCCTGCACACGATTACATCTCAGTTGTACAACAGCTGAAGGCCAATAAGTTGCATCAATAACAAAAACACACGTCTAAAACGAGATATTTTTTGTTTGTAAAATTTTGTCGTGGCTTGTTCATTTGCATTGTTGTTGTTGTTGTTGTTTTTTTTATGGGGGGGGGGAGGGAATTACTGCATGATAATGAAAAGCAGCTTGGTGCTGACATCATGATCCCAGTTATTTCCCTATTCTTTATGTATCCTAACATGGAATCATTCTTACAGGGAGCTGACAGATATTAGCATACTCAGCTGCTTCATTCACCTGAGATATGTGGTAAGAACTATAAAAATAGTTTAGTTTGATGTTCGTTCATCTATGTCGATGGAGACCACAGCTTCAATTGTTACACAAGTGTGAGTGGAGATAACTGAAGTCCAATCTGAGCATGATTTGGGTGGTCTTTTGGGTGTGACTGAACTGACCTGCTGGCCTCGCTGCCTTTTCTTACTGCACACTTGTTTTTGGCTGCAGCTCTGCGTCACACTACTAAAAATTATTAGTGCACATCATCATCTTTTCAGTGGTTTACGTAACTACATACATGTAAGATACATGTATATAATGTTCCATGCTCTATTTCAGTTTGTTACACCATATATCCTCCCTCCTTTCAGGGAATTTGAAAATATCAATTTAATCTTCAAGCTATTTTGAAGCAAAATGGCTTCAAATTATCACAGCATTTCAGGGTGGGCAACCCATGTACAAGGTACAACACTGTAACATCCTGCCCAGGATTGAACAGAAAATATCCATACTCCCCCAACAGAAGGGGTTTTTTGCACCCCCCCTCCCCCAGGGAATTCCAGTTTAGCTTCATTCTTTCCTTCTAAAATTTTTGCCTTTAAGACCCCCCTCCCCCTAGGAATTTCCAATGACCTTCCTTGGGGTGGGTATGGGTTTTTCCTAAGAACTGCACATATTTACTTGACTCATGCAAATATTGTTTTAGGACCTAAGTGGCAACCAGTTAAAGGAAATTTCTCCTCTGAACTCCTTAACTCATCTTTTGACACTCAAAGCTGACAGGAATCTCCTACATTCAGCCAAACTTGATGAGGTTAGTAGCAAACAACTTCATCCACCACAGGTCATGGTCATGATCATTTCATGAACTTATTTCCAGTGATTTAATATGTCATCTGTCTTCTGAATTGACCAGCTCTCCAGCTCAGGCTCAACACTTCACTCAGTTGATTTAAGAGTGTTAAAAGAAGCTAGTCTGAATTCTATTAAAAGCTGAGGGTGTAGCAAATGGTAAAGGCAAGGCTGTGTGAAATGGTGTGACTATATATCATTGTACATGCATTCTGTGAGTCCAAGAAGTAATTTACTATTCTTGGTTTTCGCGTGATGTCACCAAATTCAAGAATTCAAAACCGGGAGGCCTACAAAATTTTTACCTTCAATCAAGGAAACATTACCTAAAAATGTCTTTTTACAATTTCTTAGCTCATTATGTCATACTTCCTTTTGAAAATAGAACAGTTTAAGTCTTTCTCTCTCCACCCAAAACCAAACCCATAAATTCTGCTCGTGCTTGAGCTCTGTTTACTGGGCAACTTAAAATAAACACACCTAAGTTGGAGCAATATGGCTATGGACAATAGGTCCATAGCCGCTTTTATTGAAACAAACAAATCATGAATGAACCCGTTATAATATATATGTTTGCCCAGTAAAGGTGCGGGCCAAGAAAAACGCATCAACACTAAATATACATGCAAGAAAGTGGGCGGATAAGGGGAAGGAGGTGGGAGTCAAAAGCAGCTTCCCACGCCGAGTAATATAAACGAATGGCAAGCACATGGCTTGCCATTTCACATGATTTTTGAAAAACCTAAGAGAGGGGTGGACATAATGGCCATTACCACCTCCCCCAGACCCAGTCTCCCTGACTATCTCAATAAACTTCGGTCAAAGAGAGAAGACACAAAAATTCTATTTGCACGCACATATTTTATTTAAATTTCCGAGTTTTCATTGTGCATGACATCAGGTCAGAACAGCCCTGACAGAGCTGTTCCGTATCTTAAAAATGAATTTTGCAGGTGATTTTCAGCATTCTAAACATTTAAGTTTGAGGAGAAATATTTATCTAAACATTCGAAAATTCACAAGGAAAAACTGGTGACAGTGAAAACCGGCAATTGTTTCGTTAAGCCTTGCAAAAGAAATTGAAACTTTTTGATTGAGATTCATCTGTATCTATCAATACTTGTACATATATTGGTTGATGACCATCTTATTTGGTGTGCTTTTTAATAACAGCTTCCATATCTACAAATTGCAAGTTTTGCCAACAACAAGATTATGGACACAGAAGGAATCAACCACCCACTGCTAGAACAACTCAACCTGTCCTGTAAGTTTGAGCTAGTTTACATATGTTAATCGCTGTACTTCATAAAAATTTAGTAGACACCAAGGCTGTCAATAGACACATGTTGCATTGAACTTCACACCCATAACAAGCTTGTTGTTTTGTGGGCGAAAATTGAACATACACCGACTAAGATCACCAGTACAACATCAAGATCCTACCAAAGGTATTCGGCCATAACAAGTACGCTGATTTACTACAAAGGGGATGCATGTTGGGACCCTTCTTTATATATTCAAGCCCTAGAGGCTTTGATTTGTTTAGCTATCAAATCTGAACAATAGGTCTGGGAATTACAAAAAGTAGAAAGCTAGATGAAAAGCTTCGCTAATTGTCTCCCCCTTCATATTTTTATCAGGTACACATAATTATTCACGTACATCTTAGCTGATATCTTCTCTTTTGTTCCATTTTGAAATAGTCAATGAGATAGTGGAGGTAAGCGGCTTTGAACCAAGCAAGTTGGGCAGATTGAAAGTGTTAGAGCTGCGTGGCAACAAACTGATGACCACTGTGGGACTGTCTAGTCTGCCTAACTTGAAGGAACTTTACATGGTAAGATACAGCAAGAAGATTATGAAATGAAAACGTTATATGACCATATGAATTAAAAGTGAAATCTATGTGAATTGTGGACAAGTTATTCAGTTTATATTTTATCCTGCTATCACTTCTAATTGCTCACATTTAGGAAAACATTTCAGACTCAAATATTTGGCCCAATCTATTTTAATCTCTTTGTACTATCCCTAAACATCAAGAATTGCCTGCCTTTGCAGCAAGGAAATGACTGATATTATATGTATCTTGCCTGCCAGGCTGCTAACACCATACGGACTCTTGAAGGACTGGATAGACTAGAACATCTCACAAAATTACATCTCCGTGATAATCAGATTGAAAAACTGGATGGCTTCTCAGAAAATATGAATAATCTTCAGTATATAAATTTAAGGTGAGACTAAAATAACCTCACAACTTGTTATTACATATTAAAAAAAAGATTTACATTATTATAGGAAATCAATGCGCTACATGAAGATTTGAATGTGATTTTTAAAACTTACATGAAGTCAAGTGCTGGTAAACATTAATTTCACAGGACAGTGCTAATTTTGCTGGTTTCTCTTTCCAACATGTTCCAATCTTTTGTTACATCATTTGCAATACTGTCAATACCCTAAGGTTACTCTAAGTTTTGTCTCAATTGATGAGATCGGTATAAAAACAGAACAGTAGCTGACATTTTCACAGATTTTTTATTAACAATCAAGTTAGCTAATTACGAGTATCGAACAGTTACATGTAAATTTAGAGATACATATACGTGTGCACTTGAAACCCACTATGGCCCGGCATCCCGATAATTTGTTTGTCTCATTACTAGGATCATTTGCCTTTATATAGAGTCCCCAGGGCTGCAAATAACTAACAGGCAGGCGCCGGTCACGTTGTCCGGTCAAACATGTTTTTGCTCGGACACTACCCGTTTTTGGCCGGTCAAATTTTAACGGTCGTAACTCTTGCGATAGTGAACCCAGATTGCACAGTAATCCTTTTATAACTAAAAAAGAGCTGAATCCAAGTCGGTTTGGCTAAAACATTACAAGTTAATAGTTTAACTACTCTTTACTGCAGAAGCAGCTTCGCATTCAATGCGTGGAACGCAAGCGTTCAAGATACAACCGCAATTGTCTGTTTAATTTACTTTACATCTGGCAAAATCACATAACTAAATATTACACTTTGGCAATCGCCACATCATTTCTACAACTGAACTTTCAGTAAAATGTGCAGAATATATGAAAGCTGAAGGGTTCAATCGATCTTTTAGTTAATTTGAAAAAAGAAGCTAAATGATGTAAACATAAACAAGAAGCACTTAACTTTAATTCATAAATTATCGGCTTAGGGTTTCGAAATTCGGCAGCACTCCAAGTACAATTGTTGTGCTCGCTGACTTTCTTCCATTTAGAAGCCCTTTAAGACGACCTTATTCTTCCACTTTTATACGCTCCATTTTTGAGTTGCATCGAGTGGGCTTATTGTACTTTGCGAAACGAAATGGAACGAAACGAAATGGAAATCTGTACTTTGCGAAATGGAAATCTGTACTTTGCGAAATGAAAATCTGTACTTTGCGAAATGAAAATCTGTACTTTGCGAAATAAACAAGTAACAAGTCGAAATTCGTCGTACCTTACAATCCACTGAAATGAACGATCCTTGTGTGATGTCTCTGCGTTCTGTTGCTTTCCATGTCGCTTCCGACATCACCTCAGCCGGATATGACACGCTAGCAAGAAAATCTGTACTTTGCGAAATGAAAAAACGAAAATCTGTACTTTGCGAAATGAATAAATTAAAGTCTGTACTTTGAGAAATAAACAAGTAGCAAGGCAAAACGTCGAACCCGTACAATCCACTGAATTGAACGATCCTTGTGTGATGTTTCTGTGTATCTATATATAGCTGCTGCTTTCCCTATCGCTTGCGACATCATCCCAGCCGGATATGTCACGCTAGCAAGACAATCTGTACTTTGCGAAATGAAAAAATGAAAATCTGTACTTTGCGAAATGAAAAAAAAAAAAAAAAATGAAAATCTGTACTTTGCGGAGTGAATAAATAAAAATCTGTACTCTGTGATTTAGACAAGTAGCAAGTCGGAATTCGCCGTACTGACAATCCACGTTCCTTTATCTTTGTGTATCTATTGCTTTGGCCTCGCTTTCCCTATCGCTTGCAACATCATCACAGCCGGAAATGTCACGCAAGCAAGAAAATCTGTACTTCGCTGTTGAAGTTGTTACTTTTATGAAAAGGACCATATTCCAAATCTTGCTGTTTTGTGTAATAAGAATAATAAACTGTAATAACAAAACATTACATTATTTATTCATATGGAAATATCTCCAGAAATTGTCAATCAAAATTGTGATAGAAAAATATTTCCCCAAAACAAGATAACTTGCCAAAAGGAAAAAGAAACAAACGAACAAATTGAATTTAACAACATTTCTCAGAAAAAATACATCTGATCTAGATATACCCCAAATAGTAAATGCAAATTGGAGAGTTAAACTGAAACTACTAAACTAACTACTGTTGATCTTATATGGTAATCGATCGACGCTTATATAATATATGTATACTGAACTGAAAACAGTAATCATTTTTCAAACAATCCATTTCTAAAAAAGTTCAAATCAGTTCTGGCCAATGATAGATTGTTAAATTACAAACAGCCAGTGGGATGTAACCCGGAACTATAAACGCGCATATAATCTGTTCATAGATGTTGAACTCATTACTCTACAATGACACTAACAACTACTTGAACCGCTCAACAATTTCGATCGTTTGGAATTAAACCAGAAAGTATTCGATTACTCTCGGATCTCAACATAATAGCAATTTTGCGGTACTTTAAACAATTCGAAACAGCGATCTACCTGGACATTTTGTCGTAAGTGACATTTGACATCTCAAGTCACGTTCACAATCAGCCAAGGATTATGGAACTGTTGTGAAAATCTAAATAATAAAGCAATGCATTTACGATTGAAATTGAAACAAGTTAAATGTACCTCAACAATACGCTTTGGTTTTCGTGTCCAGGAAATAAAAGAAATGACTATGGGCTAACTGACG
This sequence comes from Pavona decussata, assembly GCF_977016875.1. Lineage (NCBI taxonomy): Eukaryota > Metazoa > Cnidaria > Anthozoa > Scleractinia > Agariciidae > Pavona > Pavona decussata. The sequence continues at coordinate 2,031,221 of NW_028145437.1, read as the reverse complement.
CGGTAACCAGTAAATCAAACTGACGTGTGTAGGGCCTCCCTTAAAAGTTTCACATGGCCTTCTTTTAAGTTCAGTTTCACGTTTTCCTCAATTTCAATCATTCCCTTCCAAAAGTAGGGATGCCTGCGCAGGATACACTCTTTCTTCACACAATAATATTTCGAGGCTTCCCGATTCCAAGTTGGTTCCATTGTGATTTTGCCATTACTGTGTTTCTTTGGATAATAGTATCGTTCCTTATGAAGTATCGCGATGTCTTGAGGAATACAGACCACTCCACCTCGTGCAAATTCTACTTTACAGGACTCGCATTTTTGGGCTTTGGCTTCGTCTTTTGTAAACACAACAAAGAACTTGTTGTTGCTGTGCCATATTTCTGAGAAGGCGATAGGCTTCTGGAAATCGATGTCGTTGTCTGGTCTTTCTATTTCTTCCATAATTGGATCTAGCTCAACATTGTTCTGTCCTTTTCTTTTCTTCTTTTCCTTCAGTTTTTCACCAGCCCGCTTTGGCATATTGGCATAGAGTATGTTGCCTGCCTTGCCTTTCTTTTTGTTGAAATGTTGCAAGAAATCAGCTAGTGATCCCATTGTATCGACCACAGCAAGAATATGGGCACAAAGGCCTGATGTGCTTTGGGCATTGCGGCACCGACATGTTGGGATTTTTCCTTTGACCATCACATTCACGCTGTTGGCGAACTCTGTCACGCAATACGTCCTCCTCCCAAATCGATCACTTTGTAGTTGGATACAATCATTTCTGCCTCATGCCAAATTTGATTTAGCATTCCATTGGCAACGCTTGTGACTCCACAGTCTGCAACTGTAATGGACAGTTTCTTGGTAGGTTTGATCTGATTGGAACTGGGCACACTCATAGGTACCTTGAGCACTTTCTCTACGTGTTCACGTTGCTGTGCGGGTGTCTTCTGTGACCACACTAATGGAGTAACGGCAAACTTTTGGAATTCGGGAGCCAACCTGTATTCACCCATGCTGTAAATGGCCTTGATGTACTCATTCTCTTGCTGTTGCACGACTTCGGATTCTAGAATTTCGTGAATGGTAGCCTGATCAGTAACCTGGTTGTCACTTGCTTCTTTGATGACATTGTTAAGCGATTCAGTCCGTTGGTTGTCCCATTTATTTGGGGGATTACCGAGACCAGCAGCAATTCTTGTCGGCTTCAACATACAAAACTTCAAAGTGGACTTCATAGACCTGTGCCTCCCTTTCGTGGTTACCATCCACTCTTTAAATTTTTCTGGCCAATGTGTTTCTTTGCTTACGTAGAGCTCTTCAAATTCTGTTTCATTTTCACAGTCGACAAGACCCTTAACGCGTTTTCCCCCGAATTCGCTTCCTAATATTTCTTGTTGGATTTCATTTCTTTTGCTTTCCAAGACGTTGAGATCTTTTAGTTTCATGAGAATGTCTCCTTTGGCATGATCAAAGCAGCGTAGGTGGATGTTGTTTTTAGTGGAGGTCTCAATGGGGTAAACGCTCTCAAAACCACTTTCTAGGGCACACTCTCCATCCGTTCCGAACATCAGGGACTCTATTCCTTCTGCCTTCAACGATCTCGCAAGGTACTCGTAATCACGCTTTTCCTTACATACGGAAGTCATCACAGCTGCCAGGGTTGTCGGGTGTTTGTTTGTGTTGTTCTTGTAAACGAAAATTGGATTTGGAAGCGTAACTGTTGTGAGGTAGAATGGCCCTAACTTATACGTCATATCCACACCAGCGACTGCAGCTGGACTGGAACCAGGGCCGCAGAATTTTTTTATCCACCCGATGCTATAATTTGTGGCTGCAAACGTGCTGGCTGCTGCTCGCATTTCGCCATTCTTGTGTGGTCGAGCGCCCAGACTTACATCGCGAACGAATCTTCCGGCTTGTTGTAGAGACAACAACTTCGTGATATCGGGCGACTTAGAAGGGCCAGTGCTCCTGGATTTCTTTCTGCCTTCAACTTTTCGAAGTTGATTGTACACTTGCTGCCTGTCTCTCGGGATGTCCGATGGAGACGATATGGAAATAACACCTCCGGCTTCCTTTTGAATTTTGTTGATTATTTGTTTTGCGCTACTCTTGTTACCCATTTCTCTCATTCTCTCCAATACACTTGGCTTCGTTCTCACTTGTGGTGCTGAGGAACGTTTCTTTTCGATTCCTTGGTTGGCGAAGACTGCTTTTGCCTCATCAGGGGTCATATTAACGGTATATTGGACAATCGCAAATCGCAAAAAATTCCCTTGGTGTTCAACTTTTGCTATCATGCGGCGAAAGTTTTTGTTTTTTCTTGTCCAACTATACTGCCGTCTTATGACAAAGTGGTCGAAAGAGGTCTGGGGTGTTGATCTGGTTTCGGTGTCCCGCTCATCCTTCCTATTAATGTCACTGACTCTTCCCTGCTCGTCGAGGAAAACCTGAAAGTTCTCAGATGGACTGGAATGTGCACCATAAACTCCGTTGTCATCTACCGTCAAGTCCTTATAGTGAACTGACTCTAGGTCAACGGTGAAAATTGAGCTTTCTGTTATGCCAGCCGGTACTCTTGTACATACTTTCGTATCTGTAGCACTACCCTCGATACAAATTTGTAAAATTTCTTTAGAAGTAATTCCCGATTTTGATCTTTTGTATACGGGAAAGCCATTTATGTCACCTGAAAGTGAATTAAAATAAAGGTAAATATATGGAAACGATATATGTAAACTGCAGATAAAATATGAGTGAATTTTTTTTACTATCAAGTTAATGAGTGGAAAGAGAAACCTGCATGGCAATGGATATGATTACGAACTTCACTCAAATTAAAAATTAATGACAAAGCGCGAAGTTGACTGCAGCTGGCTCCTTTGTATAAATGACCGAAGAAGTTACAGACCCAGTAAGTTCCCGCTTATTTATGTTAAAGCGAGTTTTTTAGATTTTTCATGGCAGACACCTCAAATAGGTCTCGGTGGCACACGAGCCGTTTAAAAAATTTTGCTTGTCACTTCTTCTACGTGTGGGCTGGTAGATACAATGTTGAGACCATTTAAGCCTATTGGCTAATGCACCCAAAGGAAGCGTATTGAACTACCAATACAAAGACCCCAAATGCACTTACTGGTATATTCAAATGGAGACTGAGTCAAATCTTGGTCATCAGAGTCACTTTCATCCTCAATGTGTCTTTTGCGAGAGCAACTTGTTTGTCTCTGTAAAGGAGAAAGCACAATTACAGTTACTTTAAAATTGTGTGCGATTTTGAGAATTTACGTTTTCGTTTTATTTCGAGTCCCGTGGTTTTACGCGTTGTTTGAATTTTGACTCGCCCTATGGGATCGTCAAAATACAGCACATCAGCTACTTTTATAGCTGTACACACCGCTGCATGCACAGGCAAACAACCTTTATACAATAATTCCCACACAATTGTACAACTAAAGATATCAACACACCTTACTCAAAGACAAGTGATCAACAGTGTCTGATGCAGGGCAGCTATCTCCATCTTTACTCCTAGGTGGTGAAGATGATGAAACATCTTGGTCTTCACTTAAATCAATAAAGACGGAATCTACCGTTTGACGCCTTCTCTCACAACCACCGGATTCCGTGCCTGATAAGTCATTTGCGTCGTCCACGATAACAACCTCGGAGGGACGCCGTCCACCACTGGCTTGGGAAGTCACATCTGACTGTCCACTGAAATCGTCTCTGGGGTGTCCACTGTCAGCAGCGGCTGTACTAACACCGGATTGGTCATCTGTCCTCCTACGCTTAGATGCTAAATGTTCACTGCCATCGTCTATAACACCGGATCTGTCATCTGTCCTGCTACGCTTAGATACTGAATATCTGGAATCACTGGAATGGTCTCTAGAGTGAATTGAGTGAAATCAGTGCTAATAGTTACGAAACATCAAGATGCATATAAATTTTAAATGTGCCGCATACCGGTTTGGAAAGTTCGCATTATTGTCAAAAAATAGTTCTACTAACTACGCTGGACTGGCACGAGATACCCACGCGTGGGTATTCTAACGGTACAAAATACTCTAAAATACTTAGAAATGAATAGCAGGGTCTGTTCTCATACTAGTTTTTTTTTCTTGTGTTTGAGTTTAAAAGGCAAACATATTTAGAGGCATGGACAAAATGATTACTGCAAGCGATTAGCAAAGTTAATCCAACGCATTCGAAAGAGATGTTTATAGCACTTACTTAGATTGACTTGTAATAACTGCAAGTGACTGGCATACGTCTTGTTTTACGCCTTGGTGATGCAGTCTGTTCCAAAGCCAGGCGCACAGAGACATCCACACTTCCGACGTGTTCTCCTTTCCAATCAACAACAGCCCCATACCTTTCCCAGGTTCCAAGGTCACTGGGTGTGTATCGATCAAGTATGGCCTACCATCACGACACCCAATCGTTAGTACTAATGGATCACTGGTGTAGACAGCAAGGAAGTCGCCATCGCACCCAAGATTAAAGAGCTTGGAATGCAGTTTCTGTCTGCCTTCAAAACTAAAGACAGTATCCGCAAATGGTAATTCTTCAGAGAATTCGTAGGACGATGTTATAACATTCAGCTCTCTGAGAATTCCATATGCTTCCATGGCGTCGTACATTCTGTGGAGGTCTCTACACACGTTTATTGTTTCCGGCAGGTGCCAAATTGTATCCTCAACGACTTGGGCCAAATTATCGAAAAATTCCTCCCCTGTAACCACTTCGCCCAGTATAAGGTCGGCGATCTTGACGGAGAGAAAGGCACATGCGTTAGTACCGTCGTTAGTCAAGACATATTCCAGCTGTTGAACTGCCTCTTCATTGCCAGCGTCTTCCAGCTGAGCTGCAAGCCTGTGGTCGAATTGCTGTACTGCAGTGCCTTGACTAACTTTCAGGTGCATGACCTGGAGATCTGTTGAAACCCTTTCGTTCTCTCTGCTCAGGATATTGGCTGCCTCATTTAAAGATAGCCTGCCACGCCTGTCAAAGTTAGCGCATCCTCTGTAAACCTCCTCTAAACCTCTCCAAACGGTCCCCCGTTCAACCACAGTAGTTAGATATTTACCGCTTTTGGCACACTTTTGAAAATTTCACTGAATTCATACCTGATTCAACAATGAACTCAAAAAACATAAATCCTCGGTTTCTCAAAAACCTAAATTTTTATCCTCGGTTTTTCAAAAACCTAAATTCTCACTTTCATAAATGACACCAAACTCACAAACAATCATCGATTAAATCCAACCAACTCATCAATCGCTGATTTGAATGATGAATACAATATTTTTGAACACCAATTTGGATAAAAAAATAATCATTATGGTTGTTGTGTGACTTGTCACGAAAATGGACAAAACCCTGAATGTGGGGTGCTCAGTTGGCTGTTTACTTGCCTGGCCCCAGCCAGGTCTTTTTCCCGCCGCTGACAAGGCGGCTGTCCCCTTTCCCAGTTTACCTCTGGGACCGAGGTTGAGTCCTGACGAACTCTGAGCACCCCGCTGTAAACCAGTAGGGCCTGAGCGGGCTCACCCTGGAGGTACCGTCTACTGGAAGACATCCCACACTACTCAGTAATTCACCATCTGCACAAGCCGTTAAACAGGTTTCAGTCAGGGGCCAGCTGACACCACCCTAAAGCTTCACCAGAGTTTGTGAACTAATATAATAATGGCCCGAGTACCTATATATTACACTCAGTTCTGAAATTTTTACACTTGTGGTGCTATTTTTCTGTATATTGCGTAATATTGCTTGATTTGGATTAACACGCATGCGCTTTCATGCACACAACCCAAAGCGGACTGGACACTAGTTTGTTGATACACGTGTCGGCCATTTTGTAAAGAGTTTGTGTTGGTATATTATCGTTCATGTTTTGGGATTTTTTGGACATTTATTTCTCCACTTTCATCGTTCTGATGTTTGTAGACGCTTTTTGAGGTAAGAATATCATTTATCTTGCACACAACAATAGATTTTTTTATTGAATCGACTCGCTATCGAATACTCGTGAAACCGTGAAATGATTTTACACATCGACCAAATCCTTGATTGGGATCCAAGAATTGAATTCATCACTGTATCCTTTCCACTTTACCAAAGCTTGTTTCTTCTTGTAATCTCTCCTGATAACTTTATCGATTCTGAATATCTCCTGATTAGCTTTCAATAATTCTGGTTCATAAAAACTTCCTTTAATTTCTTCATTATTGAGATCTTTCAGTTTATATGTGATCGGATTCGTGTATTGTATTTTATCGATAATGAAGACCTCTTCTGACCAGTTTTCTGTATAACCTCGATCAAACAACTTTCTTTTATACTTTGATATTCTAACCTTTTCACCAACTTTAAATTTTGGCAAAGATGATAATTGCTTCAAATTGCCAAATAGATTGAAGTAAACAGTTCCTACATTCTTTTTCTTAGATGCTTCTGTCGGTGTCATTTTTATTGAACTGTGTTTAGTGTTATTATACTGCTTCAATATTTTAGGCAAAATATCCAGATACATTGTATTGCCTTGAGCAGTGAATCGTTTCCACATTTTATTTTTAATCGTTCGATTCCAGCGCTCAACAACTGATGACTTCTCTTCATTTTCAGTCGAATACAGTGTAATGTTATGTTTTTTGAGCAAGTCTTTGAAATGTTTGTTGTAGAACTCTGAGCCTTTATCAGTCCACAGATACTTTGGTTTTCGACCCTCTTTGAATATGCTTTGAAATGCTTTAGTTATAGTCTCACCTTTTTTATCTTTTAATGGGACAATCCAGCCGTATTTACTAAAAACATCTATAGTCATGAGAAGATACCTATTACCTTTATTCCATTTACTGAATTGTTGCATTTCAACAAGATCAGCAGCCCATATTTCATCAATATTATTTACAATAACACGCCGCCGAATAAAGTTACGCCGTATGGGTTTATGCAGCTCATTAGCTAATTTTTCTTGCCAGTTTTCCTCTTTACCCGACGGCTTTTGACGTTTTTTGGAACCCCAAGACCCAGTTTCTGTTTTGTATTTATTGCATTTCTTGCCAACCAATGTCCCCATTGTCGTTCGGAATATGGAACAGCATCCAATGACTTTACCATCTTTTTGTCAGCTTTCAATTTACATTTTTTGTCATCTTTGCAGACTGAATAATCAACATCATGTTGCATGGCGATTGCATCTGTTTTGCCTGTTGGTTTATCGTATATTTCCAATATTTGCCCTGTTTTGGGGTTATATTTGACTTGATTTTCCAAATCATTGTATGGACCAGTGTATTTATGACCAGGTAATACCCACCCAGCTTTGGGTTTTGGGAGCTTACCAATCATTTTGTGTATATCAATTGAACCACCGCTTTTGGGTCGTCCTTTGATTCCCTTTTCATACTCATCCCAATTTGGTGGGTGCCAACCAATTGCATCATAACTTGAGCATTTCGGTGTGTTGTGAAATTTGCTTCCAATTTTTACCATGCTTTCACATGGATAATTTTTGTATTTTTCTAATGTCTTTTTCCCAGCCTTGCCAGACCAAAATTGACTCGATAATATGCCAGTGTCTGTGCTAAATGCACTTTTGGCAATGTCTCCAGATTTGTATCTATCAAAGACTTCCTTTGTTGATGGAATTAATGTTCCAACAACATCCATTGACTTCGACGCAACCTTGCCTGGTGTACCGAGTTGTTCCAAAATTGTATTCAAATTACCACCATCAAGTTCTTTTCGGTCAGTTTTGTACCTTCTTTTTGGCCTTACTTTGGTTGATAATTTATCAAACATCTCTGATCCAGTCTTTTGAACAAAAGGTGTTGCTTTAGAGATAGCATAATCAATAGCTTTCTTCTGCAATTTAGGGTTTCTAAGTGCTTCAGACCCATAATATCGACCCATTTCAACTGCTTTCTTTCCCAACCATGGTAATGCATGTTGAATTAACATATCAGCACCAGTTGATGCTAAAGTATCCATTATGCCCCCCCCTTCGGAGGGGCTATTTAGTTTCCCTGTTTTTTAACAAATTTGGTTTTAGTTATCCCACATTCAGCACAGGTACAGAAGAACATAAGCCGACCATTTTTGGCTTGCTTGTAACCTGAAGGCTGAACACATTCAGTTTCTTTCTTTTGTTTAACACAATATGATTTGACCATTTTATATCACTATATTAGATTAATTATCATCAGAGTCAGACTCAGAATCTGTTACCAATGTACACCATAAACATAATTTTCCTGAAAATTCTGTGTATTCATCACACTCTTCACAATATCTTATATCAACCATTATACAAATTAATTAGATAATTTTTTAAAATATTGGATTATAAAATTATGATTGACACTTTGATTGTTCATGTCAAAATGTGCATTGTGGATTGTTTTCAATATACTTGTACCCTTTTGTCTCTCAAATAAATAATACAAACACCAATAGCCACATAATACTGAATCTCTTTCCTGGATTTCATCACCTGAATACATTAATCGTTTGCCACTTGTTGACATAAATTGCATAATTTCTTTTGGCATAATTAACCCAAAACTATCAAAATATTCTACATATTTGTCTCCGTTTCGATACGCAACCCAATGTGTACCTGGTCCAATCTGTGAATCCAGGTTAATGATACCAACTTCATCTTTTTTCATCTTTTGTGGTAGATTATCTCTGCTGTAAATGCCTCTGAAGTGTTTTATTTTGAGTTTTTTGACCCAATCAATGAGTTCAAAGTTACTGAGTGGTTTATTTATGAATTTCACAGAATGTCTCCGATTAATGGAATCCCCTTGAATGGACTGTTTTTGCCTAACAACAGACCTTTTCCTTTTTTGTTTTTTTTTTTCCCTTTACCATACTGATCCCATGTACCGAAAAATGGAGGCGGTCTATAATTAACTGGTAGGACCAAACCACCATCTTTTTTGGTTGTGTTTGGAACAAAAACTGGGACCGATCTTCTGGATCTACTTCTATCCACCTGCAAGCCTTTACCCATTAATGCATTCAAAACCATTGGAATGCCAATTGAAGCCAGTAAAGTACCCAAAAAACCTCCTGATTGTGCCTTAGTTGGTTTAATTACAATCTGTCCACCAGTATGTATTGCATTGACAATTTGCTTCTTTTGTGCTTCAGTGAGCCAATCTTTGTATTTTATTAATTGATCAATTTTATTTTGAGGAATGAGGAAACCACCAACTTGTCCTCTACCAAATATTTTATTGACACCCACATTTGCAAGCCCAGAAAGTGCTCCAGTAGCTAATGATCCAACTGCTTTTGCTGCCATTGGTAGTAATTTTGTGCCAATTTTGAATAATGATGACCAAAGACTGCCTCCTTGTTGTACAGCTTTTCGTATCTGTGTTTTGCTTATTTTAATATCTGCTCCAGTTTTGTTTTGCATTGCCTTTTTCAACCTATTTATTTGTGTTTTGGTTAACATCAGCCGATCCGGTCCAGTTAATTCAGAATTTGATAATCTTATTGTTATTGCTGAATTGTTTTTTAATGCTTTTGCTAGTTTATCTTTTTGCCCAATTGATAGTGTTACTCCATGTGAATCATAAGTTGTCATATCTTTTATATAACTAACGTTACATTAAAAATTTATTCCATTTATCGAAACAATATTTTACCATCTTTTTGAATCAACTCAGCATCTTGCTCATACAATGTCAATGCATAAACTGAATATGCAGTTGCAGTTGTGCCAGATAATTCATAGTGGAATGTCAGCTTTGTGGTACCATCTTTGATATCCATTTTTTGTTTTGTTAAATCGAAATACAAGAATGGGAATAGTGTTTTGAAATTGTTGACATTCAATAAAGTTCCTTGACTGTACTCATTGTTTGCATGCACATATTTGAGAATATCTCTGTAAACTCGAGTCAAATCAGCCTCGGGAGTGTAATGTACATCAGGATATTCATTACCATTAGCCACAGATAAATGACAATTTAGCAATGTTCTGGGATCTGTTGATACACTAAATGTATTGTACAAAAATGGATTTACTGTTTGTGCAGCAAGATTTGCATCATTGATAATGAAAACAAACACATGTCTTGGCTTTGAAATACCACTTGTTATCTGAAAATGGCCACTTCTTTGTGTTGATGAGTTGCTTCTTTCCACATTTTCTCGCAAATAAACCCATTTATGTGGCTTCAAAAACTGACTCATATACAGTGATTGCCCCTCTGAATTGAAAGTGATTCTTGGTACAATCAACTCCATTCTGGTAATAATTACACGACAATCAGTCCCAGCTTGCCATATTAGAATAGTATCAGATTCAATCTGCAAATTTAATTCCAATCTTGTTGATGGTAATAACTCATCCATCAATGCTTCAAAGAATGAGTATCGATTCAATGGTATTTCTGTATTGACAACAACTGATAGACCCAAAAGTGCTTTTCTTGCAGCAAATCCTTTATTGTAGTTATCTTCAGCCGATCGTTCTTCAGCGTGTCGGTTTGTATCCAGATAGAAAAACTCATTTGTTGCTGTCGATTGAGCATATCCTGGACTATATTCCAATAGATTTTTAATATTTACACAATGATTTGCATCATTACAATCATATACCATTTTACCATTCAATCTTACATCGAAATCATGTATAAGACTGTGTGAACCATTAACAATACCATTATGGTCTTCAGCTGCTATATTTGCATTTTGCATTGTTTGGACTTTAAAACCAACCGATATTCTTGCATTATACCAATCAAATGGAGTAACTTCTCCTGTGTTATCGACTACGAAATGATAACCATCTTTCTTTTGTGACCTATTATTCCCTGGATTACCAGTATTCAATGGTGTCTCCAATTGGAAGAAGACATCTTCATATCTCTCAATGTATTTTGGATTTCTGAATGATTTCATTTATACAGATATGTTACATTATTTTCATTTTTTCCTTCTTTTGAGTTTTCCACCGGATATCATCTGGTTGACTCTCTCAGCTATTTGAAAATCAGTCAGTGGCTGCTCCATTTTTGGTTGGCTCATTGTCACTGATTTTGTTTTGGAAGGTTGTTTTTTGCTCAATAATTGAATTATTTTATCACCTGCTTTATTACCAGCAAACTCACCAGTTTTGGTGAGTGCTTTTTCAGCTGCAGTTTTGGCTCCTTTCTTAGCTAATTCTTTTGCTGTTTTTCCGAAAAGTTTTGATCCAACTGATCTGAAAACATCCATAATTCCTTCACCATGAATATGTTTCATCGCATAACGACCCAATTCTGGGTCAAAACGTGGCTTAAATTCACTTTGTCGTACCATATATTGATATATTATATTAAACTAGACCTGAGAATCAAGCTCATGAACCAGTCAATGCCATTCAAGTCAATTGGCCGACCCAAAGCGTCAGTCACTGTTATTCCCATTTCTGAAATAATTGACTTGGAAACTGGGCTGAATAATGCTCTTTTTGGCTCAAAAGTAAAGGGATAACTCCTTGTTAAATTGTCAGTGGGTATCATTATCAGTGTATTTGTGAATCGTCCATCACTGAGGCTATCAGTTATTATATCACAATTAATGTCCAAAACGTCAATATCATTGGTAATATTTGGCAATTTTGTCCCATGTTCAGTTTGGTTAATTAACTTTGGCTCAAATCCAATAAGCGCTCCAAAATTAGAGTTTCTAATATCAAGCTTCCATTGGTTGTCTAGCTCAATGACAACTCTATATGATGAAAGCACAAAATATAGATTGATGCCCTTGCTGGAAGATGGTTTATCTCCATTTTGAATTATTGATTGAGTGATATAATCATCAAGGTCATCATATGAATACATTCCATCAACAAATGTGATTGTTTTCCATTTTGTACCATTATCTGGGCTGTATTTTATTGTATTAATGTTGTATCCTGCATTGACATTATGCCATGAATATGTCATTGAAACTCGATCAACAGCTAGCTCATGTCTCATTGTTGTGTCAAGCTTCAATGGTGGATCAAATTTGATAATAAAGTCTTCAGGCCGACTTCGACCTATTTTTTGTCGGTTAACAGATGAAATATGTATCGCCCTTTCTTGCATATATACTTCAGTTATATAATTAATTATGTAACTGATTACGCGACCTAGCGAATTATATATTGTTGCAATAAATCAATGAGTTGTTTGTTGTTTATTAAGCCAAGTTGATTCAATTTATGGGCTATTTGTGAAAATTCCTCTTTGACTCCATTATTACCAGCCAAAATGGATCCACCGAGCAATTCCATTCTGTCAATCAAATCATTAGCATCATTGAAATAAACAACACCAGAGCCCAATTTCTTGAATTTTTTGCTGGATTTATGGATTGGAATCTCACTGAGTTGGTTCAATTCATCGAATACCATTTTGGCAATATCGCTGTATTTCTTCTTTGAATTAAATCTCTTGGTCAATAAATCGATTGTATCGAAATCAACCTTTTTATCCATTACTTTGCGTTTATCTTTTGTTGCCACAAGTCTGAGTTGTCCCATTAATTTTGGAATATCAATCATCAGTCCACCATATTTCCCAGAAGATGATATTTTGTATGCATTTCTCTTTGGTTGCGTATAACCAGAACCTTTTTTGATGGTTTTCATTCCTTCTGGGATTATTTTAATGCGCCCTCTGTATTTTTGCAATAATTTTATATCTTCATCTATTTTATCAATTTTGTCTTTATTCTTGGTCTTTCCTTGGCCCTTGGATAAAGGACCCTTCTTTATTCCAAGTTTTTTCAACATTTTGCCAATATTAGCATCGTAATCCTTGATGTCAATATCTCCTTGCATAGAAGCTTGGAGAACAGAACTCGGAGGTGCAAGATCGTATTGCATCAATTTTTGGATTTCATCAATATCAAAACCAGCATCCAAATTTGATTCAACATCAGGTGACATCATTAATGGTTTATAGCCAATTGGTAGCTTTGCTTCTGGTGATTGTGTTTCAGGCTGATAAGTTAACATAGCAATGTCTTCCAAACCTGAAGTCAACGCTTTTTGGTTTTTCTCCAATTGTTCAATCAGTTTGTCTTGTTTTTCATCAATTGTTTGTTTTGTTTCCTCTTGAGCTTTAATAATTGGTTTGAAAGTTTCTGATAAACCTTGTTGTAAATCTTGTTTATCATGCTTGTACTCCTTCAATGTATCTCTAACTTGTTTGGTTATTGTTCCAGCCTTAATCTTGGCTTCAGATAATTGTTTTAATCTTTGTAGATCCATTATATTATTAACTTATATTAACTTTTTTAACTTATATAATGTATTGATATACATGGAAATCCCAAACTATGACAGACATGATAAAAACACTAATTTCAAAAGATTGTATGGTTACATGCCAAGTGACACGTTTCGGATGTTAATATGTGGTAATTCAGGATCTGGAAAGACAAATTTATTGTACCATATGCTGATGAAACCACTTTTGTATTATGATAGAATACATTTATATGCCAAAAATTTGGAGCAACAAAAATACAAGGATATGCTACAAACATTGACTGATATATCAAATAGTGTCGGGTATAATGTCCTTGTTTGTAGCAATGATGATATAATTCCAGTGGAGGAATTGAAGGATGATGATGCCCAGAAGATAGTAATATTTGATGACTTTATTTGTGAAAAAAACCAGAAACCATTGATTGATTATTTCATTCGTGGCAGACACAAAAACTGCTCTGTTATTTATCTGAGCCAATCGTTCTACAAAACACCAAAAGATATTCGACTCAATTGCTCTCATTTCTGTGTCTATGACTTTCCTAGCAGCAATGAAAGAGGTCTGATATCCTGTGAGTTGGATGTCGAAAAGGATAAATACATTAAAGCAACCAAAGAGCCATTTTCATTTCTATATGTTGATAAGCCCATGAAGAGAATTAACAGGAATTTTTATGGAACAATATAACCAAATGATATAAATGGGAATATTCAACGAACATAGTTCATCGTCTTCTTTCACAACGGTTCCTCTTCAAGGAGCTGCTGGGCCTCAAGGAATAGGGTTTAAATTAACCCCAAATGGAAATTATGATATACAAAACAAAAAACTTGTTAATGTTAAACAAGGAGCTGATCCCAATGATGTTGTCACAAAGAGCCAAATACAATTGTTGGATAATGCTCCTGGTGATGTGCGAGCTAATAAAGCAGTAATTTACAGCAACAGTGGAAGTGTTCATACCAATAGTATCTATTTGCAAGACATACCAGACGGGGCTGGCAGCTCCAATGATGTTCGATTATTGACTGAGCATCAGTCTTATGAAAACATTCATCTTAATATACCAGATTTGAAAAACTTTGATGGCCATGGTGGACGAGCTAAAAGTGAAATAATGGTTACATCAACAGAACAACATATTACTGGACGGAAAACATTTTTTGATATTAGTGTTTTAAAACCTGATAATAACGATCAAGCGGCGAATAAAAAATATGTCGATGATGAGATTAAAAAAATACCATCACCTGATTTGTCTACATATTTGAAAAAAGATGGCACTGTTGAAATGACTGGAAATCTGGATATGGGTAATCAACAAATTACTAATCTTGGAGCCAATATACAAAATACATATGATGTCGTTAATTTAGGTTTCTGTGATACTAAATATTTGCAAAAAGTCTCCAATAGTGACCTCGATATAGACAATCATAAAATCAAAGATATGGCTCAACCAACTGATGATAACGATGCTGTTAATAAACACTACGTTGATCATAACTTTCTCAACAGGTTAACACCCAATGCTCTTGGTGGTGAATTAGATATGAGAGGTCATAAAATAATCGTTCTTGGAAATCCTTCCGATCCCAATGATGCTTCCACTAAAGCATATGTTGATACAGAAATAGCTAAAATACCATCTGTTGGAAGTGATTTGAGTGTATATTTGAAAAAAGATGGAAGTGTTGCAATGACTGGAAACCTTGATATGAATAATAAACAAATCAAAGATATGGCTCAACCAACTGATGATAATGATGCTACTACCAAAAAATATTTTGATGACAAATTGGAGCAAAGTCATCTTGTCAGCAGCCATAAAACAAATGAATTCAAATATCTTACAGATACCGATGAAAGCAGTTCAGAATACAATATCACAGTGTATGGAATAGCTGCTTTCAATCAATCCCCACATCAGAATAAAAAAGCTTATGATATCACATTGATTAAAGACAGTGGAAGTAATGATTACAGATCAAGGATAGGTTTCAATATTTATACTCTTGCTATTGGAACATACACAATTGTGTTTGAATTCTACCCACCAGAAATGACCAATATTCAATTATCATGTACTGCTTCTGAAGCATACATCCACAAAGCTGTACAGCGTGATTTCACTGCTTATAGCAAGCTATTGGTTCAATTCAATAACAACAGCAAACAAACTCCAAATTACATCTATTTGACGATGCATGGAACAGCTACAGCGACTCCAGTACAATGTCATCTGGTTGTTTACGGTGTCAAAGATTGGTCAGATAGCGTTTATCCAGGAGTGTATGACGGCTTGGACAATGTAATGTTTGAATATAAAAATGGAGATATGGAGATGAAAGTCAATTTGGATATGAATAATAAGATTATTTCTGGTTTAATAAATCCATTATATGATTCTGAAGCAATGAATTTGGGTTATTTTACCAACTTATTCAAAACGAAATACACTGGAACTATTGCCAGTGGTGTTTTCCAAAGAACAAATCCAACAAATAATTTTCAAATCGCTGCTGATGGAAATAACTTTTTCAATCTATACTCCATTGTTTTCCAAAGCAATCAACAAGTTGCAAATGCACAAATTTTGATAAATGGGAAAAAACAAGGTGAAACAACCAACACTGACACATACCACAGAATTGGAAACATAATAAGTGGAAGCAATACATTTGATTTGCCCAAATCAAGAAAATTTGTCAGTATTGATTCTATGTCAATATTGGATAATATTGGAGCAGGAACTGCTGTTAATGGAACTTTTGAATTGAAAGTATTATACTCTGATTTTTTTGAAAGATATCATGCTGTCAATAAAAGTTGGTTGTCAAATATTGAAACTTCAAGTGTTGTTAACGGCAACATAAAAAATGGAGTTTTTGAAAATGTTCATGGTTTCCAATTTGGAACATTAGGCCCGGTTAAAATAAAAAATATTGTAATTAATACAAAAAATCATTACCAAGTTTCTTTTGTCGCCATTGCTAACAGTAAAACTTTATTTTCCCATTTAATACAATTTAATATGAAAATTGGGAGAAATTTTGTAACTACAAATACAACAATCAAACCCATGATAATTCAAATGGGGATTTTTAAAAGACGTTCAGGGTTTACTTCTCCAATTATAAACAGAGAAGTCACAGGAACTTTTGAAATTTATTTATCAACACTATTAATATAATGCCATACGTTGAAGATGAAAATGGAAACCATATTCTTGATGAAAATGGAGATAAAATAGAATACACAGTAACTTATGACAACTTACCAGATGGATTCAAATATAGAGAACCAATACATCTGAATGATGATGGTCATTTGGATACAGAAAACAGACATTTGGTGATAAAAGATGGAGTTAATTCAAATCATGCAATTTCACTCCAACAATTAATTAACAACAATGAAGACATCATCAAACCATATATTGAAACACAAATACAACAAGCTCTGGCTCAGTTTAAAGCTCAACAAGCTCAGGAAGCTGTAACGTTTCTCAACAATCAAGTTGCAATGAGAATAGGAAGAAAAAGTGGTACAATACCAAAAACAAATTACAAATGGATAAAATTATTGAGTAAAGATGACATTAAAGGAATCAATACATTGCAAGAGATTATTGTGACAAACACATATATCAGGAGAAATGACAGATATCATCATTCCAAATCCGATTTGGTGTCATCATCATTTGATCAATTGGAATTCTTCTTTGATGTGTCATTTGAAAACTATTATTGCTACTTCAACAATCATCCATCTGATTGGACAATGAAGTATTTTGTTGAATATATTAGGATACAATTACCTGACAATAACCACTAGGTCGTGGACTCCGTTACTTTATTTTATAAAAATATTGTAATCAAATTGTATAATGAAAGAATTGTCAGAATTGCAAGAACACATTCGAACATCGATGATAGATTTTCACCGTAAATTGAGTCTTCCAATATTACCCAGACAGGAATGCATGATAAAAAGTATCGTAATATTCACATATTTGTATGAAAAACATTACAACACAGGTTTACCTGATGAAGTTTACAAAGAGTTAATTCATGATGGAATCGGATTAATTGGACCTGGAGATGGATGGTTAACAGCTATTCTCCATCGATTATTTGGTTGGCAACCATATATCAGATCACATGGAATATTACATGATGCTTATGGCCAATTTTACAACAGATATCATCGTGACAAAGGATACATGTACACCATTAATGAGAAAAAAACATATCCTTGGATGAAAAAATGCATGTTTTTGGGTCAAATAACTGGTCTCTATTATTGCATCAAAAATAAGATAACCATATAATATATGCAAATGAAGAAATTAATAATCGATTTCAATCATATTTCAAATCGATTATCAACAGAAGAAATTGATGAATTGAAAGCTTATTACATGTCATATCACAAAAAGATGTGGATGTACAAAAGTGCATACAAAAGATTCAAAAAATGGGAATTCGCTGGTAATATTTCATCCATTGTATTTGCAACTGGTGGTATTGCATCATCGGTTGCAACCAGTGGAGCTTCATTATTGGCAATATCATCGGTGTCTGTCATAATTCAAGCTTATATGAAGCATAAAAAAGTTGAAATCAAACTTTATCAATGCCAATATGCTTTTCAAACTTACGGACATTTATTAAATGAAATAAAAGAAATAATGAGAAATGGACATTTTGATAGAGATGATTTGACAAACAAGCTTACTCAAAATGATGATTTCATTTTGGATAATTCGCCGATTGTCGATAAATGGGGTAACAAATATGATAAAAAATATCAGATATTCACTTATGTTTGATTGATAATGTGCATGATTTGGGGGCCAATAATGTCCATAATTTTATCCCAATAAACATTGTATAATTTCATTGTTTTTTTGGATTTTGTCAACTCAATTTGGGAAGAATCAATTTTCATAAATTGCAATATTCTATGCAAAAGATATTTCAAACTGATTATTCTCTTTCTTTTACCATTGATTTGTGGCAGTATTTTGTTTATTTCAACGAATATTTTATGAATTTTGAAATTGGTTGAACAACTGATTTCAATTTTTTTTTTCAAAATAATTTTATCTAATGTATGCGACAAATGGTATTTTCTATTATACACTGTTTTCTTGTATATTTTGAACAAATTGGCATGAAAATTGATATATTCTGTTTTGTAATCTTCACCAACAACCTGTCCACAAGCAACACACGTTAATTGACATTCCATGTTTTTCAAATTCTGTGATCCACAACAATCAGGCATTGATGGTTGTTTCTCAACTTTGGATTCATCATGATATCCACAAAATTCACATTCATCTTTGCAATGCAGGAATTGGCACAGAGATGATTCCACCTGCATGGAAACATCTTTTGGTTTTTTCAAAATGGATTTCATTTTTGTATAAATATAGTATATAATATAATTACACAAAAATGTTTTCCAAAATATTGAAACCACAAAAGATAATACAAAGTCTTGAAATCCAATATTTATCAAAAAACAAACCAAATATTACCCCTTCCGGTAGGAATTATCCCGACCTAGGGGAAAAGATGAGTCAAAATCTTGAAACCAAATATTCACCAAAAACATTGAAATTAAATATCTCATCACAAAAGATGAGTCAAAGTCTCCAAATCAAATATTTATCAAAAAATCAATAAAATCACAATTTTGTCACAAGTTTTTGTCGCAATGTTTTGATCACAAATTTTTTACCAAAGTTTGAATCCCATACGGGATGGATGTGTATTCCAATGCCCATAAGCATAACTAAATACACCATCGGGATGCAAATATCGTTTATCATCAAAACATGACAACGATGTTTTATTGATTGTGTAACTACCCAATTGATGATTGTTGCTGCGGATTGTTTTCATTTGGTGAAATAATTGTTTCTCATTGAACAACACATCTTTGTAATCAAAATGTTGAATATCATTTTTGATCACATTCTTTTTGATACCTTTGGCTGTTTTTCCGCCATTGTTGTTTTCTTTGATATATGAATACATTTTGGATCTCAATCCCACAAATTCAGTAATGGGTACACCAGCGGCTTCATCTTTGAATTTTCCAATAACTTTCTTGTTTGTGGAGTCATAAAATTGATGATTTGATGGATAATCCGAGTTATCAAACATTTCTTTTTTATTCCAAAAATCTTGATACACATCTTCGGCTTCAATTTCATATGTCAAACTGTCTGTATCCGTAAACAGTAACTTAGCTTTGTTACCATATTTGTTTTTAACGAAATTGTAATGGAAATCGTACATCAATGTTTTGCTCAAATCAAGGATACACATACCAACATAGGCTGGTCTGTTGAGTGTCAACGATTCCTTTATTTTATGGACTGCAACCAAGTTTTCATTAAAGATTTTGCTATTGATGAATGTTGGTTTGGAAGTCATTTTCAATAATTGTTTCTCATTAGTCACCAATTTGATGTCTTCTCGTTTTCTGATATTCTCCATGGTTTTACCAAAGACACTATTGTTCATCAGTTTGAAGAAATCTTTCTCAAAAGCATTCTTTGCATTAGTTCTTTGTCGTGTATTGAAATCAATGTATGTCTTCAACCAGGGTGATTGGTCAAATGATAGAACACGATATATTTTCTTCAATTTCAAACCCAATTCACGATATAATTGTAGATTACGATAATGTAATACATATTTTGATTTGTTTCCCAATGTTGGAATCAACTTATTGACTTGTCCACTTTTGATTCCAAATTTTTTTGCAATTCTTTGACAATAATCTGACAGCATATCTTGTGTCACTTTGATTTGTTCAGCGCCACATGGATAATCATTGTGCAGGTCATGTAATTCATGAGGATATTCCAAATCAACTTCCAATAAATATCCAATCTTGTTATCTTTGGGAACTGTTTTCCAATTAATGTTTTTTATTTGCTGTTTATTCAACCATTTGAAATTCCCAGTTGGAAGATGTTGTGACATAGCCCATCCATATAGATTGTTTGCATCCAAATACATGATATGTTTACTGGGTTCATTTGGATTCCAATTTTGCATGTATTTGTTGTTTGCTTTGCCGTATCTATTGGCTATGTAACTGATTCCTCCACGCATGCCCTTTTCAACAAATTGATACATATCAATATCCGTGATTAATTCAAGTTTGACTTCAGTCATTTTCAACATTGCATCCCAAGATAATCCCGGAGATGTAAAATAATGACATGGATCCAATCTATAATATTCCAAACATGTTTTACGGAAATTTTCAAAAACATCAGCCAACAGCAGTACATCAGATTTGAGATATAAATCATGGTATTCGCCCATGGTTTTCAATTGAAATGTATTCCAAACATTTTGTGCATGACTGTATTCTTCATCAGTAATATGTGTATTATTCATTTGACTGTAAAATTCATCTTTGGTTGGTAATTGAGTATCATTGAATTTATCAAAATTACTCATATAATCGTACGGATAAACTCCTTTTTGTTTCATTAATTGTAATTTACGACCTTTGAAAACTTCACTGGTATATTTGAAGGCATCTTCTGGTAGATTTGTAACCAGATTTGCCAATGATTGATTCATAAACTGAAGACTGTCGATAAATACTAAATTGTAACCCAACATGAATGCCATGTATTTCTCCATGTTATTTGGGATTACATTAATTTTGTGTTGTTTGGTTTCACCTTTTTTATCCACATAAGTATTGGTCTCAATAATTTTACCAATTTCTTGCATTATAAAATGACTATCATATCCTTTCAAATTATGAAATATTACAGGGATTTTGTTAGTTATTGTAAAATCCCTGTTACATTGATTATGGGCTGAGCCACGGAATTCACCAGTAATATGACAATGATCTCTGACACGTCTAT
This sequence comes from Pavona decussata, assembly GCF_977016875.1. NCBI lineage: Eukaryota > Metazoa > Cnidaria > Anthozoa > Scleractinia > Agariciidae > Pavona > Pavona decussata. The sequence goes on along the minus strand of NW_028145437.1, from coordinate 2,010,045 downwards.
CATTTTTTGTGAATTGTTTGCAACAAATGTGACAAGATGTTGCTTTTTGGAATTTGTCTTCATCTTCTGGAGACATAACTAATGGTTTATTGAATTTGTATTTGATAGTTTGTCTGCAATATTTGACTTCATCAAGCATTGCCTCCATGAATTTGTAAACAGCATTTTCTCCACGATAATATTTTATTGGTTTTGAATATTTGTCATCATAGCAGCATACAACTTTGTAACCATAACCGCAATCAGTGTGTTTTTGATAAGCTTCAGTAAAAGATTGTTGGTTAGATTGATTACAACCATGAATTGGTTCAGTGATTGCTTCAAAATCTGCGTATATCACGAATGGCGCTTGCATTTGTTTATTATAATTTTTGAATTCTATTTTTGAGCCAACTTCAGGCATTTTGATTGATTGTTCACCATTGATTTCAATACATACTTCCTTGTGTTTGTTCAAAACTCGTTCTGATGAAAAACATTGCAAACAATGCATACAGAAATGTTTCTTATGTTGGGTTTTATTTTTACTAAACATGAATCGGTTAAAATCTTTGATAAGACAGTAATGTTTGTTTTCATCTTCTGAGATTAGCAATAGATTCATCACATTCTCAAACTTTTCTTTTGAAACATAAATTGGATAAGTTTGTTTGTTTTCATAACCGAATACGTTGATGTTAATATTGTTTTGTGTTTCAACTTTGTTATAATGTTTGACTGAAACAGGGAATTCAATTCCTTGGTAATCCAATTGTGGCATGAATGCTTTATCTGTTTTTTTGATTCTTTGTGGATTGTCATTTCGTGGATTTAAATGACGGACGTGACACCATCGAAAGCATTCATTATCTTTATTCTTGAGATTAATCAATCCACTTTTGTTATGTTGTAGTTCAGTTGGAAGTTTAATGTAAGAACTTCCAGTAAGAGGCTCATATTTGATAATATTAATGTAATGTCCATTGATTGATTTAATTATCCAAGCTGAACCTTCACTAATCCATTTGTGAATATCATTCATAATTTGTTCAACATTAACATCCAAAGATTCTTGAAAATCATTGGCATTAGTTATTGTTTTTGGTTTACTATTAAAATATCCAATTCTGGAGACAGTTTGGTTTCCTTTTTGTTGTTCAAAATAAATTGTCAAAGTTTCAATAAATTTAATTCCTTTCATTTGAGTTAATAATTGTTTCATAAAATGAGCAATCGCTAATCTGGTTGAACTCATTTGAATCAAAGGATCTGTTTCATTTTTAATTCCAACATCATAAGATTTGTTATATCCCTTGAATGCTCTTGCAACTTCTGTGATTTGAGTTCTCTGTCTAGGAATCGGAGCCATTTTCTTCATCCTTGGCTTCGGGACTGGTGTATCAGCAAATTGTTTTGGAGGAGGAATAATGTTGTTTCTTGGTTGAACAATTGGTCGATCTCTGAATTGCATTGGCGGCTTGATGATTGTATTCTCGTACTCTTTTACCATTTGTTTGACAGATTTTCGTGGATAGGGTATTGGTTTTACTTTCTTGGTTCTCGGAATTGGAACCGGTTTTTGTTTAGCGAGTAAAAGTGTTATTAATTGATCTTTGGTCAATTTGGATAGATTATTTTTATCCATATTATATATATATGTCATATTATTTTTATTGGGTGCGTTTGACAGTTTTGCTAATGAATGTTGACTGTCAACAACATTCATGCCAGTCATCTGTGGAAGGACTGACGGCTTCGTTGATTTGTTTCTGTTTTGTGGCATCGCGGCCTGTAAACCCAATGTATTGAATTCACAGGTCACTAACTACAAACTAAACTACAAAAATCACCAAAATTCCATGTTTGGTAAATGTTCTTGAAGTTGTTTTTTGTATGGAAATTTACCCATTTTGATTTTTTCAATAATTGCGTTATATTTTTTATCAATTAATTGTTTTTCATCTTCTGTAAACTCGTCGTCTGATTTCTCCAATTTAATTTCCATTTTGATTGATTCAATGGGCTTATCAGATGTGATTTCAATCTTTGTTTTATATTTCTTGGTTTTATAATAATGTTTCAAATTTTCTGATGGAGTAACTAACTCCAAATTGTCAATGCAATTATTTTGTCTATTTGAGTCGATATGGTTTATTTGCATTCCATCAGGAATTGGACCATTAATACATTCGTAAACAAGTCTGTGAGTACAAAAACTTTTTAATGGTTTACCATTTTGTGTTAATGTAATTCGCATGTAACCAGTTGATTGTAAATTTCCAATTGAAACTCTCTTGGTTTTTTTATTATATATTTGGCCATATTTATTGGCTCCGAAGTTAGTATAAATAGGGTGATAATGAAAAACTTCACATTTTATTTGGACATTTTGTGTTTTTGATTTTTGTTTACCTTTGCATTCATTTCCTTTGTATATCATATTTTGTTGTCGAGTTACAAGTTCCAAATTTTTAATACAATTGTCTTGTTTATCATTATTGATATGGTGTATTTGATAATCTTCAGGGATTATTTGTTGATTAATTGCTTCCCAGATAAACCTCTGAGCTGTAAAAGTCTTTTGTTTTCCATTAGAATAAACATTTTTAGTCAAATACCCATTAGATTGTAAGTTACCTTTACTTGGTTTCAATGTCTTACGATTAATAATGTATCCATCTTTTGAACATCCATAATTATGGTAAATTGGATGAATATGATATGTTTTTTCATTATGAAAAATAGTATTTATTGCTGGAATTGGTGTTGATGAATTTTCACCAGCTGAAAAATTCACATATGCGATTTTTGATTTTTGATTTTTTTTCTCACCTTTTTTCATTCTAATATTCTATATCACCAAACGTTTAAGCCTCGCTCAAATCGACTTTGTACCAAAATTACCCTCCAAAAAGACATCAACCATTGTTGAATTCAAAATATAGCCAAACAACTCTTGTATTCATTGATGATTAATCATTGTAAAGTGGAAAATTAATGTCATCCAAATCGTTACACATTCTGTAAAACATCTTATTGATTATTTTATTTTCTGTGCGTGTAAACTCGCAATCATTGTCTTCCATTGGTGGAAATTCCATTAATCTATTGACTGTTTGCAATTCTTCTTCAGAGTATGAACTGTTCAAAAATTCTTTTCTGGCTTTGTGCATGTGTTTCATATTTTCAGAGGCTGTAACCAGTTGCAAATTTACAATTGAATTGTTCTGGCGATTGGAATCAATGTGATTTATTTGCAATCCAGGAGAAATATGTGTCTGATTTACGGCCTCATAGACGAATCGATGAGCGGGGCATGTATTGTTACGTCCCGGAGAAATTATATAATAGCCATTCTCAGACAAATATCCTTTTCTAGGTTCTAATCTTTTTCGATTGATTATATAACCATCAACTGAGGCTCCGTAATTTTCAAATGTTGGATGAATAAAATATGTTTTATCATTGTGATCAAATTGGTTGTTCATATAAATTAGATTACATAATTTTTCGAAACCGGTTATGACCGGTTTTTTTCTTCATCATTCAAATCAGCGATTGATGAGTTGGTTGGATTTAATCGATGATTGTTTGTGAGTTTGGTGTCATTTATGAAAGTGAGAATTTAGGTTTTTGAAAAACCGAGGATAAAAATTTAGGTTTTTGAGAAACCGAGGATTTATGTTTTTTTGAGTTCATTGTTGAATCAGGTATGAATTCAGTGAAATTTTCAAAAGTGTGCCAAAAGCGGTAAATATCTAACTACTAACCACGTACTTTTCGTCCGGCAGTGGGTGCTTCATTTGGCGCAGAAGAGAAGAGATGAAGATTTTTAATTCATCTTGAGAAGTAATGCCTCGCGCTGATCTGATCTCTGCACGAAAGGGATACTTAAGGCTAGGATTTATCATCGAAAAAAAAATCATGCCTAGGGCCCAAACATCAGCAAGAAATAAGTCATTGATCGATGCGCCAGATATGAGCATCTCCTTGACAAGAAGTTCTGGTGCCATGTATACCACTGTCCCGCGATCAACGTTATTTGTTTTCGAGCCAACAAGAGACTGTGTTCGGACTAGTAGGGAGCGACTCTCTCCAAAATCGGTTAGCTTGCAGACAACAGGCCTGGATTCATATTGCTTCATTATTTCGTCACCGTCTGACAATGTACAATAATGCTGATTGCTTATCAGTATATTTGCTGGCTTCAAATCTCTATGTGCTATTCCTTTCGAATGAAGGTGGGCTAGTCCACTGATAATTTCCTTCGCTGCATGGTTGATTAGCTCACAAAATCCGTCATCACAGCCAAAATCGTCGACTTGTAGCAGAAAATCAGCGAGAGAGTGCACACACGCATCCTGACCGAAGGGCTGGAAATCAAAATAAACATATTCCAGCATCATGGCAAGCGGCTGGCAGGAAACTCCTTTCAATCGCACAATGTTGCCATGATGTAGGCCGTGAAGAAGTTCAACTTCTTTATAGAAAAGTTTCTTCTCCTCTTGGTCAAGGACTTGCAGCATTTTCTTGATGACAACTGTTTCACATGCCGCTCCTTCCGAAACCTTGTAGTCAACTTTGTAAACATCGCCTAAACCTCCTTGTCCTATTCTCTCTTTCACTGGCAAATCATTGCAATTGAAGCGTGGGATGCTTCCATCAATTCCATTTCCACTTGGCCCTTTTCGTAAAAGCTGGGGAAGCTTAAATTTCCGAAAAATCGACATAGCTGAAGATTTTGAACCGCTCTGATCTATGTGATTGATTTTTCGCGCCAAAATGGTTGTCTCACGTGCGCTTTGCGACCTTCGACCCTGTAGCATGTTATAATTTTGTCACGCGACTATATACATCATCAAAACAAACAAAACAACGCTTTTAACATTTCGGTCAGCTTGAAATGACTCATGCATATTTTTCAAATATAAAGATATCAAACATTACAGTTTATTATTCTTATTACGCAAAACAGCAAGATTTGGATTATGGTCCTTTTCATAAAAGTAACAACTTCAACAGCGAAGTACAGATTTTCTTGCTTGTGTGACATTTCCGGCTGTGATGATGTTGCAAGTGACAGGGAAAGCAATAGATACACAAAGATAAAGGAACGTGGATTGTCAGTACGGCGAATTCCGACTTACTACTTGTTTAAATCACAAAGTACAGATTTTTATTTATTCACTCCGCAAAGTACAGATTTTCATTTTTTTTTTTTTTTTTTTTTCATTTCGCAAAGTACAGATTTTCATTTTTTCATTTCGCAAAGTACAGATTGTCTTGCTAGCGTGACATATCCGGATGATGTCGCAAGCGATAGGGAAAGCAACAGATATTATAGATACACAGAAACATCACACAAGGATCGTTCAATTCAGTGGATTGTACGGGTTCGACGTTTTGCCTTGCTACTTGTTTATTTCTCAAAGTACAGACTTTCATTTATTCATTTCGCAAAGTACAGATTTTCGTTTTTTCATTTCGCAAAGTACAGATTTTCTTGCTAGCGTGTCATATCCGGCTGAGGTGATGTCGGAAGCGACATGGAAAGCAACAGATACGCAGAGACATCACACAAGGATCGTTCATTTCAGTGGATTGTAAGGTACGACGAATTTCGACTTGTTACTTGTTTATTTCGCAAAGTACAGATTTTCATTTCGCAAAGTACAGATTTTCATTTCGCAAAGTACAGATTTCCATTTCGCAAAGTACAGATTTCCATTTCGCAAAGTACAGATTTCCATTTCGTTTCGTTCCATTTCGTTTCGCAAAGTACAATAAGCCCACTCGATGCAACTCAAAAATGGAGCGTATAAAAGTGGAAGAATAAGGTCGTCTTAAAGGGCTTCTAAATGGAAGAAAGTCAGCGAGCACAACAATTGTACTTGGAGTGCTGCCGAATTTCGAAACCCTAAGCCGATAATTTATGAATTAAAGTTAAGTGCTTCTTGTTTATGTTTACATCATTTAGCTTCACCAGAAAACTTAGTAACCAAGCATGTTTTGCAGGGTGTGCCGGAAGTAACGTATGGTTTGTTCGCTTTTCGCACTTTGCAACAGATGCTACATGGAGTATTCTTGGTGCCACGAGATTAGTCTTCATGAGGGTGCTTTCCGATCATTCAATCAATCAAACAATCAATCACTTTATTTAAGAGTCATCCATGGTATCTAGCCAAAGGTAAAGCCCTTTTACTAATTGGGAACACTTAAAGTAAATAAAATAACGGAAGAGACGATGATTTGCGGTTGCGATAGGACTTGATAACATCGTGGAAATTTGCAACTACCGGGAATTTCTTGACCATTAATTTGTCTAGTTTTAGATTCATTTTTTTTTTCCGGAAACATGAATGTTATCCCTCGTGATTATCAAATAGTTAAAAATTAAAATTTCTCTGAACGAGTCGGTAAAGGACCGGGCAAGATGTCCGGCAATCCGAGGATTTGTCCGGTCAATACCCAATTTTGACCGGACATTGTCCGTTGACCGGCCGTTATTTGCAGCCCTGGTCCCGAAGAAAGATTAGTCAGTTAATACAACCAGATTTTTGTGGCGAAGTAGTGGTTGAATTGATAGGATTCTACTCTACTTGTTATGCAATTATTGCAACCTTTTTTTGTCTGCAGGGGTAACAATGTTTCAGACATAAAAGAGGTTGCCAAGCTCAAATGTTTGCCTTTGCTTAGAGCCTTACTGTTGATGGGTAAGTACATTGCGGTTTGGCAATTTATTTAACATTTCTTGCTATAGCCTTTTATGTTACAGCGGTATTGATTCGAGTGCCAAAGTAATATCTTTTTGAAAGCTAAATGTCCAGACCTTGGTAGAAAAAAGATTTATCGAACTTGAATCTCTTCGGGTGTTTTGTTATAAATTGGCCCCTGGTGTTAGGCTCGATTTCCGCAGCTCTCTTGGCTCGCTACTGGTTTTACATCTTATTCGTTTACAAAGAGGCACAAGTTCTTAAACAATCACAGAGCACATAGACTGCGGGTAGTGTTTCTTTTGCTCGAAAATCTGCGGAGAAGAATGCAAAAAAAAAAAAACAAAAAACACGCGGAACCCGTGGCTTGCGGCTTTGCAGTTCACCCTTCAGTTTTTTGCGTTCTTCCTGGCGGATCTTCGAAAAAAAGACAGGCTGCTCGCAGTCTACAGAGCACAGAAGATCAGAACCACAGCATACCCCAAAAAAATTACTTTCTTCCTTCAATCGAAATGGTTCGATTGCCTTTGATTACATTGCTCTTCCTCCATGTATCACCACACAGAATGTCCCGTTTCTGATGAGGATGATTATCGTATTGAAGTGTTAATCAGTCTGAGGCGACTTGAGAGGCTGGACAAAGATGAGTACACTGATGATGAGAGACAAGAGGCGGAAGAGGTCAGTTCATGATCAACAAACTATATAGATCATCAAGCAGTTTTACTCTATAAAATGCAGCGTTTTAAAATTCACGAGGAAATGATTGGAAGCTGATTCAGAAAAAAAAATTAGTTAGTTTAGTTTATATAATACATACAATAAAGCATGCGGCATCTGTTCTCGTATTTAATCTGAAATAACAATAGCTAAGGGGAGGTACATCTCTTTTTGTAAAAGCGGTTAAACTTTAGCAGGTCTGGTACATCAGAATGGAAAAGTATTTTGGGATTAGTGGAGTCATACTCTGTTTTGTTTTTTGCTCTGCACAGTCGCAGTTCAACTGTGGAAGGGATTATCCATCAACAATGTTAACATAACAATGATGTATTATTCACTGAGTGACACAGGCATATTCTGAAAAAGAAAATCCGAGTTCTCCCAACAGGAGTCGAACCTAAGACCTTCCGATTACTAGTTCGGATGCTCTACCACTGAGCTACAGGAGACTCCTGGGAGCAAGGCCGTTACACTAGGTTCTTTTGACGAGCACCTTACGTACTGCTCGGATTTGAACGTCACTGTTTACATATACTGTGAATGAAGGGAACTACTCAACGCAACGGAAAAAACTCGCACAGCATTTTCTTTCCGAACCAAGTCTTTTTTATCGAAAAGGTTTGCCCGTACTTGACTTTACTTTTTAGTGCAGGTGCAGATCAGTAAACAGTTATAAAATGCGAAGCTAGTAACGGAAAAACGAACAGGGCATTTGCTGAACAAAGACTTACATGACTGAGTAGAAGGCCAGTTCTTCTCGTCGAAATCTGCCTTGTACTTAGGTTTGTATATTGTACTGGCTATGCACAGGAACTTCAACCTTTTCGCGTTTTAAATTCACAGATTTATGAACAAAGAAGACAAGAGGAAGCAATGGCGGTAAGTATTTTGGTCATTAACTTGCCGAAAGCAAAGATATGTAGTTTTAGATCGCGCACAGATACAACGGCGTGAAACTCGAATTCAAAAATCAGTTCTACTTACAGACAACATAGTACTGTAATGTTATATATGGGCATTTTTGCGTGTAGCAATAAATTTTTCGAGCGAGTTAACGCTCTATGGGGGTGCGGACGAATAAATCTTTGCGATTCAATGAACTGATCGGTTAGGAGGTCCTTTTACCAAAGCACACAGTCATGATAGGACAAGGGAGAACAAAAGCCCGCCCAGCTTTCTTTCGAACGAAAACGCTTTAGCTTCCTTCCACGCCTTCCTCATGTGCTCCTTCCCGACGTTGACCTGATTTGTCTTTGTTCTCGTCGGCGACCCAAATATCCTCTCAAGGGGTGGTAACATAATTGCGTTCGACGTAGAAAGAACGCACTCCTAATACAGATTGGAGTGGAGATTGTATGGGACAACGTTGATTGAATGAATGGATCTTGGGACGCGTATCTGGCATCCCCCGCGGATTTTGCAGGGGCGGATGACATCATCACCAACTTGGCAAAGGAGAGAGAGCCTGGTGACATCGAACGCATTCCCTAATCTTTGATTATTACTAGTTCCTGTCACTGATCAAAAGCTTACGTGTTGAAAACAACGAATGGGTTAACTCAAAGCAGGTCAAAGGGATTCAAGTTTCTGATACACCAAAGGCGTTTAAGATATTCGTAACATACTTCGTTACTTGTATAGTGGGGTAAATAAATTATGTGGAAAATTCCAGTGGATAACAAAAGTCGTTGGTATCGATCTTTTTTCCCTTTGGAAATCGTATGGAAATTCAGAAAAGCCGTTGCTGTTTTAAAATAGAAACCTGCGAAAGTAACGATCAACCTGAGGTTAGGGACATTTGAAGAGTTGTTAGAATCCTCTCTTTTTGTTCTTTTACAGACGGGAGCCCAAGAAGTCATACATACGGACGACGACGACTAAAGCAATGTGTTATAAATGTATATATCTTACATGTAAAGTTTGTGAAGCGCTCTATTTAGGATCTAATTTTATTGTTGTGGTTTTAGTTTCCCAGGATGTTATTGTACACTGAGTTACAGACGTTACCAATTAACGTACTAACACCTAATATAGATTCACAACAATGAAAGGTCCCGTCAGGACCAAGTATTATTTAAAAACTTTTCACGGGCCTTTATAAAAGAAGTGTTTGTTGTGCATATCTTTTCAGTTTCCAAACACCATAAAATCGCAAAAGTAGACATGCAATAGTAATTAATAAAATAAAGATTTTTAGAGCATTTTTGCCTCTTAATTTTGTTTCTGTTTAATCTCCCGAGAGCGAGCCCGAAAAATGTCTGCAGAGGTGGTCGCTTATCATGTAGGACTAGGTGTCAAATACAGTGACGCTATTGAGCAAAACGAAAGGAAGGAAGGAACTGGAAGAGAGAGGGAAGGGACCCCCGTTATTACAGGACTCCAGTCAAGGCAAATGAGATTATTTCAATGCAAGTATCTTGCGCCGTAAATCACCCACTCTACCCTAGAACAAGTGCTGGTTTGAAACCGGACAAACCGGGCAACGACGGAACCATTTTCCACCACGTCAAAAAAAGATTTTTCCCTCCACGTTGAGTAGGGAGATCAGGCGCAAAATTCCAACACCGACTGAACCTTACGCTTTAGGGATATAGACGCCATCCGCTAGACACCAGTTCTGAGGTACCAGGTCCTCCTTCCAAGTGCTCCAAGTAGGAGATGGCAGTTCTTGTACAGCTTGCATAAGCCAGTCATGTCGGGAGCATTCTTAGCATGTACATGTGTTTCTTGCAAACGAACGGACTTCTTTCGCTTTAAAGTCGGGCAGATCGAAAGCTACACTAGGAGGGGCGCGTCTCGAGATATCGTCCAAGTCGGTGGCAGGTGATTGTGGAGAGGAGCAAAATAGCTTTTCTTGAGATGGTCTCCTAATTTCTCTTGGGGCACGTCCAGGGCACCACTGATATCCACTAAAAGGATAAAGCAAAGATGTACAGATTCTTGTAAAAAGTAACCCTTGATTTCCGCTCCTGCTTCCGTCGCTTGCGCTGAGTCTCTACACGTGATATGGTATGGATCTGCGTTTCTAAGTCGTCCAATTGAGTTTGCAATCCACCTTTCTCATTCAGCGGCTTTCTTTAGTCCATTGTTGTTTGATCTACCTCTTGTGCGTTTTTAAATCACGTACGTATTATGAAGACGGTGGTTTTAAGATCTTAGGCGCTACGTGTTTCATATAATTCAAGACAGGTGTTTCAGAATCTGATTTTTATTACAAACATTCCTTCGCTTCAAAATGTCCAATTCTCCGCGGTACAAACTTACGTTAGTGTAGAACGAATGTTTGGTTTATCAACAGAGTTGATAAATGGTAGACATTCGAGTGCTGACGTTTCGAGCGTTAGCCCTTCGTCGGAGCATACGGCTAATACTCGAAACGTCAGCACTCGAATGTCTTTACGATTTATCAACTCTGTTGATAAACCAAACATTCGTTTCTACTCCGCACCGACGCAGTGCCGCAGTTCCTTTAGAAACTAACCTCCTTATCTACGTCTGCATAGACTGCATTCTCCTAATCCGGCACACAGTCAACTCATGATCAGGGCCGTACATAGCGCGGGGGCAGAGGGGGCAGCTGCCCCCGCCAGGAAAACTCAATTCAGTTTTTCTGACAAAGTGTTTGAGTTTGCTGAGCTATTTCTTGTAGCTATACTGCCCCGAGATCACACGAAAATCGACTAATTTGACTGAAACAATCTTCCTTCAATGTGAATTCCAAATAATTATTTTGGAAAATCTTTCGAGGTAAAAGCCAGTACGAGTTTTCTTATGAAAATAATGATTTTATAATTTGGGCTCGGCCTGTGGTATAGAATTTGGGGGGTAAATAAAGACTGACGCTACGCGACTCCCTTGCGCGTGTTTTAGCCTTTTTAAATCTAGCTTACACGAGTATGTATTTTTCAGAGCTAAATTGGTCTTTAAATGCCTACGCTACTCTCAAGTATTTGTAGCGGGTTTGGAGGATATTATAGAGCCTTGGATTTAACCATCGTATGCTCAACATCACAGGTCATTTGTGCCTGATGAGTTTTGATTTCCTCTTAATCTGTGTGTTCAACGACGGTGTTTTTGATGCCACATAGGGCATTTCAGCTGGGTTTGGTTTGGCTCATTTAAGTGCGTGATAGTTTTAACTGTCTTTCTTATTGAGATATGGCAATGTTTGGTTCAAGCTAAACAAGGTGTTTATGCCATAACTCATAAGTCATGACAATTTAAGGCAAAAAGCATCAGTGTGTTTTGTCTCCTCTAAAGGTCTTACAGGCAGCTTTCTGTGTACGTGTGTAGGGGTGAAAACAAAAACGTCCAACTAGAAACCCTGTCTGTATACAGGTGTGCAGAGTTTGCCCCCTCAGACAAAAAATCCTACGTGCGGCGCTGATGATTCTGATACTACTCCTTAGCAAATACTCTCGACTCATTAGGCCTAATTTATATCACATTTTAGCTGCGTGCAATACACTTCAAGTTACAGATAGGAATCGAACCTACACTCTGTTCGACTTTTATCCCATTCCACTCTTTTTAAGTCTTTCTTGCTGTGTTTGTGGTCATTAAGCTAATTCTGCCTCGTCCCCAGGCGCGGAGTGAGCGGAAAACAGGGCGCAGGAACGCTTTCCATTTAACCAAAACTAGTTGAAATGCAGCGCGGATCAAACGGAAATTTTCCGGAACTAAAGGAAGACCTTCGGGGCTACTACACTTCTTCCGTTTCAACCGGTTGGAACAGAAATTACCGGTCCATTTACACAAAAAAATTTCCTTCTTGCACTATCACGTAACGTTTTTGATCTAGCAAGGAGGCGGTAAGTTTGGAACGAATGGGAAAAAAAGCCCTTTCATTTAACACGAAAGTTTACAACACCGTGCGCACCGCGCAGCCAGGCAGGGGGTTGGATTACATTTGCTGCGACTGATGTGGTGCAGGAATTGACGCTTTCAAGACCCAATCGATAAATGTTCCCATGCATTCAATATTTTTTTTTCAGTGCCCAGTTGTTCAAAGCCTGTTTAAGCAGATCCTAGGATGGTACAAGGTGTCAACTTTTGTTATTGAGTGTACATTTCTGCAGTCCCACATTTTGAATTGCATGAGATGCTCATGTAAAATTGAGGGCGGGGCTGATCTGATTCAGTGATTAATTATATCCATTTTGAAATCACTGGTGATCCTTGGAATCTGATTGGTCCAAAATGATGCAATTTATTCCCAAATTGCACAATTTTTTGCTCTAAATTGCATCCTTTCTTTAGCCCATCAAAATGGAAATGAAGTAACACAAATAGAATATTAATATTGACAATGATACTCTGTGATTTCAAAATGGATGTAATTAAGTGGTAATTGAACTGAGTAGAGTGCAATTTTGGTCTGAAATCATCCTTGTGATTTCAAATCAAACTCGCGCTGCGCGCTCGTTTGATTTTGAAATCACGCGTATGATTTCAGACCAAATTGCACTCCACTCAGTTCAATTACCAATATTAACAATTAGATTCAGAGTTTGCAATTTCTATGACGTGATAGCTGATGAAGGCAGAGCTGCAATCAAGAGAGAATAATTTAATACAACTGCAGTGGTTTGAGTATAAATCCTGATTAACAACCCACTAAACTGACAAGGTTTATCTCATTATGTTGTCATTTTAAAGTAACTCTGTAAGTGGAGCTATTTGTCACTAGTATGTAAAATAGAGGAGACGCTGTTTGTTTGGAAAGAAGATTCAGTGCTTGGCAAAAGCCAAATCATAATATTCTGTAAAAATTTATATTACCTATCTATTGATTAGAAAATTTATGTTTTAAGCTGGCTGTCGTCAAAGTTCATCCTTAGAAGCACTCCTTGCACAACGAAACATGATATTGTCGGAACCAGCATCGGCTGTATTACCCATTCTGAAAGAAAAAAAATGTGTATTGCGGTAAAACATAACTCAATTTACATCCTAGATAAATACGAACGAGGGGAGAAGGAAGTGTCAATTGTCACAAAGCGAACAATTGTCACTTGAAAACCCCACAGGTCCGTCACGTCTTGAAAGTTGTTGCATTTCGAATGGTCAGTTTGGGGCACTCAACGAGAATATAGGAAAATATTTAAAATATTGGGTGCTTACCATTTACGCAAACCACCCGGATGGAAATTTTCGGCATAGCTTGTCTTAACAGAAGATGGATAACATGCAAAATGTATGAACATCAGCTGTAAATCCCAAAAGGAGTAATAAAAATGCATCATTTTGACCAGAAGCCCAAAATTTCAGAAGTACTCCAAATGGAATGATGCGTACCATTTGATTTTCCACCTGGGTCCAGTTGTTCAAAGGCCGGATAACTTTATCCAGTGGATAAGTCGCTATCCGTCAGTTTCAATCTGTGCAAAGATTTCAGTATTTCCTCTTGTACAAGCGAATATGCACACTCTAACCACAGTTAAGTTTGGGAGTGTACGAAAACCTAGGACAACGTTTTTCGTGTAGTATATTTTAGACCCTGAATAGTGCCTTATCCAGCGGATAAAGTTATCCGGCCTTTGAACAACTGGGGCCTGGAATTTCCGGGTTTTTCATGTAAATGTTAAGCACCCACTCGAACCCACTGTCTCCTGTGTTCCCAGGTCGTTGTGTGGCCTTCTAACTAAAGATATTTTTGTATAAGTTAATACAGTCTGCTCTGTTCGGATGCCTTAGCTGAAAATTTAAGTTGCAGAAAGTTTTAGAAAACTGAATCTAATTTCCCGAATTTACGACCACTTGCTGGCTTTACGAAAATACTAGCTGACATTTTGCTGGCATTTTAACGAGATATTTGCCCATCCGAAAACGAAAGGAATTTCACCAATGTTACTAAATTTCGAGCAGACACCTCAGTTGCCGAAGAAAACTCTAGATTCTCTTTGAATCCAAATCCAAATTTCTGAGGATGAACAGAACCATGGGTGTCCCTTAGTTTGATATATTGCAAGCAATAAAAAGTTGGCAATAAGCTGTCACAACTTCTTTGGTACAGCGTGCAATTTATTATATTTACCTGGTGGTGACTGTAACTTTGTGGTTGTGTTTAGCATCTGCGGTGTCTATGTATGATCCGCCCCGGAGCACATACTTTTTTTCTCCCCCTTTGTCCTTAAATTCGTCTGAGACCCACTCCCATGCATTTCCTAACATATCGTACATTCCTGTCAAGAAAATAGAAAACAAGATCAGCCAAATGTTACTAAACACTACCGAGATTTTTGGTTACCACTTTTACACGTTTGTTTTGTTTCAATATCAAAACAAATTTTGGGCATACGTGTATTTCCACATGAGGTCACTGGGGAAAACTAGCGACTAATTTTCGTACAAGCAGTTTTTAATTGAGTGTTGAAATCACTTTTGAGTTTACTAAATTATTGCTTTACTAAATTCCATAATTATTGGTAATTGTTTTAGAAGCAAAACCCATCAACACATGGTTACACGCATCTTCCATGGTCCAAGCATTTTATTTGCTTCCAGATCTGACTGTTTCATCACTGTATTCTTCCCTTTTTTTCCGACATTGAATCTCTTCTGGCAAGTCGTGGGCAACTGCGAAATTTGTGTCCCGGAGATTTCTGGCATGAGATAGGGCAAATTCTTTGTCCTTGTGGAGGGTGAACTTAGCAACTATTGGTCTTGGCTTTTGATGGGAGGAGCTTGACTTTCCAATATGATGAACGCGCTAGAACGATATATCATCAGTTTACGTTTTTCTTACTTAGTTTGTAATTTCTTTGTGTCTACTGACATTGGATTGCCGGGGTGATTCCTTTGGTTTTGGTTTTACAATACTCATTCCATCAATAGAAAACCATTCAAACATAATGATTTGATTGACCAATTACACTCTGTTTTTTTTTATAAGAACGTATAATTTTGGAGCTGAGGCTGAACGTTCTTATATTTTTTTGCGATTTGAGGCTGAAAATGTTCTTAAGATGTTCTTAAATTACATGGTGTACACTACACGTATTTCAGTAAATCAAAACGGACGTACGCGGCCCGGGGGGGGGGGGGGGGTACTCCTCGGAATTCTTGGTGGGGGTGTGCCGCCCGGGTCTTCAAATCCCGACCCTATTTCAGACCTAAACATGCCATTTTCAACACCCGTTTTCAGACCTGACTTCTAAAATTCATACCCGTTTTCAGACCGTTTCCGTTTTCAGACGGAAGTTGACGCAAAGAGTAAAAGTAAGCTGGAATGACATAGTTTATCTATTTCTTTTTCTCGCTATCAGTTAGTCGTTCCAGTTACGTACTGAGAAGAAGAATATGTTTGTAAGCTTTCGTAAATGTTCCCGGCCCCAAAAACCCGACCCGATTTCAGACCGTAATTGTCAAAATCTATACCCGTTTTCAGACCAAAACGGCTCAAAAACCATACCCTTTGGGGCGGCACATACCTATATACCTTATATAGGGGAGTACCCCCCCCCCCCCGGGGTACGCGGGCAAGAAACCTATCAAAGAGATTATGACAAACCGAGATGTGTGTCACCGTTGTTAATGTTATACAAAACATGCCCTTAAGTATTTTGGTTAATTTACATTTGTTACCTTGATTTTATATACAGATTAGCAAAATACAAAAAACGGTCTTAATCAACTCTCATCCTGAGGAATGCCAAAATTTTAAGAACGTATTAAAATACGTTCTTAAAATTTTGGTTAATCTCAGCCTCGACGTTCTTATAAAAAAGGTTCTTATATAAAAGGCACAGTGTAGGTCAGTTAGCAGACACATACGATTTATTGTCAATACACTATTTTATTAACTTGACCTTGTTGGCTAGTTTTGTTCTGGTCAGTTGTCGAATTTCAAATTGTCACCCTCAACAGTCCTTTACATGACTACTTTTCCGGGATATCACACTTGACATAACGTGCCTATGAATTATACATTACTGTTATGCAGTACTCGTTGAAATAGCAAATACAGTATTTACTCGATCCTTACCAAATTTATTTTGAGCAGGAAAGGCATCTACTGGCGCAACCCCAGCATAGCCATCCTCCTGAGTGTTTTCATCTGGAAATTGACCCTACACAATACAAACACGTGTTAAGTGTTCTATTCACATTGTATTTATTCAGCGTCATACTAGAAATTTAAAAGAGAATTAATCAAAACAGGTGATAATTGTGTCCTGTTTTCTGTGACACTGTAACATTATTTCCATGTTTTTGAAAAATTGGGAAATACGCTCAGCTATTTTTTCAAATATAAATTAGCATTATTTCAAGAGTAAAAGTTTGCCACAATTCTCTACAGTGTGGAAAGAATTCAAACAATACTTGAATCGATTCAAAGCTCCTTGCCTGCCAGATGTTCATCCGATTCTTTTGAAACTCTGATCCCCAGGGGTATTCATTTTCTGTTTTAAAAAAAACAAAGTCATCCATTATCAAATTCCCCTAGCCTTACAGAGAGGAGACATTGATAAACTGAGTGATATTATGTGCCATTAATAATAATTATTGACATCTGACATAACAGTTATTTGAAAACCTAGGTCTTGCTGAATAAGACTGCAGTAGTTTTTGTCTGGGATAAGTCTTATAACAGTAACAAGTCAACCTTCCAATGGCTTCCCAGCTTCCAGTGGGATGCTCCACCACTGCGCTATGGGTGAGGCAGCAAGGCTAAACATCTATTATTTTCCTTCACTTTGTATCATGACACAGAGACTGTGTCAACACTTTAAGAAGCCAAAAGTCACACTCTCACTGGTGGAAACCCAGTCTGTTCCAGGTGATCAGATAGCGTGGAGCGGCAAGAATTAGTGTGCAAACGATGAAATATTACGAGCGGGAAAAAAGGAGAAGGACTTTATCCCCAGTCTCCTCCAAGTTTATTATTCACAGGCTTCACAATTCTTAGGAGCCCTCCCACTATCTGATTTAAGAGTGCACCTGCAGGAACAGGCTAGTGCACCACTAAAAATAATTGTCCAGTTTTGCTTAAAAGTCAACACTCTACCAGTAGTTTGATACCGTTTAATATATTGGGTCACTGACTATGGATGGTCTGAATGGAATGGATCATTGCAGCTTGAAAAACAATTTCAAATCAGTACTGTTATTGCAACAAGCAAACATTGCAAATTGCAAACTTTTTGAAGGGTTCCACGCATCAAAGACTAACATATAATTTGACTTTTTTGTCTTAACATGACATGCAGATCCTCCATGCTCCTTCAAAAATATCTCTTGCTTGAGCACACTGCATGCAGGTAACTAAAGCTCATGATGATCAAATTGACTTGTGTGACCAATATTATAACATCTTGTAAAACCTCCTGAAATACTTTCTTAGACATGACCTTTAAGTCCTCCTCTGACAGCAAATTCCCACTCAGCTTCTGTTGGCAGTCTCTTTCCCATCCATTCACAGTAAGCCTTGGCATCATTATAACTAATGTGTACAGCAGGAAATGACATCTTCTCTTTTATAGATGTACCAGGGCCTCCAGGCTGTGTTGTAAAAAATATAATGCTTTATAGGATCCTTCAAACGTAACATACGGTACAGTGTACATAACAAAAAGAAAATCCTCTTAATTGCTTGCCAGCGCCCTTTCCTGAACACTCAACCCATCCTCAGAGACCCAGGGGCAGATAGCTGGGTCAGGTAGCTGTTTTGACTTCCTCCTGACCCAACTATCTACCCCTGGGTCTCCAAGGATGGCTGACAACCCTTGAAGGACATATATTTACATGTATTTCAGGCATGTTAATGGTGCAGAACCCTTTAAACCCAAACAGGGACCAACATGAATATTATTATTATTATTATTATTATTATTATTATTATTATTATTATTATTATTATTATTATTATTATTATTATTATTATTATTATTATTATTATTAATAATTTATTTTATACAGTCATCTTATATTTTTAGTTAACAAGATGTTTTGCGGAGTTGTTTTTTCTATTGTATTTCTTCCACTTGTCGGCGGCTAAAGGTTTCTGGTACAAGGAGGAAAGGAGAGTAGCTTTGTTTAAAGAATGCAAGGCTTACTTAATAACTACCAATAAAACCAAAAAAGGTTAGTCAGTAGAGAGCAGCAGAGGAGGGCATTAAATGGAGTATTCATAGTAAAAACAGTATGTGCTTTCAACTAATGCCAAAGAAAACTGATAATGTATAACGTACCTGTCTCCAGTATGCCTGTTGTACTGGCAACCACCAAGGAGCACCCTTAAAGAAAACACTGAGACATTCATTTAAGGAAATTTTCTTATCAGATTGATATCCTTCTTTATATGGGCAATTGCAACAAGAATGGGAAAAGCTGACATTAAGCAGCAGTTAAGCTTATATATATGCAAAATGTACTGGTACAAAATTTGCACAGGCCATTAGGTACCACACTTTGAATCTATGCAAGTTCTTGTACTACGATAATGACTTGGATCTGTATGAAAACTTGGGTGCTTAATAAGGAAACAAACATGTAAAGTACAACAAGGTGCAGTCATATCATTTTGTACTGGTGTGGTTTTGGACAAGTACAGATTGAAGACTGTACCTGTATAGGCAAAAAACTTACATGGAGACTTGGTTTAGATAGCAGGTAGTATGGAAAGTGAATTAACAACTAGCTGCTCTTTCTCAATATATTAACAATCAATGTTTAGCATTCTATGGATATTCCATAAAACGATTGAAAACAAAAAAAGAACAATGTATTGCAATGTATTCATTTCATTGTTGATGTTTCGAGAAGCTCCAACAAGTTCCTTCATAATGACAACGCAAACTTCTTTACATGGAACTAATAATCAACACAAAGTCAAAATGAACTGCAGCACTACAAGAACTAAAAGCATAAAAGAATGAATCTAATTATCAAGGCGACAGGTAACCTAGTATAAAATCAAATTCATCATGATTAACATTAGCGTCTTGCTAGTCATCTACGAATTCCCAGAACTTTAGATTTGACAATTCGTAACGAGAATTAAAACATCGAGCTTCGGAACGAACGCTTAAATTCACCAGATACTCTGAACAAGGGAATCCCCCGGATGAAATTAAAATTAACGTGTCATTGTTCACGAAACCAACCAAAACAACATACCGGGACAGATTGTGTTATCTTCGATCTAACTTCCTCGGGCACGAACGTGTGAAAGGCAAAACTCCATCCAAATCTCTCTGCTTCTGTCTTAAATTTCTTGGCGCGAACAAACTTTCGAAAATTTTCATTTGTGACGGGGTATTTGTCGATAACGAATGGTTTTACGCCGACAATTTTGGCGGGTAATTCTCCTCGTTTGGTGTCAGCTGTTGAACTCCCCATACGAAACTTACCACCCGACAGTGTAACTGCTGCATTATAATCATCATTATCAGCAGAACAGATGGTGATACTCGCCAAAAAGAACGCGAGCACGAAAATAGAACAGAGATATGTGTTGGGCAACATTTTTCACAAGGCGTTCGAGCAATGATCGACAAGACGGTTGACGGAGATCTGGGGCCCAATGGCCCAATGAAGTTTCATTGCCTGATTTCATACCGTGGGGGTCTGAGTACAAGTCTGTGTCTTATGGGATATGGGACTTAACACCCACATAGCCAGAAAGAGAACACCGAACTTTACAACATCCTCAAGTTTGGTGTAAATCAAGCTAATATTAGGCAATTATTAAGATACAGCCATTCAAAAACTCCAAATTTTACTAAGAAATGTATGGAATAACGGACGTGACAGACGATTTGTCCGGCGTTCGATACATTTCTTAGTAAATTTTTTAAGTTTTTGAATGGCTGTTAAGTATCTCGCCTAATATTCGCTTGATTAACACCAAACTTGAGAATGTGGTAAAGTTTGATGCGCTCTTTCTGGCTATGTGGGTGTTGAGTCCCATATCCCATAAAAAAAACTGTCATTTAGGTATTTAAAAGGGCCTCTCAAAATATCCATTGTAGGAATGTGAAAAATGAAAAAAGATAGAGTTTTTCTACTGTAGGTATGTGAAAGGAGTAACTTTTCCTGTCAAAAACTGGTACAGTGGAGCCCTGTCTTACGACCAACCTCGTTATTACGACCATATTTTTGTGTCCCTAATGAATTAAAAGTCCAGTCATTTCCCTAGTTTTTTGGTAAATTATAAAGAGGGGCTGCACGTTGTTTCTCTTTAGTATTGGATACATTTGATCGTTTGAAATCAAAATTCAGATTTGAAGGGGGATCTGGACAACCCAGACCCTCCCATGGATCCATCCCTGGTGACTGAAATGTCTTGTGAGTGCCACTGTGCATGCAGGGACAGTTTAAGCACTGATCTTATGTTGTGCATTGTGCTTCATGAGGGGAATGGTTCAAAAACCAGAGAATAAATTGCGACATATAGAGCCTGGTTGAGGGTTTCCCTCTCCTTAGATCACCGAGTACAAATTTACTAAGAGCTCTTCCTCTGTGTGCATTGTACAGTCTACAGTCATTTGTAATGTTTAAATCTATTTAACAGTCATCATATTCATAGTTTCTATAAAAAAAATAAAAATAACTAAACCATTCAGCTCTTAAATAAAAAATTTAAATATTATATTTTTACGACAAAAAAGTTGATTACAAAAGAACACCTCCGGAGTCAGGAAGTAGACATGTATAAATAATCTTTTTATAGTTCTCATTTAAAATCTACAAATGGTTGACAAAACAGCTTGAGACAAATATGTTCCAAATTACTACTATAACTACTAATTTAGTGGGACTGACCAAAGAAGCCATGATGCATCTTACTCAATCTCACCCCTCCCCTCATGACAATGTTGAAGTCCACAATGCATTTCAAGGGCTGAGTGTGGAAAGGGCCTATGTGCATTTTTTAGGCTAAATTTTAAATACACCCAATTTGGACAAAAATGGAACATGAGTCATCATTTTAATTTCCATGCAGTTAACAAGAATCCCTTTCTTGGCACGCTGATTTTACCATAGAAATGCTTTAATTTTCCTCAGCAAATGTAGTCTAAAATGCACATCTGGGTACTTTTTTTCAATCAGCCCTTTGATTGTCATAAACATCATACCAAGTCACTCTAAATCTTCATATTCCACACTACCATCACTTAACACCTCAAGACCTAATTGTTCAGATGTTTTTGGATTGCAATCAAATAACCAATCATCCAATTCTTGTCTTGCAGGATAACTTGACTGGACACCGTGTACTGTTACAGTTACTGTTGCAATATTCACTGCTCTTGACACCATTTCCGCAAAAGATAAATGAGGGTAACATGACATGTAGAATGCTAGAGCCCCCATCAAGGCATCACCAGCTCCAGTTGTATCCACTGCATCCACTTTTGGTGCTCTTATGTACATCATCAATGGACCTGAAAACAGTAATTTGAATTGTATATAAAGTCGGGATTCTCACAAAGTTGTGAAGTAGGTGGCCTTATTGTTGGAGTAAGCAGCTGATTTTGCCATTATTTTTTTAAAGAATCAGACAAATAGCCCAGCAGACTAGTTGGCCAAGATCATGAAGTAGATGGTGATTTTTGCCAGCTGCTGACAACCCTGTATAAACATAATTCACACAGCCATAGACTTTATTCAAAGATGGCTGACATTTAAGATTTCTCATTTTGTTTTGTCTGCATTCAAATTTTTTGTTTTTTTTAACAGCTTTATTGGGTACTCCACTTACAGTATATCACATAAATAAATAAAAAGAAGAAGAAGAAGAAGAAGCAAGACCCAAAAGGGGCAGGTGCAACAGCACGAACATCCCATGTGAGGCACTGCCCCTGGATTAAACCTACGACTAAGACCTGGATAAGACCTAGAATTAGCGCCTACTAGCCAATGTTCAAGGTAAAAAAAAATTATATTATTTTCGAACTCAAGAACAAGGCTAGTAGGGTTAATTTGAAGGCAAACAAAAGACGATTAGAAGATTAGCCATTTTTGCATAGTGTCTATGGAAATATCACTAGTTGAGACAAATACAAGCAAGGCTTTATTCTTCCATTTCTCTGAATACTTCAGTCTGCATTATGTTGTCCTAAACAATATCCAGTTGCCATCTCCTAGAGGTTTTCTTGATTTGTGCAACCCTACTTTCCTTTTCAAACTTTGGCTTTGGAGAGCCGCTTCCTGAGGTGGGGGTGAGTGGTTCAGTTCTCCAAATCCTGCCCCTAGTTCAAACCAAAAATATGTCATTTTCTGATGCCCTTCAAGGCTGCTGCCTTAGAAAAATTTCAAGGAACCAACAAGGCCAAAAGCTGAGAAGTGAGGATCCCAACATGTAAAGTGTTAGGTACTGCTGCAAAAACATTTAGGTACCCAGAGCATCTTCTTGGTTACCTGAGGCTACTGGACCCCTGTCAAGAAGCAGCATTGCCCTTTTAAAAGAGCCCCCTTCTTGGCCTGGCCCTTAACCTTTCAGAATTTGCAGTAATAACAGTCTTCAATCAGCAATGTACAGCTGATAAGTATGAAGATGGGTATTGCATAGTTTTGTTTTTCAACTTTTTTTTATCTAGACTGATGAGTTTCATACCTCAAACTAAAATCAAAAGTGATATAAGAGAATCTGGAAAACCACTCACCATGACATGTTTATTTTTTTTTAATAAGTATCTTACCCTATCTAGACTTTCCTGAAGTTTTGGAGAAATCCAGAAATCCAAGATGGCAGATCCAAAATGGCCACCATTTGACAATCATGATGTCATTACAGTGTCATATGATGTCATCACTTGTCATTGCGGACCTCAAAGGAAACATCTTTGGGACCTAATATCATCCCTCCAAGTCTCATTGTCAATGCTTTTTTTAAACTTGCAAAGTTATGGAGGAGGGGCAGATTCTGCCCTCTCCCACCTCCTCCCCAGTCCCAGAAGACAAAAAAAGCACTGTCTAAATAGGGCTAACTAACAAAGATCTAATTAAGAATGAATTCCCCACCTCTACATTGTGAAGTCAATTCAGAAGAAATAGCCCCCTCTGAACCTAAAGTCAACACAACCTGTGGAGTACCCCACTGATGCAGTTTATAAATAACTTGTTTGGCTCCTTGAATGTCATTTGCAGTGGTTTCTGTCAAGCTTTCACCTTCCTCTCTGTTAAGGACTAAAACATCAGAGTAAGTGTAAACATCCTGTGGTAAAAATTCTAATTTAGGTGAAGGGTTGAATAAAGTCTTGCTGCCTAATTGTTTTCCATATTGCAATGCTGCAGCTGCAATGTTCAGAGGTATACCCTTGTCGCATACCATGACTGGGGATGAGTTGATGACATTTTCTGCAGCTTTTATATCTGCTAAAATGAGATGTTTGTTTGCTCCTGCAAGGCTGATGAATGCTGGTTCACCAGAACTGTTCACAGCTGCAAAAAAATAAAAAACAACCTTCTAAATGTTATGGTAGGAATCTAGTAAAGGCAACAGTCAAGGCAGTAGGTAGATTAGTAACCCTCCCTGTGCAACTTGAGGCACAACTGAAGACCCCATGCAAGCATTAAAATACAAATTATTAGACCATGATTACAATGACAACTCAAATAAAAATATGAAACATACTGTTTAATAAAATACACAAAGGAAATTCTGTGTGAGCTGTTTATAATAACAACCTTTTGAAATAAGAGTACAGGTACTGGGCATGAAGAGTGGAAAGTGGGGAATGCTGAGGTTTGGGGGGTGGATGAAGGTTCCTGGAATAGTGGGCTGAAACTTGAAGCTAAGATTGATCATGTGAGGGGGAGTTAAGGTTGTTGGAACAGGACGTAAGGTAAGCTGAGGATCCTGAGATGGAGGGTGGGTGAGGAAAAAGCTACCAGTGTTCGAATGGGGGTAATAGGAAACTAAGGGTGCTACAGCAATGTCCTTCAAATTGCTTGGGAACAGGATGGGGAGGGGGGATGGTTGGAAACTCGTTAGGTAATACATTTCTCAATTTGGGCCAGAGCCCCACCATGATGGCATCTTTAATCCTTCCAGGCCATACCTGCCAACTTTTTTGGACTCAAAGGCATGAGATTTTTATCTTGGGAGTGCCAGGATTTTCAAGAGAAATGATTATATCTGAAAACTTCTAGCCTGCGAACAGCAGACGTATTTCAGAAGTCTTCAGAAGACGCCCAAAGATTTCCGAAGACATTCCGAATAATTCTGAAGTTCTCAAGAAAGTGATTATGCTCCATACAGCCCTTCAGAAATCAGAGATTTCGGGGAAATTAGTGTCATTTAGTCATTTTACACGGACTTTTCATTTTTTGAATTGGTTTCAGTTTACATATTTTTTGGAAATTGTGCCTGGTTAAGGCTGTAATATATAGCTCACATTTTTCAACCAGGCATGAGAATTTGGTCCATAATGTAACAAGTTGTGTCTGCCTTCTTGTGGAGACACACAAACGATTCTTCAGGAGTCCAACCAAATATTTTATTTTTTACGTAAGCGTGAGATGAGATCGCAGTTTTCAACCAGCAGGCGTGAGAGTTGGGTGTGCGGCCCGCTTCCCAAAACCCTTACCCTATTTATGACCAAAATCTGCGATTTTCCGTACCCTATTTACTTACTTATGTAAATTTTCTTCATTTTCTTGATAATGATGACAGGATGTCATCGAAACATCGAAATCTCTCCGCGTTAGTTTTTCTGCTAAATCTATTTATGACCTGACCAAAAATTTGATACCCTATTTATGACCTGATAGTGTCTGGTCAACTTCAATTCAAAAACCCCTGGAGCCCAGCACATGACCAGAGCGCGTGACAAGCTGTTGCGGAAAGTACACAGTTGCCGTAAACATCATGATGAAGAAGTAGCTTCTTCAAAAACAACAACAACAACAACAAAAAACGAATTCAATACTAGAGTGAAAAAATCGATATCCTATTTATTACCAAAATGGCTAAAACCGATACCCTATTTATGACCAAGGCGGCTGAAAAACCATACCCTTTGGCGCCACACATACCTATATAGACCATATAAGGGAGTACCCCCCCCCCCCCCCCGGGGTATACCCTGCTTAAAGGTTCAGATGGCATTTATGGTTAGTATTTTTGACTCAAGTTTCAGCAACATCCGTACCAGAAAAGGGTAAAAAAGCTTGGTGCCTATTGCCTTCTGGACAACAAATTTTTTTCATCGGGGGCGGGAAGGCGTCTGCTCTCGCAGACTAGGGCGGGAGGGGGGCTGGTAATAAAACATTGAACATAGAATGGTCATTTTATATAGAGTACTTAATGGCTGGTTACTTCCCTTACCTATATTAGTGACACCTGTATCTGCTTTATCAGTCGCCGAAATAAAATCAGTGTTTACTCCAAACCGCTTAAAGTTCTGTATCGTGTCTTTTCCAAATTGATCGTTTCCAATTTTCGCCACCATAATAGTGTTTGCTCCAAGCTTTTGCGCCATGACACACTGGTTGGCTGCTTTCCCACCGAAGTCTAATTGAAATTTTGTTCCCTTTACTGTCTCACCGGATTGTGGAAGACGAGGAACATAACTTATCATATCTACAAAGCAAGAACCGACGACAACAACATTGAACCTGTCATCCGCCATATTGCGAATCCAAGCGACAAAAATAATACTTAGTGGAGACCACTAAAGGGTTTGTCTTTTGCCACAGATAATTTTTTAAACTTTTTTATTTCACTTTTAAATTTGGACACTTATCAAATTTAAAATTACAAATTCTCAACGAATTGTCGTGTCATTTAAGAAAAATTGAAGAGATTGACGGTAAAACCCAGTTATTTTGATTGTCATTTTACCCTACCCCGACGAGTAATGAAAATGAACGAGCTGCTGCTCTTACACTGCGGGCTCACGCGTACACATGTCGCCATTTTGATATTTTTCGCTTTTGTCGTCTTTGTCCAAAATAATCTTCCTGAATGACTTTTAGTTATTGAAAACTCACATCTTTTCCGCTGGAGCCATTGCGGATATGTAATACGCTGAAAAGGTAATGGAAATGGTGGCAAACACGCTTCACCTCGATCAAGTCGGCCGTGTTTCAAAGCGGAGTGCGTCTCCAAGAATTCTGACTCACTTTGTTGAGGGATTTGTCATACAAGAAAGCAACTTTCCCTTTACGGTAAGACGGCTCGATCGCAAATTTTAACGTATTTGCTCGTAAAAATCAAGATAGCCGTTAAAATCGCTCGACACAATGTCATAACCAGCTTCTAAGATGACTGAGTAATCTCATTTTCTTGGTCCCGTGCGTTGTACATGTAAGTTCATGTCTGTTCACTGCCAGGTGTTCGCGATATAGCCGTTTTGCATCTGTTCTTTTGCGTGAAGGTTCCTGGAATGTCGATAAGTGAAGCACATATTCCACTCACCGACATTCAAATCCTAGCAGTATGCATTGCGGGATATTATCACATGAACATTGTTTAATGGCCTACAATCCCGGCTATGAACCTTGAAACAGTTTATTTATTCACCAATGGAGCCTACTCCTCAAATCTGAGGATTGTTGGCTGGGGTCAGCATTAGGTACAAATATTAAATAACATCAATAAGGATTTTAACAGATCTCATCCCTCTTCCCCTTTTCAATGTTGTTTCCTCCACAGAACAATCAACGGTTACTATGAAACAACATTGCGTCGACATTGATTGGGGGAGTGGGGAGTTTGAAAGAATTTTGACCCCATATTGTAGCTCCCATGAGTCTGTGTAGCTCAGTGGTGGAGCATCCAAGCTTGTAATCGGAAGCTCATACAGCCTTGTTGCCTCCTTTAAGGGAGAACTTGAATTTTCTTTTTCCGAGTATGCCTGTGTCACTGACTGAAAATTACATCTATCAGAAGGAATGTTTGCGTTTTAAATTAAGGGAACTTTTTGTGGAGCAAGGAGAAGTGGGTGGAGAGGTTTATATTTAGATGTTTATGGCATACACCTGTCGTTAGCCCTGAATATGAGGGGTGGTTTAAAGTCTGTTTTCAGGAAAACAATTTGAACAAGCCAGAATGAATATTAATATGTGTCATTCTACAGCAACCACGTTAAGAGCTGGTTTTCATATATCAGGGAAATCCCAGTCAATTCAGGATTTCGCTGTTTCCTGGCTGTCCCAACACAAAATTTATAGACCAATCATCAGAGATGGTTAGGGATAATTTGAGAAAATCACAACCATTTCTGTTTTTCAGACATGTCATTCCAAACTTTTCCAATGGTCAGCGATCATTCCCAACACTTGAAACATAAATTTTGACTGTCTGGGAACATTGCTAATATAGGATTAGCTAGTTTGGTACCAAGCCTCTAAACTTAGTTTTGTCTCCAAAACAGGCCAAAAACTCAAACTTTTTAACTTTTGCCCTTGTCAGCTATATTCCTCAGTGTCATCTGTGATTATCTTTAACTTTGTACAATATTGGGAACATCTGGTTAGAAAACAACAAAATCAAAAACCATGAAAACCAGGCCTAAACATCAGCCTTATGGCCCCTGAGACCCAAAGGCCAACTTTAGCTTTACCTTGTTTTTTTTTTGTTGAGCTTTTAATTTTCATTGGAAGGCAAAATAATAATGAAAAACTGACTGATCCAGTACAAAATGCCAACAATTTATACATGCATTGTTGTTTTCATGTGTTTAGTCAGGAGATGACACTGAAGAATTGAATCAACAGCTTAATGGAAATCAAAATTATGACAATGGAGACCTGGAAATGGAAGTTGGCTTTGAGGGTAAGTTACTCAAGTGTGTTCCTGTCTAATTTATGAACTGTTTTAGCTATTGTTGTGTTCCCCTTTATGTTGGGAGAACCTGTGTCTTAACCTTATCAGCTTGAAGAACCAAATAAACAAAATTAACACACCTGGTTCAAATTTGCCACTCCTACATAGGCCTCTATCAGGGCGCGACGAAAGTGCTGTCCGATAGCCCGGGGCTAGTGGAATGACTTGTCGGGCTAGCGTTTTCTCATCCCAGCTTGCCCGACAGGCAAGCACCACCATTGGTTCCTCTGTTCTGGTGGTGATAAATTGAACTTTTATACCAAAAATTGTATAGCAGAAAGCTCCTAAGGGAAAAGGACAACGTTATGAGGCCAAATTATCGTAGCATGACATCGTCTTGCACCGCATTTCAGTTGCGTTCATAAATAACGTCATGACTTTTTCTGTTTACATAAGCGGCCAAAATATATTTTTTGAAATGACAATATTTGCCGACTGACAGCGTGCAGTGCGAGACAATCAGTCTAATCAAATTCCAGCCAAGTCACGGTTCAGTGGATTTTCTTGGAATTTTAGGTGCGTCTCGTTTGGAAAATCTAAATCTGGATTTTTGTTTCTATTTTAATGCTGCCAATTCATTATTAAAACAAAAAAGGCCCAGTTTGAGTAAGATAAAAAAACAAGAAAAAACTCGCTCAAAGAAAAGCTAGCAGACCTGGCGCCGTAATCGAGTTGTGTGTTTGTTTTTATTTTTTATCGGATGCTAACGGCGCAAGGTATGGAAGAGTTTGTCAGCTTGACGAGCTTTGAAGAGAATTTACTCCATCGAATGTCGACAGACTTTAGATTACAAAGGTAGTTTTATTGACCGATCGCAACGTTCATGACATTCACAAAAATAACTGTGTTGTGATTTCCATAAATTTATAGTATTTTTCACCGTCGACGGGGTAAAATGTAAACATCTAAGGAACGAACCCATTCGAGTGCAGAGGTTATTTTTCCTTTATTATTTCGCCCATGTTTGAATGAAATTTTACTCTGAAGCAGTCATTTGCAATTTATAAAAAATTTCTGGTCTTACAAAGCAAAACAACTATCTCCCTCGACAGCAAAGTGCGAGTGAAGTTTCTCTGTAATGAACCACTTAAAGTGTAATCTCTGAACAACTTTGGGTCAGAACACCTTGTCAGACTTGATGCGAATGCGCTCTTCAGACCATACAATGAAGGCTTACAAACCAAACTCTGCTATCAGTAACTGGTTCTTTGCATCGAAGACAAAGAGACACATTCTATAGACATATTCTCAAACTTTCAGCAAATTTATTGGTGATGTTCATTCCGTGAACCAGGTTGATGTTAGCAGTACAAACAAAGAACTGAATTGTTTCCTATAGCTCACTGTACAACTGTTTTATAGTTAATACACTAGGGAAACTATTGAAAGCCTTAAGCGATATCAATTGACAATGTTTCGCATCACAAGATTAGATCACATGACTGTATTTGGAATTTTCGTTCACAAAATTTTGATGTAAGTTAACTGCAACTTCTGGTGATCAGGGGTAAAAACTGGTCGTTTCTGTTACATTGTTTAATTTGAAGTTGAAGTTAAAACGAAAATCACGTTCAAGAATCAAAATATACGAAGAATTAGTTTATATCTATGCTTGGCATCATTACTTGTATTTTGCATAATTAAATAAATCTAATTATTCTTTATAAACAATTTAATTTTGGGCTGGCTCCTCAGGCCTTCGGGCTAGTAATCTCAAGTAACAGCTTGCCCAAAGGGCAACCTTATCTTTTCATTTTTGTCTCACCCTGCTCTATGTCAAATGCCTGGTATATACTTCATGGATGTTGGAAGTTTCTAATTTATAATTTATTGGTACATAAGAAAAGACATGTAACTTCATCTCTGTTAAAACAAAATATTGGTTTTATTTATTGATCTTCAGCTGAAAGCCCTTCAAGTAATGATGAAGCTCTAAATGAAGTTTTCATAGAAGAGTCCAGCATGGGACACTGTGAACAGTGTGGCCGCCTAACAGAAGGTCACCATCACAGAGGTCCTAAGAGGTTCTGTTCAACATCTTGTGCAAGAAGATATAGTGTAAGCTGTTCACGTAAGATGGTAGCTTTTCATGCTCGTTCCAGCAGGGGTGGACGACACTCCAGTGCTAACCAACTAGCTTCTGATAGAAAGTCATCTTATAGCATGCCCATGGTGAGTTCGCTATTTTTTGTCGACCTCAAAATCACTCACCACCCAGCCTACCCCTCTAAAACCACTCATTACTCACCTCACCCCACTTTCAAAGTGACTCACCATCTTTCCTACCACACTTCTTAAAATTACTCGTTATCCACCTCACCCCACTCTGAAAATCACTCACCACTCTACCTACAACACTCTCGGAATCTCTTATTGCCCTGCCTACCCCACTCTAAGTGACTCACCACCCTGGCTACCCAACTCCTACAGTGTAAAATCACCCATAACCCACCCCACCCCACTCTGAAAATCACTCACCACTGCACCTACCCCAAGCTCAAAATCACTGGTAACTCACCTCACCCCATGCTCAAAATCACTGGTAACTCACCTCACCCCAAGCTCAAAATCACTGGTAACTCACCTCACCCCAAGCTCAAAATCACTGGTAACTCACCTCACCCCATGCTCAAAATCACTGATTTTTCATGTCACCCTACCCTCGAAATGACTCACCACCCCCTCACCCACTCTCAAAATCACCAATAATATTACTCACTTTACCACACCCCAAAAATCACCCAACATCCTGCCCTTGCTTGCCCCCATACCATTTACCATACATCTAAATCTGAACACATGGCATGAAGAAAGTGACTTACGGCTGTAACTGAGTATTGTGATTGGGTACCACACTCTCAAATTTGAATGTGTGTCAGGTAAACTTCCATGCTAGTCTTTCTGTCCAGTAGAAGCAAGTTTGGGTATCAAATGCCTCACTTCAAGTGCCAAAGTTTCTGCTATGGTCTGTCAAACTTCAAGTATTCAGTGACAAAACAGGTCAGGTCTGACACCAAATAAGGTCAAAGTTTCTGCACACAACTGTCCATGGCATGTGCATGTCAGCAGTATCGTATCATCGATTGACAACCTACGCCACTCAGCACTGATGTTCTTTTTAATTTTGGGGTTTTTATCTTCATTAACTGATAAATGTGTATGTTTTAGACAGGCTATACTAAGGGGTTTAGTTCTCAGGCTCTCGTAGGACATTTCTACCTTTCATTACTTACATGTAACAGTGCCAATGATAACGTACTTCAATCTATTTTCACAATCTTTCAAAGCACGAAAGCTAAAACGTACATGTATCCAATTGCTTGAAAATGTAGTTTTTGTGCTGTTATTCTTGCATATAAACTGTTCATAATGTTAGCATCTTTGAAAAGCTCCGCATTCCAAATTCCCCACTTTGGAGGGCATTCTCCTTTATTGCAATAATTTAAAATTTTAAAATTTTTAAAAACTATTGACACCACAGGAAAGTAGCCCCTAAAAATTAGTGAATTATGGGCCAAGTTGGAGAGTCTTATCTTTTAAAATAGTGAAGATGTACGTGTACATTTAGTTTTGTCAAGTCTGAAAATTTTGTAGACGCGTGTAGACGCAAGTTTTGCTCGTCTTCATACAAACATCTGCAAAAATTCCTGAATCTATGGAGCCACATCTTCACTATTCTAAAACAAAGTACTCTCAAGTGTGATTGTTCTACTAATTTTAGGGTGATGTTTCCAGCGATGTCATTAGTTGACATCACCTGGTCTACAATCTACATCAAAAGTTTAAATTACTGGGAGAAAGGTCTATTGTTAAACATCTTGGGCCAGTTATTTAAACAGAGTCTAGCTTAGCCTGCAGCTTAAGACAATCAGTGAGCCTCCAAATCTGTTTATAAGTGGTTTATTTTAAGTAGATCAATAATTTTCTAGTCTGGGATGCAAGCCTTCTTGTTACTGTCAGCAGCAGACAATGTTTAGATATGAATGTTGGCAAAATTGAAAATGGCTTAGAACGTGGTTTTGTTAAACACCGTCTAAACTGTCTTTTAATAACTGACCCCTTCAGTTTCAGAAATGAAGATCTGTGCTTTCGAATACTTTAGTGTAGACAGGGCCCCAGAATGTTGGTAACAATGGTAATGAGTTGTTTAAAACTCGGACTCAGGTTGTTGGACACCTTTTCTGTACGAGCCTTTAATTTATCTCTCCTGTTCATAGTATTATGACCAGCAAGCCGGACCATACATGGTGGATGCATCAATTCAAGTGAATGAGTTCGGTAAGTTGAAGGACTTGCTGTTTTACTAATACATGATTAACAATGATTTAGAGGTAATAAATTAAAACAAATCGTACCCATAGTTGTCTTGTCTGGTATGTATCACTAAACATTAATTTATCGTTTTTTTGAAATTAATTTAGCCATTTCATTTGGCTGGTAAAGAAACGTTAGGCCTCAATGAAAATATGAACAGTTTTGAGAAAATAAATTGTTTCCTGATTCTGTCATTTGAAGTTTGGAAAACAAAATTTGCTTTGAGGATCTAAAAAATATCGAAAGGAATCGAAAGCTTGTAACACTTTAAATTTTTTTAGATCCTGAAAGCTAATTTTGTCTTCCAAATTAAGAACATGTTTGTTTGGAGAGAGAGGTAATTGGCCTTTAGTAGTGCTATTTGTAGTGTCAGACATTTTAATTTGAGTTTTGCTGTATAATATTTCGGACTATCTTCAAGACTACTGGATACAGGGATTAGTTTCTAAATAAACTGTTGTTGCTGCGTCGGTGGAGAGTAGAAACGAATGTTTGGTTTATCAACA
The DNA here is from genome assembly GCF_977016875.1 of Pavona decussata. Taxonomy (NCBI): domain Eukaryota; kingdom Metazoa; phylum Cnidaria; class Anthozoa; order Scleractinia; family Agariciidae; genus Pavona; species Pavona decussata. The sequence goes on along the minus strand of NW_028145437.1, from coordinate 1,977,034 downwards.
GAGCTGAAACGTGATTTGGCCACCGTAAAGAGATTCGAGTGCTAACGTTTCGAGCGTTACCCTTCTTCAGATCGAATCTGATGAAGGGCTAACGCTCGAAACGTTAGCACTCGAATCTCTTGACGGTGGCCAAATCACGTTTCAGCTCTGTCAGTTGATAAAACCAAACATTCGTTATCTTTAAAACTGCATGTGTTCGCTTTGGTAATCTCTGTTTGCGTCCGGGTGTCAGTTGAATGCACTTCTCGGATTGTTTGTATGTTTTTTCCCTTGTAGGTTTCTTTTTCTGACTTTGTATGAGCCCATGTAGTTTTTTCAAATGCACCCATAAAATCATTACCATCATGATAGTCAGCAGTTTTCAAGTGTTCATCGTTGTCTTTGGAACGCTTCGGCTGACTTTCGGAACTGTCGAAGGTTTTCAGTAATCTTCGGAAATACTACTTCATAGGGATTTTTAGGTTTTCGAGTCGAACCTGTGCTGATGTTATTTTTCCTCCAAGAGAAATATCTCAAGTGATGTTCTCAGAAAGAAAATCAGCCATGCTCAGATTTCCTTCCTGGTGATTCGTCGCTTAAGCCACGACAAAACTAGCAGGGTAATTTTTAAACAATCTTCCGGTTTCCTTTTATTCCAATGTGTCCAAGTACAAAATTCCGAAAATACAGTTTGTAGGTAGTAACACAGCCCTATATCTGTTTCAAGTGAAGTTGATAACTAGGGTGTTTTTTTCTTTACTTGATAATGCATAACTTCTCCCTTTTTTTTTTTTTTAAAGTATTTTTCACAACATACAATGTACTTTACATCATGGTATATCAAAACGAATTTTTCGTGCAACATGGATTTAACAAGCGCCTCCAGTACCACAAATTTATCAGACAGTTGTTCATCATATTCTCGGTTAGTATGTCGTCAAGGAACGCCATCGAATTCTTTGATCATTGCGATCGTCTCACCTCTCTTTCAATAAGAAATTCGCGATAGCTCCGTTCGCCCGGATAAAACTTAGATTAAAGAGACCGTGCTCATTCACTCGCGTGTGTTATTTTGATCGTGTGAATCGTTTGAACGCTGCTTAGAGCACCCCGGGCGAAAAGTAAGCGAGATTGCTAGACCCAGAGTTCATATGATTGCCCGGATCTCCTTTTATCATATCAATAGTATTGAAGCTATCGGAACGTTTCTGTGTTCAGTTCTGTACTTCAGGTTTTCATATGGTCGCCCTGATTGCGCGACAAACTGAATGTAAAAACTTTAGTTTCAAATTAAGATGAGCAAGTGCGTCCATTGTGAATCCGTGGGCACTGTTTTCTTTAAAAATTCACAGCCCTGTGTTCTGTCCAAGCCATCGGTCCGATTTCTCTTGGTTCGTTTTCGATCGTGACTGTCAGTAGTGGTTTAATATAATGGTGTGCTGATCGCTACCAGCACTGCTGAGGCGATCCTAGCGATTCTACGGAAACGCTATACGGAATGATCGAACGCTAACCAGTCAAGGCAGTTATTTGCAACGCAATCGTATTAAACCAGCCTTGTTGTCTGAGGGTCCGTTATTTATTTGCCATGTTGGTTTCCACTGTTTAGCCGTTGTCGTATAACTTTTTTTAAGTGGAGGCATAACAACGTTTAAGTTCAAAGAGGCAGCCGGCCTCTACGCCCACGAGTTGGCAACTTGTCGAACTTACACCCGATACTTAATTGATTAGTTTCAAGCACCTCATAGTTGTGTTTTATCTTTCTTTTATTAAGGAGATCAATACAGTTCTTCTTAAAGCACCTGATCACTTGTACGCGAATAAATAGGCGGATTTTGATTTGATGAAAGTGTATCATTTACATATATAACGAGCGCTACTTAGTGCGAACTGCTCATGCAGTGCTCTGGTGTGAAAAAAACTGAATACTCCTCAGCGATCATACAGAAGCTACTTCATGCAGTCTATACACATATCAGCTGCTTGTTGGATCGCTGAATCGCCGCGTGTCAAGTTTTAGTTTTCTCAGTGATCGAGCGGTCATGTGCCATATAATTTCCAAATTGTTTACTCCCGTTTGCAGTATTACCAACCAGTAACTTTGTACATGAATCGAGTTTTTTCTTGCGTTTCCACGACGATGAAACGACTTTGGTTGGTATGCCAGTGTCGATAGCGACTGCGGAGGGCCATTAATATGATAAAACAGTTGCCAAACCTTTGGCATTGTGAACCGAGACAGATGCTTGTAAAGACGAAAGAGGCAATCGAGTGTTTTTCCATCAAACGAGAGTTTTAAACATGGGAAACGAACTATCTGATCGTAAGAACAAGGGAAAGAACGAAGGGACATCACGAAATGTTCCGGATGGGGAGGCGGTCAAAACCGGAGAAGGCGATCAGACAGGTATATTTTATCGTTGTTTAACATTCACGTCTCAACTTGTTTATGTAGCGCTGACGGTTTACAAAGCAATTAATATGAGCGAGTTCGAGTTTGAAAATTATTATCGATGTCTCGCCTTCAAAGTTAGTCACAGCCGATTTTTGCAGAAGGTTTCGGTTTGAGTCGGCCGCAAAATATCGCGCTGGTTTAATATGGCTTAGATTTAAATTAATTGGCCTCTTGAGTAGAATTTTGTATCACTTTTCAAGTCGTTTCATTGATACAATAACGTGATGTTATATATTTCGTAAACAGTGCTATTTCTCCTTCGATCTGTTCTTCCCCGTCAAATCTGGCGAATTCTGTGCAACGCCCAAATGATTCAGTTGTCATAAATTCGCAACACCTATTCCCAGTTTTTAAATTTATCTCTTGCAATTAAAGAGGAATTGGTGTTTATACGTCGTCGGAGCATTAAAATATTTTCCTGAAGAGAATCTCCTTTTTTACTTCTTATATGAAGTGTGATTTTCACTTGTTCTCCTGTAAGTCACAAGCAAAATCTTTTCAAGTTTGCGCCATTCGAATCAAATATCCCTCTTATAACAGAAGCTTGAATAATCGTGAAGGAGACATTTCTTAATTTTACAGAAGAACTCTCCTATCCTGCTGATCTCGTAATTACGTCCGCTTTTTTCGTTCAACAAATGATAGCAAAACTGCGTTCTTGTTTGACTGAACCTCGTTCATCCGACCACCCCTTAATTACTCTGGACCTAAATCTTTTTGAAGCCCGTCACACTTCTCACCCAAAGCTTGAGTTGTATAACATTGCTCAAGGCTTAGTCTTTACATAAAATCGAAGTAACAGCTCTTCAACTTTCCTATTGTGCTGTTTGTGTTCAGGACGTGATGTGTTTACAAAATGTCATTTTTGACGTGTAAAGAATTCTACTAGTTATACCTTCTTCTCGCCCCCTTGGGAACGAAATATTTCTGGCTATCTTTTTTCTTTTTTGTTCATTTGTCTACCTCGCAGCAATTTAAACGATGAGTTCTGTAAGCTTAATTTAGAAAATTGTATTGCACCGCTATGCAAATTTTTGGTCCTTTAATTTCAGTTTCACCGAACTAAAGAAGCGTTATTTAAAGTCGTTTAAGGAAGCTTCTTCTCATTAGTGTTGTGTTGAACAACAAGCAAGCAAGCTTGTTTAGTTTTAATCTTCCTTTGTTTGCTCCTTTCCGTAGAACCAACAGGCAGAAATAATTTTCAAGAAGGTCATGACTTTTTTCAATGTATTCATGTTTCGGATGAAACTTCATCCATCTTTTGTACAAGTAACAGAACCCGGCAGTGGGTGTGATATAAATACAAGAAGTATATACTGGCTGGTTATTTCGTTTTGTTTTTCTTCTCAGGATAAATTTTTGTTCCGTTGCTTTATTATCCCCACGCCGTAATTAGCTATATTATTTTACTTTTCTTGTCAGGTTGTAATTGGTTCTTTGCTGTGCATTTATTGTCACGTTGTAATTAGCCATATTCTTAACACTCTTGTGTCCTTCTTATATCACACCCACTAGAAGGTTCCGTTACTTGTACGAAAGATGGACGAAGGTTCATCCGAAAGATGAATAGATTCAAAAAAGAAAGTCGTGACCTTCTTAAAAATCAAACTGTTTTACAAAATTCCAAACATTTATTTAACTGAAGTCGCCTTGCCCCTCATAACCGCCTTTTACAGTCAAGAGTCTTATTGACATTTCTTTTGTATTAAAAAAATTTTCGAAGTTCGACGAATATGTTGCACCATTAAACACGTAAAATTTGTGTGCTTGTTGATTTTTGTAAACGAAGTTTTTAAATTCAATCCAGTCCCAAATGGTTATTTACTTGAAACTAAATTTCCCCATGGAAAAGCATTTTTGAACGAGTAGAATAGAGAAATGTTTTGAATCAAGGAAAATTGTTTGGGAATATAATTAGACGTTTTCTTCCCTTCGATATGTTCACACCCACTCACCCAGTCATTGGCCAGTATGCTGGTGTTTTATCGTCAACAGTTCGTGGTATGTGTTGCGTAGAGTTTGAGTGAAGGAACCGTAAATACGAGCCGGGAAAAAAGGAATGGGGACTATGTTCTAGCGTCTCCGTAAGTCTGCTTGAAGGATCAATTAATTCAATTTTGTCGAGCGTCTTGCTCAGGTTGTGGGGGCGGGAGAAAGTTTTCTCGCCCCTACCCCCATATTCCTTGCGGAATCGTCAATGGCGGGTAAGAGCCTTTTGTATACTGTAAGTGGAGCGTGCTTGAAGCTCAAGGGAGATTGTGGGGTGACTTAGTATTGACAATGACTTTATACTATTCATGAGTGTGCTCGCTGGAAAATCGTAATTGTAATCAGTTATTTTGTTAGCTGAATAAGTGTTAACATTTTGTAACAGGCTGCCACCGAAGACTAGCTATATCACATGTATATGTGGGCAATTCTTTTCTTTTTCTTCTCCAGACACAGTCCACCCACTCAACTTTGACTGGACCCGTAGTGACGTGGAGCCTCTGTGGTTGTATGAACACGTGAAAGCCGCAAAATGGAATGTTCAAGAGGTTGCTGCCTTCGTGAAGTGAGTAATTTCGGTTTTTTTTTGTTTTTTTTTTTTTCAATAAACATCGACATAACTTGACACAAATAGCTCAAAGTTGAATTACAGTGAAAAGAACTTTTTTACCTTGGCTGCACACTATTAAAGCAAACGAAGGATTTTAAGTTCTAAAGTACATCTCTGGTAGTTTTTCTTACTAGTAAGTCAAATGTTAACATCCGAATAGCTAATTCAGTGCTTAATTCATCAAATGTTTGTTTATGAAAATGGCGCGGAAAACGTTGTGTTCTACGCCGAGTTCTACGCGTATAATTGGCTAAACGTTAAGTTGAGGAAAGTAGCGCGAAAATGCGATATACACCATCACGTTCTACACGTCTGATTGGCTGAGCATTAAAGTGTGGAAAAGTGACGCGAAAAAATACTTCATCGCTTTGTAGGTATTTGATGAGCCAAACCACATTGCGATTGAAACTGGCGTGAAAGATTGCTTTGCGTCATAAAAGTCTACACATCTGATTGGGCAACAACTTTTAGACGGCGTTTCCTTACTCTGGAACCATAAGGCGAGGATTAAATTTACTTTCTGCGCTACCCGCAACTCGATATCTTGGAAATGTTTTGTAAATTGAGCTATGTTCGTTGTTCCCAGATCCCTGAACGGTTGCTCCGAGTACGCTGACTCGTTCGTATCGCAGGAGATTGACGGGCAGGCGCTGATGCTTCTTCGGGAGGAACATATGGTGGTCGCCATGCACATGAAGCTCGGTCCTGCTCTGAAAATTGTCGCCAACGTGAATGCCATGAAGAGAGAAGCACTTAAAGAGCATCAGTAGTTAGTCAGGCCTTCAGATCCTCAGAGAGCCATGTAAAGTATATCAAACAACACCACACGAAAATACTCAGTAGCTTTCATTTGAATTCACACTTCACGATTTTTTTCAGACACTCAAAAGTTTGAACCATCTTGTACAGCACAATAAAGAGCACAACAGGAAAAAAACTGTCCAATAGCTTCCATTGTCTTCGTCTCACTTTAGGATTTTATAAGAACGGTCTCATACACGATAACAAACAGGACTACAGGGAAGTATTGCTTTCAGTGCGTTACAACTTTCATTTAAATAACAAAACTAAAAGATTTGATCCACAGACGAAAAATCGAAAACCACTTTACATGGCTCCAAGCAAAAAATAATAATAGGATATCCAAAACGCAAATTGTTATTTAACTAACACATTATGAGAAATGAAAAAAGGCAAGTGTTGGAGAAGCTAGGAAAGGTTACTGGTTTCAGCCTCATTGCTGTTCTTTTGTTACAGCGCTGAGATTTGCCATGGTTCGATTGTTTGCGGTACAACGGTGCCGTCCCTTACTGTCTGTAACCGAAACGGAATAGCCCATTTTACAGTTGTGTGTTTAGTGACCTGGCCTTGCAATGGAAGCGAGGCTGGGGGTGACCTTGTTTTGCTACAAACCTCACTGCTTTTCATATGTTAATGTAAACTAGTTAGCATAAGAACAGCATGATCTACATATGAAAAGCAGTGAGGTTTGTATCAAAACAAGGTCACCCCCAGCCTCGCTTAGAATCCAGGACCAGGTCACTAAGCACACAACTGTAAATTGGGTTATTCGAGAGGAGATGGAGTGAACTTCTCTAGATGAAAAAAAGTCGCTTAAAAGGTGAAATATTTAGATTAGGTATTTTCTTTCGCGTTATTTATATATAGAAAACAACCCAGGACCTCCCTGCATTGTTTCAATGTCATAGAAAACAAACGTTTGTGATTAGCAGGACCGAATTGTTATCCTATCCCGTTATAAGAAGCTGTTAATAGTCTTATTTCTATCAAATTTTCTTAACTTGAAGAAATTTCTCGCCCAAATTGGAGATTATAATAAACCGGTTAAAGTAAAGCTGTAGATATGTATATTAAATGTATCTCGGGAAATGTTCATTCCTACACGTTAGCTAGTTTCCAAACCAAATTGACCTTACGTGAAGGTGTTACATGTTGAAATCTGTTTAGGAATGTCGTTAGTGTCGTTAAAAGTGCCACTTAGAAAATAATTTTTCTTTGGAAATTTGTTGTCACGTTTTTTTGTCATAGAATAATAAAATTGGTTTAAAGTCTTTTGTCATAGATTTTTTGGTTAAAATTCTCGATAATCTCTGAAATCCAGTATCAACAAACAAAGTCCCCGCAGAAGCATTTAGTTAATCTCGTACCCCGATCCCAGTCGTCGGTTCGGGAATGTCGAAATGTGAGATCTGGTAAAGTTCGATATAACGCCATTTCTGGTTGGTTACCAGAATTAAGAATGCCTCATTCTAATCTGCGCTGTGATTGGCTCTTTCCTTCTGTGTTTGGTTTTCGCTCAGTTCGGGGAAGAAACAAAAACACGTAAAAGTTTTCGCTCCGATTAAGATTGTCATGCGACGTTTAATACATACATGCCCTTTGTGTGGGGAGAGAACAGTGAGAAATTGTTTTTTCGGAAGACAACAGCGACTTTAGCCGAAAAGAGTTTGCAGTAACGTTCAAACGGCCTTGCCAAATTACACAAGTTTCCAACACGATGGATATAAGCTTGCTTACTTTTGGCACTGCTTTTGGGGATAAAATGGAGGTAGGTCATATATTTTTTTTTTTTTTGGTATTTCTTGACAAAAAATGATTTTTTTAAAATGATTATTTATTTAGTAAACGCAAATTAATTTCCCCAAAATACTTTACCTTGAGTTCCTGAACACGCGCGCCGCATTTTCAGTTTTTGTCTTCTGCTAAAAGACTATTTTCCTTCTATAAATTGAACTGGACTTTGAGTAAGAGACTTCATAATATAATATTAGTCCTTTCAGACCAGTGTGCTTATTCCTTCAAGATCCATACAACATCTCTCATAGGACTTTGGAGAAATTGATAGAGTGTCCACACAATATTATTATTCATCTGCTGGTGAGATCAATATCCCTCCCACCCCTCAGCTAAGAGAAATGAAAAATGTCCGACTTATGACCGCCAAAATAATAGTAATGAAACCCGTACTACAACAGAGAACACCTTGTCTGAGCCGATTAGGGCCCTTTATGTAAGTGTAGTTAGTTTAATTTTATCCCCTCTCTCCCACCTACTGAGTTAAAAAAATTTGGATCCAAAATATAAAACTAGCCTTCCTCTAAAATAAAAATGGGGACATTGGTTTACATGTCTGCACCACCTAATGTTTTGCAGGTCTATGCTTGTGATAGGCTTTAGAAAAGAAGCAGTTTTAAAAGGAGGACACGCCTCTTTGGATTTGACATCACTTATAGTTTTTAGAATCTTTTTGCCATTGTTCTTTTTTAAGTCTTTTTAATTGATCGTCGATAAGCACGTTGATCTTGAGTGGAGAAAGCACAATTACGATGGATTTGTTCTTGGAACAGTTTTCATTACAAAGATGGTCTAGAAGGTTACAAAGGGTAGGAACTAATCTTAGTAAAAAAGTGATTTACCGCGCTTGTTGATTGCAATCTCTCCTGTTGCCTTTTTCGTTTTGGTTTAAGTTTCAAGTTTTGTTGTCCTCTCGACCGAAGAACGTTCCGAAGAGCACCCTCGAAAGCGAAAACCTCACCAGGAATGATCACAGTTACGAGCAGCACGGTGGACAAAGGATGCTGGGCAGGCCCGTATTCCGGGCCTCAAATCGAACTTTACCAGATCTCCCCTCCGCCTGACCGTGGGAGATCTGGGTACGAGATTAGCATTTAGTAGAGTTGCTTCAATTTTCGCGCTCGCTTACTTTTCGACTCTCAGTGAAGAAGGAACGGATCCACTCGGATTTAGTGCGTTTATAGCGGAAAATAAGAGGAGGCACGTTCAACGTCTTTTGACGCAAGCGAGGCGCACAAGGAGCTATGGCAAATGACAACTCAAAAATCTCCACTGATCTAATCTCGTCCCCAGACCCCGCGCGTGTTTTAGTGAATTTAAATGTGATTGCATTTCGATCCCGAGGCAGTTTCACTTCGTCCATTTTCTGATGTCTTTCCATTGCAGGTCCTTTTTGATTTCCTGTTTTAAAACTGCCGGTTCTAAGATACTTCCGGTAAAATATGGTAGCCAATCTGATTTCGATTCGCCTGGATTTTGACATTGATTTATAGTCTAGAGGTATTGCTTCCTTGGCGCTGACCAAAAGGAACGCAGCCTCTTGGCACGAGATTGCCACTGATCCAAAGGTGAAATAAATACTTCAGGAGCCGAAGTTGTCCCTTCTCTGTAAAGAAACCATGAAGTCCACCACCTTTAATCAACTGACTGAAGCCAGGATTTTATTGATTTTACTTATCTGTTAATTAATATAGTATTACTCTTAATTCAGTTTACCTCCCACCAATAGTTCAACGACCCTTTAAACATACACCGATAATCGATGTATTCGACTATCAATATGATGAAAATCAAATAATATTCCTAGAAGGTATTTTCAATTCCAACTGAACGTCCAATTTAGCTCTAGTGTATTCTTGTTTATTCCCACAAACCACGAAAATTCATCTAATTTAAGTTACTGTGCAAATCAGAAGTTACAGTAAAACCTTGTAAACGTGATTGTGAGTTGGCTTGGAATCAAACGAGAGATTAAATTGCAAAAAGGTACTGTGACCTTTTTCTTCTAGTTGTAATCTCGTAGCTAATTATCCAGCGCCAGCTGAATTGTCAAATCAAAACAAAGTTTCACGTTTTCTTTTTTCTCATTCGCACAGTAAAAATCTCTTGCCCATTACATCTTTGTCGTGATATCGTCAACGCAGAGAATTGTTTCTGTTATTAACCCGTCTACACTGAATGGCGCTTCAATATATAAATCCTGTTTTTTCTAAGCAATTACTTTTTCACAGAAAATGCATCATATTAAATTAGGAGTTACAACTACCTTCCCATGCACTTGGTTAATATTCGAAAAAATGGAAGAACTAGGAGAAAAAAAAAATGATGCATTAAAATTTAGTTGAGTTTACACCAACAGTTAGTATAAGATTCCAAGGAATTGCAGTCGCTGTTATTTTGGTGACTAATTTAATAAACCACTTGTTATTTTGCGCAAACGCTTTTAGCAGTCGTCTTATTTATGATTTCAAAATTCTGAAGCCCACCCTAATTTTTTAATTTTATATTGGTATATCACATTATTGGATGGAAACGTCAATTATTTTCGCGTTCAGTTCCCATTCCTTCACGCGAAACTAGAAGACAGTTATTTGGAAAACCTTAAATGAATCTTCGGACTAACGAAACTATTAAATAAGATAAGCTCATAGCTATACTTTTCATTCTAAGATAACGCCACTTGTTGATTTCGAAATAATTCTGTTAGTACCCCGTCTTTGTCTTGTAGAAGTATATTCGGTTTATCAAATTCTACCACAGTTCCCTTGTCCATTACCAGCACTTTATCATAGTCAATAATGGTGTTCAATCGATGTGCTATAGTAATGACTGTGCAATCTTGAAATTTGCTTCGAATGGTCTCTTGGATTCTCCGGTCTGTGCTAAAATCCACGTTAGCGGTAGCTTCATCCATAACAATGATCTTGTTTTTGTTCAACAAGGATCTCGCTAAACACAGCAGCTGCCGTTCGCCGACACCAAAATTGTTCCCCGACTCGGATAGCTCAAAATAAAGTTCCCCGGGTAACTCCTGGATTTTAGCTTTCATTTGAACTTGCTCTAAAACGCTCCAGACCTCCGTGTCGGAGAAGCGGGAGAATGGATCCAAGTTGATTCGTAGCGGCCCGCTGAAAAGAGTTGGGTTTTGCGTGATGACAGAAATCACCGGTCTGGTGCTTTGGACGTTTAGCGAGCTGAGCGCCAAGCCATCAATGTAGATATTGCCGGCTGGTTCTGGCATTCTAAATAAGGCAGAAACTAAAGAAGATTTCCCAGCTCCGGTTCTTCCAGCTACTCCCACCTTTTCTCTTGGATTAATATTTATTGAAATGTTCTTTAGCACTTGGGGTCCGCCCTCATAGTAGATAAGCGAGAGGTCCTCGAAGCGCACTCCTCCCTCTTGGGGCCAGTCTTGAGGGGGCTTATTAGCGATGTCATATGTGGGCTCCTTAGGGAGCTCTGTGTAGGTTATGACCCGTTCCACCGCGGTCATCATGTTTTCAACATCGGCCGTCTGGCGCATGGCAAACTGTAGCTGACCAACAGTACTGATGGCGTAAACAAGGGAGAGGCCGAGCGTTCCTGGAAAATAGGGATTCCATTGAATTTCACTGTGGTGCAATGTCATAAAAAGTCTCGAAAATTTCGCAAATTTTTGCTTTTGAGCAACCGTAGCGAAAGGTAGAAGACAGAGTTCTACATTCGGCATCTTGGCAGCCCGCACTAGTAGGGCAACTGAAAAACTGCAGGAGATGTCCGGCTCGAAGGGTATGTTGAAAAAGCCAAAATGCAAGAGCCGTTTTAGCTTATACTGGCAGGTGACAAAGTTACTTTGAGTATGATGCTACGTTAAGCTTTTTTTTGTTGTTGTTGTTCTAAAAATGTACTTTTACTATCGATGGAACAAAAGCCTTTTTCTATTTTAAAGAGAACCTCCACTCTTAGCTTACAAAAAATTGATGTTCATAATTTAAAAAGTGGAGATAGCATTTTTCTAAAAATTTGCTTTCTGACAAAAACAGCAACCTATGACGTCATAAAATCCAAAATGGCGGCGCATGAGAAAATTAAACGGGAAAATGGGCGATAATCATATCCAGTATTTAGAACACCAAAATGCTCTCTCCACTTTTAAAACTTTAAAGCTTTGAAATCTAAATTTGATTTCATGTTCCTTTCTCTTTCTGCTCTTTTCGTATTACCTGCATCCGTTGTTGTAAACACTCCAGTGAAAGTTGCCACAGCTACAAACAAGGTACAAACGAAATCAAGACGAATTCCCATCCACCGGGCGCTGTGCGGTACAAGGAACCAGATCTGGCTTCTTCTGTCCTGCACCCTAAAACAGCATTCATGTTTTGGTTAACCTTTTTAATTCAAAAGAGGACCAAGTTCAAAACTGGAAAAATATCCTAAACTGCAATATAAAATATGGAAAAAACAGACAGCAGCAGTGTTACTGCTCACTAAAAACTACTGGAGAGTACTGATCAATATATGCACTTCTTAGTATTTCATTTACGGACTCAAAAGTTAGAACTACCTTGTACAGCATAATAAACAGCACCACAGGAAAGTACTGATCAGTAGCTTTCATTTCAATAGTCACACTTTGGGATCTCATCCACAACTAATTTGTAGAGCATGATACAGACTTGCCGCAAGTTGTCTTCTTATCCGCCGAAAGAGTGACCGACGAGCGACGAAAACGGACTTAAAGAAAGTCTAAGCATGATAGAAAGTTCTCATTTGACTGTTTAGAAGTACCTTGTACATGTACAGGAAAATACATAGTACCAGGGGAAATCTGGTTAGCAGTTCCGGTCATGTCAAGACAAAATTAAACGGTATTAAATAATGGTAATTAAACTGAGTGGAGTGCAATTTGGTCTGAAATCATACGCGTGATTTCAAAATCGAACGAGCGCGCAGCGCGAGTTTGATTTGAAATCACAAGTATGATTTCAGACCAAAATTGCACGACACAAAGTTCAATTACCACTTTATTACACCTATGTTGAGATCACTGAGTATCATTGTCAATATTAATATTCTATTTTTGTTACTTTATTTCCATGTTGATGGGCTAAAGAAAGGATGCGATTTAGAGCAAAAAATGGTGCAATTTGGGAATACATAAATCGCACTGTTGAGAGCCAATCAGATTGCAAGGATCACCATTGATTTCAAAATGGGTGTAATAAGTAATGTAATCAGGGTTTGAGTGTGAAGTGAAACTGATAAATATGCAATGGAAAGTAAGATCAAGTCATACTCGTTGAATGTCTTGATGAACTGTTCTTCCATGTGATATGTCCGGATGATGATGATTCCTTCCAGTGTGTCGGCAAGGTGAGCCAGTACCGGGCTCTGACTGATTGCTTCCATTCGTTTGATTTCACGAGAAGTCTTCAGATAATACCTACGAAGGCAAGACAAAAGAAGACGTCTGATATAGAAATCCTCTGAATACAAACAGTCTTCTTATACATCAAAAATATTTTATCGCGCAGCATTGAAGAACATCCGTTATGTGATGTAATATACTGTAACGTAAACTGGATGATATCAAAGGATATTCCCCGAACGAAACCTCCCAGTTTGTAAAAAAGTCATCTTCAAGTTCGCGCATTTAGCTTGATTTAGGGCACATCCTTCTACGCTGAAGGCTTTGAGAAATCTTTGAAAGAGTTTAAAGGCCAAGGAAGTTAGTCTGAATGACGTTTGACAGCTTGGCAGGTCTCAAGTAAAGGAAATTTCGAAGTAATATTTGATGGATAATAAAGACAACAAGATCCTTGTGAGGGGGAGATCCCACGGCAAAATCGTCGAGCGAAATTGCGACTTAGCTATCTCAAATCCAACAAACTAACCATTCAACTTGTGCACCTCCTCACTTTCTTAAACAAATTTACCTGTTAATTGCAAAGAAGCCTGTCACCATGGGAATAACACCGATGATCGCCCAATAATTGGTCGCACACGTGACACAAACAGACGCCAGCGTCTGCAGTATGTACTGGATAGCGAGCAGCGACGTGGGTGGCAGAAATTCGTCCACGATCCCAATGTCCTTTGAGAACCTATTGAGTATTCGTCCCGAGGGATTCGTGTCAAAGAAGAAGACGGGAGACTGTAGCATGGAAATCACCATCCTGTCGTGTAGGTTTTCTGAGCATCTGAGAGTTGTGCAGTAATAAAGGAGACCTCGGAGGACAGCGAGACAGAGAGCACCACCTACCAAGCTGCCGTAAATGATAAGGTTCAACTTGTGTTTTTGTTCCACCCACTTCATTCTGGTCAAATGTACCAACCACAGATTCGGAGAAATGATTGACGCTGTGAGAAAAAAAGTCTTAAGTAAAGAAACTATGATCATTAGTGTGAGTGTTGTCCTGCGAAGGACTGTTTGAGGGGATATTGACTGACTTTTCGACAACCTGAGCAGAAGCCATCTTCAGAGTCAACTTGACTCTGATGAAAATATCCTGTAAGTACGGTAAACTCCCGCCCCCGGGCGGACACCCCATTATTTCAGACAGGAGCTGGAGTGCCGGCGAATAGGAATTACTGAAAATATCTAAATCTATTACAGCTATTAGAGACTAAAGCGTAGCGACGTAAAAATCTGATATGTTTTTGTCTTTAATTCCCAAACTCTAAAACGAATTTGATTTGTTTGACTATTTTTAAGAGAAGAGTGAGGCCCTTATGGTTGTGCGTGGAAAGAGCAGTTGGTTTTTGCCGTCGCCTGTTAGCAGTGTGTCTCGGGATAAAATCCCAAAATTGGTGTCAAAGTGTAGACTCTGTCGTTGTTTCTTTCCTTTCTATCATCCTTTCTCTTAGGGTTTTCTCCCGGTTCTTCAATTCTCCTTTCTCCACAAAACCAACAAAATTAATCCAAACTACAACTCGACCAAAGAAGATCTGCATTAAAACAACTCACGTGCGATTGACTTTTCCACAATCTTGAAATAACATGAATTTTGATTTCAATGTGCATCATGTAAGCGTGTTCATGTACAGGCATTTTGCGATAGCAAATAATTTTGATTCTCTTTCACCTACCTTGAGCGATTAAGAAAAGCAGCAACAGGAACAATAACAGCACCCCATGCAGGCCCGACCTGAAGTAGTTCCAGTAGAGGCTTGCCGATATGGTCCCCACAATACGGTCCTCTTGAGATGCGGCCATACCCTTGCCCGCAAAACCTTCGGAGCAGTCGCTTTCCCGACGCTCTTTGCGTTTTGCGTTTTCCTGAAAAAAGAAATAATCAATCCATGAGTGACCGATCTCGAGAAAACATTGTTGCAATGAATGTTCTTGTTATCCTAGTCAGAAAAGTTTAATAAGTTGATAGGAGGCGAATATTTTCACCAATGCGCCATACAAAACCCTAAGGTTTGTTTTCTCTCTGTACGTTTAATATTTCTGTAAAGTAAGCATATATAATCATCAATATATTAGCATAAGATTATCGTCATACCTGGTCGGTCGTGACGGTCATTTTTCCTCCTTCCACCTCATGATACTTCTCTTGTCCAAGATGAAACTCTTTCTCCAGTGACTCGATGTCCAGCCCCGCTTCCTTCATCTGGTCATACTCGCCTTCCTTCACCACACTCCCCTTGTCCAAAATTACGATGTAGTCTGCACTCTTCATGTACTGTAGTTGATGAGTCACAAGAACACGCACCTTGTCGCTTAGCAACCCGTTGATGCAATTCTCAAAGATGTGCTTCCCAACTTTGGCATCCACGGCGCTAAGTGGATCATCAAGCAAGTAGATATCAGCGTCGCTATACACCGCGCGTGCTAGATTGACACGAGCCCGCTGACCGCCGCTTAAGCTCGCGCCTCGTTCCCCCAAAATCGTTTTGTCACCTTCAGGCAACATGGCGATGTCTTTCCTCAAATCGCAAGCTTCTATCGTGCGGTCGTATTTTTCCTGGTCAAATTCCTGATTGAAGAGGATGTTGTCACGAAGCGTCCCACTGTAAACCCACGCTGTTTGAGGGACGTAGACGATTTTTCCATTCCGCGTTATCTTTCCTGTGCTCGGGGGCAGCTCATCAAGGAATGCTAGAAGGAGGGATGACTTGCCGCAACCGACAGGACCCGTCACTAGGAGTAATTTCTTTTCTTTTACTTCAAGGCTTACGTCACTGAGAACTGGAGCTTCGTTTGTACCATTCCAGTGACATGTTATGTTAGACGCCTGAAAAATGTAACAAATAAAATTTATACGCTTATTCACTAACGGGTGGCTCTCTTAGATAGATAATTCTTCAAATAGGACACACAGTTGTGTTCCCAGTAAAAAAAAAATGCTACATCTTCAACATTCCATAACGGGATACCTCTTGTTTCCAACTGCATGCAAGTGCTGCCTTTAAATCTCCCATAACTTGGCGCCTCTCTTTTTGAAAATCCCATTCCCGCCCCCCCCTTTTTTTTTTCACTTTCAGTATAGCCTGTCAGCAGGCTCCCAAGTGGGGCATAGGGAGGAGAGAAAACTCGAGCGAGGTCATGGAGGAAGAGAGAAAACTCTAGCGCGACCCTCAGACAGCGCTCGGCTCGCTTCACTCACCAATCTTTCTCTTCCTGTATGCTCCACTTTGGGAGCCAGTTTCGCAGGATTTTTTCAATAGTAAATTCTTTACCCAATTTGGCATCCACGGCCCTTTGTATCCTATCTCTTTGTAAGCTCTGGGTTTCGTAAAATGTACATTGCGTGTATCACACGGAAATCTCCACGATGTGTAAAACATTGCTTGTGCGTACAGCATTACGTTTAATGTAAAAAAAATCTTATGAAAGCTAAAACAAAAGAAGCCGCGTCTTGAAAAAGATTGGATTCAATATCCGGAAGACATGTAACTGTGGTGTTAAGCACGGCAAAATGGGTGAAAGACAAGTCACCTTTGATGTTGGTATCCATTGATTGTCTCCATTGAAGTAACATCAAGTTTGTTAATCAGTTAAAAGGACGATTTTTGTACCTTACGCGAGCTTTATAAAGCAGTTGTTGATCTCAACAGTGGCAAAACCACAATTTGTTTTTTCTGATATGACGAGTTTCTATATATCCTACACATTCAACACCCAATCGTACCTTTAGGAAAGATTCCTTGGTTGTTTCTCCCTCCGCTGGAGGCTTGTCGTCTGCACCATTTTCGTTCTCTGATTTTTCTTCCCGCTGTTTCCCTTCTTTTCCATGCCCATTTAATTCTTCTATCAACAAGAACGCTTCGATTCTCTCAAGCGACGCAAAGCAGTCAGCTATAAGCTGCATACCATCTGTGAGACCATAAACTAGAGATCGCCTGTTTTCAGACAAGAGACCCACCATGGTGAACACGTTGAATGGTGTCAGGCGTATTCCGGTGAAGATGAGTGTTATGAAGGCAATAAGGCAGATTACACTGTCGTACGTGTGCTGCAAGGAGGCGAAGGTTGAAAGAATGTTGTAGATTTTACGTAGGATAGAAATTTCAGACCTGAAAAAAAATTACAAAGATATCAGTTGAATTCCATAAGAAAACACGTAAAGACATCGCATTTATGAAGACCGGACCAGACCTGACGATAAAAATTTCAGCAGGAAACTCAAATGAATTTTGAACATTTATGATGAGTTACAAACCGAAAGGCATCAGTACTAAAGTTACGTAATTATCATGTTTGGTTTGGTTGTATTACAATATCTTCAACTGAAAGTAAATGCGTATGAAATGATTAAACGCGTGAACTGCAGATAAAACATGATGTTACTACAACTGTTCTGAGGCCTTCTAACCCAAATTGCCCCCAAGAGCCCATGATAGTTGTAGTCAGCGGCAGGTCTTGATTGTTACCGCTGGCGAAAAGGACGAGAACCTCGGACGAAACGAATTTTCTCACCTTCTGACCATGCGCACAGCATCTCTGTACGGCCACTCCCAAGCGTACATCTTCACTGCTCGTATCCCGGAAACAATCTCGTTCATCACCGCTAACCTTTTGTCTGTCACCCGAGCCGCCTGCATTCTAAGCTTAGCAACCCAGCCTGTCATCTCAGCTTCGTAGGGAATGAGAATGAGTGCAAATGCCAGACCGGTGACAGCTTGCCAGCCAATCAAAACCCAGAGAAGAATTCCCAGTATCACAAGGTCAAACGGGGAACGTAATGACGCAAAGAGGTTCTGAGTCGCCAAGTCAAGTCGTTGGATATCATTGGATACCAAGTTGATCACATGACCGGATGTTATCTTCGCGAGCTTGGATTGGCTCATGCGCAAGACCTACAACAATAAACAATAAAAACATGTCGGGAGAGTTTTAATTTCGGCTTGAAAAGCAATTGATAAAGAAGGGGTTGTGACTCAGATATATAACATTAGGGATCATTTAGTGCCACTCAGTCGAACTTTTACCGTTTACACACAATTATTACAAAATACCAGCCAAACATAAACCTGACAATCAGTGCTAAAGATGGGAACTATTTTCAGGAGCTCCTGCCACTTTGGTAATTTTTTTCTACGATTTACTTTGTGAGGAAATGAAGAAAATACCAAAAGTAGGATTATAGAGAAAGTCTTATCAAACTATGCTCTTTTTGAAAGCATAAATATTGACCGGTGTGATAGTCAATCTATAGCGAACACATTGTCAGCTATAGAAAATGAATGACAGGCATTTTGAATCCAGGAAAACCTTGTTCGGACAAAGGTATTTAACGAAGTTTGGGAAAATATGAAGTAACCTTGTTTAGTCCTGCCATGAGTACCAGCATATTTGTATATTGGTTTGACTACTTCTAGGTAAAAAACAAACCCAGGAATAGAAACCATGCGTGACTCTTGGCTGAAACGCCTGATTTGTTGTCGAAGCGTACAAAAATAGAATTTGGTGTAAACAAGATTTCCATTTTTCTCGAGTTATAATGGCAGTATTCTGAGAGACGGTTATCCTCCTTTGAGGAAAGGATATTTGTTCGAAATTCAGTGAAGCCAGGACGTAAAAAAAGTGTTAAAATAGATTGCCTAGTCATGCCCGGCCAAGAATAATTTTCATGGTATTAATAAACGATATTTATACTTATTATCCATCATCTGATTACAAAAGGACCAAAGAAATTCTCCGGTAAGATCCTTTAATAGCGTGGAATTTTCTCAGCTTACGAGCAAAAATGTAGTCGTTTTGTTCTCAAGTAACCACTTTTCTATGGCTGAATAAGAGCCATGTTTTGATTAATTGTTCAAATGGTATTTAGTTCTAAAATTACAATAAATTAACAAGTATTTATATTATAAAAGGTGTGATAAACTAAGGTATATGTTTATAGTGAAAAGTAATAATAATTCAGCTAACAATTGAGAAATTACTGACACAAGAAGTGTGAGATTCGATCAGGTCTTGGGATTGTTTATTAAGTGACGGATGTTTCAGGAACAGAGAATTTAATATTGCATGGCTACGTTCTCGGAAATGCTTAGGTAATCTCAAGTGAGACTACAGAATAAACTAAAAATAAAGATAAACGCAATATCATTTGATTGCTATGGCTGTCATCGTAATTCGTAACTACCTTGCATAAAACTTAGCTTAACAAATGAGTTCGAAAACTTTCCATGTTGTTCCAATTAACGCCAAAGTCATCACGGTGTTTGCAATCTAACCCCTTAGTATTCTATACTAAGGGGTTAGAGTACTACGCAGTTATGTACAATGTAGCAAGTGATCTAGCATATTTAGCGCGTTTTTCTGCCTCTCAACACAGGCGGCCCAAGCTCAAGCTGTGAGCGTGATATCATCTTGCGTAATCATAGCAATAGGTGTTTCCACTCAGAAAAAGAAGAAGAAGAAGAAGAATAGAAAGGACAAGTTTCTTCTTCAGCGTCTTCTTCATGAGTGGAAACATCTGAGAAGCGATAACTCGCTAAAATGGCCTCAAATCAACGAAAGAAGTAAACAGGCAACAAGCAATACACCCTAGAAATAAGGTATGTTGTTTTTGTTAAGAAATTTCCAGAATTTCTACCTCCTAAACCCGATCATAAATATTCCCATATAAACTCTTATATTTTCGCCGTGACTGCTCAGATTACGCAAGATGATCCTCGCTCACAGCTTGAGCTTGGGCCGCCTGTGCTGAGACCGAGGCAAGTGACTCAAGTGCCTCGTCTTGCCTCGTGCTTAGCTGTGGCTCTGAGCTCTACTTCCTTTCACATTTTAAGATGAAAAACTTCTTGCACATGATCTGTTAATAATTCGTCTTTGTCTTAAGCATAAGAATAGGTCTCTATGCCCTGCACTTTTCTGTTTTAGCAAGTGTAGAGAGCTCAGGTAACTGAGCTTTTCATAAGGATCTGACTGTAGTCAGTCATCCAAACTTAACCAGTGAACTTGAAGACTTTTTCTAGACAGGAATTCGGACTTATGAGGTATAAAAATGAGGCGCTTTAAAAGATGTTCAGTACAAAGAAAGGCAAATTTGGAAACATGACTCTTCTTAGGATAAGAAAAATATTGAAACTAAAGACCGGAAGCGCTATTCATTCACGATTGAAATGACGCTGTGTTTGTGTGTTGATCCTAATGGGACTCATCACTTTAGTAATCGTTTTGGATGACTCGGCGTCAACAGGAAAATATATTTGGATATAACACCAATAAAAAATTAAAACACTTTATTAAGGTCACGCATTTCTGCTTGGAACTGTTGCAGAAAAGCCAGCTCTTCCCATCAAGCCTAGCGTCCCTGTTTCCCTTTTTTGTTTTTGTTTTTTTTTTTTTTTGTTCGTTTGGTTGGGTTTTTTTACGACATGAGTTCGGGAACGAGGCAGGGATTCTGTCAAAACGTGATTCCCACACTGTAAAATTTTCCTCACTTTGCATAAGAAACAGTTTTCGCATAAAATCGTTTACAAGTATCCGAAGCATAAGACCGATCAGATGTTTAAACTGGTTCGTGCGCTCGAGTGGGGCGGACAAACATGTGATACACTCTTTTTTTGACTGTTCTTATTTTTTGGCAATTTGAGCCAGAAAAAGTTCTTAAGATGTTTTTAAGTTACCCACCTATTACAGCATTTCAATAAATCCATGCGGGCGTGACCAAGACAAGTTAACTGAGCAATACTGTTGCCGTAATGTAGCCTGCGTGGCCGGCGTAATCGGGGAAGGGGAAGGGGTTTCACAGTCCTATGATGATGTTACTTTTTATGTATTGAATTGGGATTATGGCAAGAAAACGATCTTATTAAGGCAAACTATCTGTGTTTTTGGCATAATTTTGTGGTACTTAGCTTCCACGATTTGACCTGCAAAAGTCACGATATTCATTCCCAAGCGCGGTAAGGCAATTTACGACCTGCAGTGGTGAAGTCTGTTTCGTTAACTGGGAATGTTATTGACCCGTGTTTGCCCATAAACTGGAAGGATAAGGATCTTTCGCGAATGAACAACGACGGATATTGCCATTTTGTACTCGAAATTATCATTGCTTCTTATGAACCCGGTTGCTTTTACTTTCTAACAGGAATGGCGAATATAACGACGCTGTGTCTACCGCAATACGTTTTGAAAGAAGTATTAGCTGAGTTTTTGTGAGAATTATCGGCTTTGTCACAGTCATTTGGTGATGTAATCGTCGGAGGCGAATAGGCCATTTTACAGTTGTGTACTAAGTGACCTGGCCTTGCATTGGAAGCGAGGCTGGGGGTGACCTTGTTTTGATACAAACCTCACTGCTTTTCATATGTAGATCATGCTGTTCTTATGCTAACTAGTTTGCATTTATATATATAAAAGCAGTGAGGTTTGTATCAAAACAAGATCACCCCCAGCCTTGCCTCCAACGCAAGGCCAGGTCACAAAGCATACAACTGTAAAATGGCCTATACTTCTTAAACACGCAATTTATTCCAAAACTCTTTTCACACACTAGATGGTATCTGGGAGGGCTGAATGTTGTCGAGAAGATGATCAGGCGAACGAGGTTTAAAATTGTTATGGTGCATTTAGATGAAACTTCGGGAAGATTTCCGCATCACTGTCATACTAACCCTCTTACACAGGAAACAAGCACAATTGTTATTTCGGCGGAAACGCGACTTGCAAAACGCAAATTATTAAACTAAATTCCCGCGCTAAAGGCTTGTGGAATACTAATGAGGCATTGTAACAAGGTGTTTAGATCCAATATATAAGCTTATTTTCCAAATGAAGTTAAGACGTGGCAAGGTTTACTTAGCTTTTAAAAAGCAGACATTTGATAATTATTTTGATTATTTTCTGTTTTTTACGCGTCCCTTGTCAAAAATGTCAAAAAAATTGTTTACACGTGTTTTAAAAGGCTTGCTGTCTTTTAATACACATAGAATCTCTTTGTGGTTTAGACAATCTATCACACCTTTAACCAAGAGGTACGTGAAGCTGAGATGGCGTTAGGTTCTTCACGCGCTTCTTATCAAGAACAAAGAGCTCTTGCGGTGTTTTTCTCTGTGAAAGTTTAAAGCACTGTTTGATGATACGCACAACTAAAACAGCTTGTCTGTGAGAAAAAAGAACTGGATTCTCCTTCGTTATAGTCGGTGATAGCCGAAAAAAAAAAGAGACTGGAGTGATTTTATTTAATCTTCCGATTGAACGATTTGTACAAACTTTACCCGCTTAATCAAGAGTTATCAACCATGGAGAAATTATTCCATTTGTTGAATAACCGCGGCATGACAAAGCGGACAAAATTTTCAAATTTTCAAAACGTTTTTAGCGGTTCAATAAACGTATCACAACTAAGCTCCGTAGGCTCTATTTTGGGCGCAGAAAGTTCAAAGTACAAAATATGAAAAATATTGAGAGACAATCTGCATTACAGGAAGGAAGTGCGTTTGTTTCAATGCTCGCATTTACAAAATCAGATGTTTTATTCTTCTTCGCCTAGAATTAATTAGCTGTAGCAAGAACCAAACTACTAGCAGCTGTAGCAGCGGTCAGGAGCGGTGGCAATGTAAAGCCAGCGACACACTTGGCGATTTTATACGCCGATATCTGGCATGTCAGATATTGGCGATTAAATTTGTCGGTATTCGCCAAGTGTGCCCGGCCGTTCCCGCTATTTTCTATGATCATTGTGGCGAGCCAACCCATCAGGTTGGGCGATTTTATCACATGAGTTTTCAAAACTGCGACATCGCTGCGATCGGCGAAAAAAAAATCGCCAAGTGCGTCCGCATCAATCGGTGCGAAAATCGCTTGCGATTTTTGCTGACGATCAAATTTGCCGCGATCGGCGCAGAAAATCGCCAGGTGTGTCGCTGGCTTTAGTAGTTGTAGACGTGGTAGTATTTGTAAGTCGAAGCAAGATGTTGTTTAAGTGTAGTAAGTGTAAGTGCTGGAATTAAATATTGATAATAATAGTAATAAGTAAAAAATGGTGTGGTAAATAGAGTTAGTATTGTTAACAACGTAAGCAATAAGTATTGTCAGCATTGAAAGTATTTTATTTCTTGTAAAAAGTGTAAGCAGTGTTCAATAATAATTGTAAATATTGTGTTATGTAAAGCAAATAAAAATTAAACAAAAAAACCAAACTGGGTCAGCATGTTTTGCATACTGACTCAGGCCTACGAAAAAAAAAACAATTTTTTGTTTGCGAGTTTAGTCAAACTCCGACAAAGTGCACGTTCAATAATATTAAACTTGAATAAATAAGTTTGCAGGGAGAAATAGTAATTGAAACCTGGATGTTACAATGTTTGCTAGTCGTATGCGCCTCGAAGCACTTTTCATTAAGGACGAAGAAGTTAACTGAGTTTTGTTAGATGCTAATCAAATTGAACAAAAATGCGCCATAGATTACATAGGCGAACAACAGAGTTGTATAATGATTATGTGATTAGGAATAAATTTTCTCTAGAACTGGTAGAAGAAGGCGCGGTTCAGTCATTACCACTCAAAACCCAAAGCAACTATGATGAAGATAAGACTCGTAACAATTTAATGTCACTTTTTGGATGAAATACAGCCTGATAAAAGCTCTTCAGTTACCAAGGAAATTGTTAACTGAAGGTAGAATTTACCAATTATTCACTGTCCGGATTTTAACACAACGGTCCAATATGGCATGCAATGAAAAGAGGACTAGAAGAATTGTAAAATGTTAATGCTGTTTATATTAGTTGCGACTAAAATGTTGGTCATTCTCAAAGTAGTCTATACCTAAAATGTTTGACTTACCTTCTTGTACAACAAACCAGTTGCCGCCGCTCTGAACCTCATACCCAGAAGAGCAGATCTGTTTTGGTAATGATGTTGGGCAAGGTTTCTTCCAAGAGAAGTGATGCAAATAAAAGTGGGTAAAATATATTTGAAGCTAACGTCCAACTGTCGAATTCCCATCAAATACGAGATTAAAAATCCCAGTAGAACTGGCAAAGACATTCTATTTGCCATATCGGTTAACACCAATGCGACAATTGTCAAATATTCATACCATGGGCAGACGCGCATGAGCGCTTTCCAAAATCGAGGCCTTTTCCCTTCGAGTCTTTTGTCTAACTCCTTTTGCCATTCCCTTTGTAATTTCTCTGTTAGCACCTCTGATTTGTCCTGTTCTAACAGTGGAAATAGATCGTCTTCCTCCAAGGGCCGTTTGTTTCCCGTGACGAAAATCTTGTTCATCCACCATATTGTGAGTTTAGAGAAAATGTTTGCGTTCAAAACAGGATTCACGCTATCTTTAGCGTCATCTTCTGGCTTGAGTTTTTCGTAGTCGTTTTTCACCATATTCCTACCTTAAGTGATCTCCACTGATTATCGGAGTCACATTGCGTTAGACATCCATTGGATCTGTGTAAAAGAGAACGAACTCAGTGAGGAACTTGTTAGACTCAAACCGGAAAAATTACAGCATAAAAATAGAGTACAAATACATTTTTTTTTAGAAATCGCTTCGCTTCACTGCGTGCATTTTAATGACGTGTAATGGCAGAAGCTCCATCTCAGCCTATGTTCCCCTTCGCTGATTTCTACGTCAGCTTTATGAAAGCAGTAGGAATACACGCAAGCAGGTATCGTTAACTGAAAGACTTTTTGCTATATTTAATTAATGCCCATAATAATCCCTCAAGCAATTAAAAAAATATCTTTACCGAATTCTCATCGCCTAGCAAGCTCAAGTGTTCTAACAAAACATTTGCAAATCGATTAACAAATATATCCAAATTTGTAATTGTATCGAGCGAGCTGGTTGTTATGTTTAGCTTTCTGTTCAAATAGAAGTTATAAACCTGTCTTTAAGTCGACCTGGATGTCTACTTGTCGTTGCTTTAGGGATCACGGTAAAGTGTTCGCATGCGCAAGTATTGAACATAGTTGTTAATTTTCATAGCGATAACATGGAAAGTAAGCTTTTCGCGGGCTTTTCGCAGCAATCAGTTGACAGTCAGGTCACTGTTTTGATGTACGTTTAATTACTGTTTATCTTTAAAAGTTTTCGGTTTGAAACCGTATTCTTGTCTATAGGACGCGAAAACGGAATAAAATTCCTTTTCAGAGGAGAAAACATGCGTGTGGACAAGGCCTGGAAAAGCGCTCCACTTTTAATTTCCGTTGACCGACTAGAAGCCTAGTTACCACTGTTTCAATCTGTTTAATTCAACATCACAACGCTTTAATAGCTGCCACTGGTCTGACATCTTATTGGAGGAACTGAATTGTTGTGAAAAGTAATTTTCTTGAGAAAGTGCGGTAATAAATCATTCCACGAACGCGAGACAGAGACAAACGGTCGAACCTATAGAATTGATCCTCACTGACATGATAAACATTTCATTGCCGAGCTCAAAAAATTGACCATCCCTCTTTGTTTGTTTATTAAAATTTATTTTCGTATTGCTGAAGGGCGATATTTGGTTAATTTCGAGAAAGCGCCAAGGCTTTTCTTCTAATAAATAAGCCAATTTCTTTATTTGCGAAATTAAATTTTAGTGATTTAAAAAGATCGAAAGCCGAACGCGATAAACGACGCGAAAATTTGTTAAATTTTGTTCAAGGTGAGAAAAACGGATTCAGTCTTCTTCGTGCGACAGTCCTTGGGAAAGCCTTGTAAAAATAGATTGTTTGACGCAAAATGCCCACAAGTACGCAAGTACGCAAGCTAAGGTTTTGAGGAAGTTTTCCTGGCATGAAGGCGTAAATTTTTGCACAGATTAGCCAAGAAAATAGATATGATTCACTTTATTTATTACTAGTACTATAATACGGAGTTCACATTCATTTCAACATCTCAACAAAACTTATCCCCACAAAAAAGAGCACTGAATTTATGCGTTTGTATTGCGCTCTACTCCTGATATTAATGCTAATTACATCTAATTACGATGCCTAAATTTCAATTACTTTATCGATGTATATTGGGTCAAGCTAAGAACTTTGTAGTAGTTTGGTTTATGTGGATTCTTGTTGAATCGAGTGGGAGATTTCTGTCGCTATTCATAATATTGGCCGATTTCTCTAGGAGTTTATTCTGATTTTTTTATACCGGTTACACTGCATTTCGGTGGCCGATTAAACAAACTGCTCTACCTATATTTCATTGATTTTTCCCTGTTTGGAAATCAGGAAGGAATTGTAAACTTGCTGGTAAATTTTTTCACGCGTTGAACATTTACGATATTCGAAGGCTCTCTAACAAATACTGACAAAACCACAAAAAATCCAATACAAAACTGAAGTCACGTTATCAATATAACGAGCGATGCCAAAAAGCAAATCCTCTTACGCAAGGCACTAAACCACATCATGTACATTGGTGTTGGAATTAGATTTCATACCTAGGAATTAACGCTCTCGGGTTTAATATTTTTGGGAACATGAATTGATGAGAAAAAGTGCCAATATCGAGAGAACAACCAACACGAAAATTTGGCAAAAGACATATTTAGAGTGAAAGAATACTTGGTTCCAATAGTAGTTTTGTATTGCATGACAAAATCATCGTCACATTGCATGGAATAAACTAGTTGAATTTGGGTCACAGCCTTAAAACTCGCCCATTTGTTTATTAGGAAACATTGAATCTTTGTTAGTTGAACATAATTAGTTCACCTGATAAAAGATTCTCAGAAATTTTTATTCTGACTGGTACACATGCATCTAAATACAAAAATGTATTTTCAGCCGAAGGAAATGTACTTGGTAGAGAGAAGATTAACTGATATCGTAAATTTTTTAGCCTAACTGTGCCCACCAAAAAAGATCGTATTTGTCCACTGAGCCGAACCTTACATATTTTGTACAGATGATAAGAAGATCTAAAGTTTTTGATCTAAAGCAATACTTTTTCTAACTTAGCCAGACCTTTCTCGCTATTATGACTTATTTTATGTTCATGGTACTTTAGTTACCTACGGATAAAACATAAAATAAATGTTTCCGTATTTTGCAACTTTTAAAAAGCTCTTGATTGTATACTTTATGTATTTTTCCTGAACTCTTATCTCGTGTTGTTCTTCTGAATATATCTCGAGTCCAGTTTAGAAAAAAACTGGCCAAACACGCTTATCCTAGTTTTAATTTAAACCATCTTCCATAATCAATTTGAATTGGAATTCAGGGCAATTTTCATTCATTCACCTAAAACAAAGTTAGATTTAGTTTATAAGTTTCTTCTCTTTTTGTTTAATCCTAACAAGTGTAATATATTTTGCCCCAAGTATATAATTAAAGGGGAAGTCTCATGGGGTTTTTGACCAGTTTGGTTAAAAATGGTGACCTTCACATAGCTACAAAACAATTTTAGAACAACGAGAGGGAAGAGATCAACTTAATTCTTGAAAAGAACAACTTGTGATCTGTTCTAGCGCATTTTGAAAACAAAAATGCGAGAACTTGAAAAACGTTAGCCTAACATTTTTCAAGTTTCAATCCATTCCGACTTACTCTGTCTCTAACCAGAGGCACTAATCGACAGTTTTATTGCACCAGTGATCATTTATAATAAAACTAGACAATTATTTTATGTTTCTGTTGACAGACAAACATTTTCATCAAATTCGCGTGATACTTTTCATTTAATTCTATCGTTTGGGCTAAAGATATTTTCACATATTTCCATTGCATGGTACCTCCATATATTCCAATATTAACTTCTTGGATCATATAAAAACAACCACCAGATAACCTGCTTAACTTTCGAAAGTTTACAAAACATTTTTACTAGTAAAAGTCAACCAACAGTTCTCAGTAAAGAAGATGACCACAATCTTAGAAAAGTAAGATAAATATTGCAATCAGTCTCTATAATTTTTTTCAATGTGCTAAATTAAAAGGACCGATTCCCGTAAAAATGAACGCTAACGAAGAAAAAAGGAGTAAGGGCGGAAGTCAAATAATCTACCTCCCACCATATGGTATAAAACCATAACATAAACTATTTCAAAATCTATTCAAAATTTAACAGCAACAGAATAAATCTTTGTGACCATTTTTCTGCTTGAGAAATAATGTGGTGTTTCTTAGTAAGTGTTTTAAAATAAAATAGCGAAAATTCTGAAGTAATCATTTAAACCACGAAACAGGGCAAAAGTATACAACAACGTTACATCCTGTTGAAGTGGAACCTTTCTCACTTACTTGCATGATGTTTTTATTTCCATGTAAAGCAATGTGGTTTTCCGTTGCTAAAATGCAATAGAACTCCTGCCAGAGAACAATTCATATCCATTTAGCTTCCGTGGAACAGTATCTAACATCCAATAGCCAGCCTTCTTATTTTCTCTTTCAATAACCCAATGAGTAATCGAACAATTTGTGTCACCGGGTCTTCACACAGGTTACGTCAGGGAACGGGACAAAGTAGTCAAAGGACGAGAATTCCTGGGTTCGATTTTAATCGAACACGCCACGTATCTGCGTGTTTTCTAATCAGCGGTTTTGTGATCAAGAGCGTCATGCCTTGTCTACGTAAATACCAGAGCGCAAAGCTTGCAAAGAAGACCTAAAAAATTAAGTTTTAAAGGACTTCAAGAAATGAGTGTTTTTATTGTCAGAGGCTAGACTTTTTCGTTTTCGCCTCTTACATCACGGCGATAAAGTGTTGTTTGGGAAAAAAATTTGTTTTCGAAAATGTTTCCCCAATTTTTTTAATGAGAATCCCGCGGTGATATCAGCAACCTTTAAGGTATTTGCAAACGAAAACTGACACTGGCAGAGAAAATCTTCAGAAAATTCGGTTTGAAGAGAATGGAATTAATTTTGCATGGCAAAGCGACGTCAACCCCTTCATGCAATTTTTTTTTTTTTTTTAATTTGCAAACAAGTTGAATCTGACGTGCTAATCACGAATCCCTAATTTAAAAAAAAATGGGGTCTTTCTTTTAGTTATAATTATTAAAGTAAAATTAGAGATGTTTTTAATAGGTTATAATTTTGTTATAGTAACCTATTATGTCAAGAAAACAACTATAACTTGTTCACTAATAACTGGGCATTTGTTTGATATCGCCGTTGTTGTACTAACTGATAAGGAGTGGTAGTATATATACGTCAAAGTGTAAGTGTTTGAAAGTGCTAGAAACCAGTGCCATCCTCCTTAACAGGAAAAGCGAGGACATTTCCTTGCCATGACTGTAGGATGGAGTCGATGGGTCTTTTTGGCAATCTGATATACCATACCTTAATTACGGGTTAATGAGCTGGGGTACTGCATGCCAAACAAAATTTAAAAAGATAAAAATAAGCCATAATAACTGCCTTCGCTACATCTTCTTTGCACATAGAAGAGAAAATGCAACACCATATTTTACTCTATTAGAAATCCTTGAGCTAGAGAACATTTTTAAGTTGAAAATTGGATCCCTTGTGCATAAACTAGAATACAATAAAAAAGAAACACCCCCTGCCCTCCATGATCTCGTTTCCCTAGCTTCTGATATCCATAAATATAATACCAGATTTGCCACTAGTCAATACCTGTACAGACCATTTTCTAGAACTAATTATGGTTTAGCACGCTTTAGAGTAGTGGCATCACAAACCTGGGAAACAATTTCAATGGAAGTTAAGTGTCTGCCCTACAATGTTTTTAAAAATAAATTCAAACTTTTTCTACTTGATAGCCAAACATAAATAACTTAAAAAAAATTAACGTATACTATATACTTATATATTTGCTGTAAACACTTTTTCCCTTACTGTTGTATTTTCCTAATTATAACCCAAGCCTAAGTTAACTAGCAGAGCTCTTCAACCAGTAAATAAATTCTACTTCCCCCTATTTTATTTAACTGCACAGAGGTAGTGGCCAACACGAAAGCCTTGCTCCTTTGGCCACTACACACTTCTTCCGTAGAAAGTAAAATCATTAAGTAAATTGCTCTGTACGTTTAATTTTTTTTCTTACTGTAAAATATATCGTATTTCGTTGTAATAAGTGTAAAAAAAAAGGATTGAATTGAATTGAATTGAATTGATATTGTTCTTAAATTACAATGTTGGATTTTTGTGGAGGAAAGAAAAACCGGACGAACAAGGAAGAGGACCAACAATACACTCAACCCATATGTGGTGCCAATTCACCAGGCCCCAGTTGTTCAAAGGCTGGATAAGGCACTATTCGGTGTCTAAAATATGCTTCACGTTAAACGTTGTCCAACGTTTTCGTACACTCCTAAACTAGACTGTAGTTAGAGTGTGCATATTCGCTTGTACACGATGAAATACTGAAATCTTTGCACAGATTGAAACTGTCGGATAGTGACTTATCCACCGGATAAAGTTATCCGGCCTTTGAACAACTGGAGCCAGGAATCGAAACGGCCGGGCCACATTGGTGGGAGGCGAGTGCTCTCACCACTGCGCCGACCACTGCGCCATCCCTGCTCCCCAGCGTGTGTTTGTAAGTTAGATAATTGCTTGTCCTACCAATTTTCGTTTCAATCAGTTGCCTCGTCTATAAATTTAACGAAGACAGTGGACTTTTATATTATCGAAGCCTAACAATGACTTTTTTCGAAAATCTACATATTATAAAACAATGTCTCTGTGGGATTAAACTACAGCTATACCTAGTATGACTGTTTGAAAAATACGATAAAACGTTCAATTCGTGTAAAACAGAGTATTCGGTTTGAGTAAAGGGGCAATGTCACCGATATTTAGTGTGCTTTTAAATAGCCATAAAACGCATTTGGATCGATGGAAATGTTAAAATAATGATTCACTAATGTTACTAATTACCCTACAAGTATACATAACCTTGTATTTGTTATCTTTTGGTGGAGATGGCTTGGATGGAAATGATTACAACTTCAATTTTTCCAATGTCTTCCTGGGTATTTTGGAGAAATTGCTAAAAACGTATTCATAATTTGTTCTTCATTGGAGAAATCAGTTGATATTTTCCACCCGGTGCTCCAGAGAGAAATGGACAGTAGTGGTTCTATGTTAAATATTTGAGTAGCTTTGATCAAACTACAGCAAACAGTGTATCTTAAAGTAGGTTTTGTCTTTGTTCAGCTGTAATGACACACGACCACATCAGCTCTGCTGTCATCCTGGCCCTTTAGTTGTTCAAAGAGCGGATAACTTCATCCGGAAGATAAGTCGCTATCCAGCGGATAAAATGTATTGGTTGGAGTACATTTTATCCGCTGGATAGCGACTTATTCACTGGATAGAGTTATTCGCTCTCTGAACAATTAACAACCGGGTCAGATTATCGAGTATAAGATAATTTATCCGTGCCCAATTAATCGGGCCGATTTGGCGCAATTTGACAAAACAAAATAGTGCCAAAACGGACGAAAATTGGCCCGATTTATAAAAATCTGTAGCAGTGTAACAGATATTTCGAATCAGGTCCATTTCTCGCCAGCTTGCTACACTAGCAGAAAAAAACGGCCGACAAATTACAACATGTTAATCGGAGCCATGCGATTGAACTGAGGCCGATTAATCTGTACGTGTTATCATTCCGTTTTATTCCAACACCCTAGCAGCCCATTTTCTCTCCAAACTGAGTCTTGCAGCAGATAAAGAAGATTGAAAACAGTACGACTAATCGTAGTCTAATTAACGACAATCTCAAACCAATTTCTTGGGCATGACACGCTCGTTTGGCTCTTTTGGGCAGTGTTTGCTCGGTTTTACTCCAAGCTGTAACAATGCGAGATCGTTAGAAGCGCTTTGTAGTATTAACAACATTCTAAGCACTGGTGAGCACTTCAGGAAGAAAGGATAGGAAAAAATAATACATAAAGGCGAACTAGGTGACTATCTTTTCCAACGGCATCTCAAGGCCTGCTTTTGCTTAACTTCGACTCACTCACTTTGCCGCTCAAGTTGTCTGTCTCAGCAGGTTACTTACCTTGATCATTTGGTTCGGTGTAAAGAGATGAACTGATAACTGAAGTTAGGTTTTCCAAGCGTAAGAAGTCTCTCTAGTGAAAGCAAGACATGAGACTCGCTCCTTCAAGTTATCTTGTTAAAGTACCCAATGAATTGTATGTGACTTGGTGGAGAATAAACCAAGATTAAAAGACGTGGAAGGCGCAAAGTGACTTCCCAGCTGATCAGAGTGCGTAACTCCGTAACAATGCATGTTGATGGGACGGCTGTGCCAATCATAGAAAAATCATTTAGCAACGTGCCTCGATAACTGACGGCTGTCCGCTTCGTGAAGTTTATAAATTGGAATTAAACATATCGCATTGAGTTTCTCAAGTGTTCCTATTTGGTCGTCAATGAGAAAATAACCCTTTCGCAAACACAGCAGAAACAAAAACGAGAACGTCAAAAAAGAAGGTTTTTAAAAATCGAAATAATGCCACGTCCGTTAAGGACTTAAAATCATATTTTGATCAGCCTCTGCAATATGAAATTCAAATGTTTTAAGGCCTGGGCACCAACTGAGAATTTCTCTTTATCTTTCTAAAAATTAAACGCTGAGTTGCACGCTAATTATGGGTAACTGAGCACATTCGACCATAATCACAAAGTGGATCAAATAAAAATGAATATGTATTTCTAAAACACGTTTTTCCGGTTGCCGTCGTAGTTGTGATAAAACCCAGTTACAATGAGAAGTACATGAATCGCAGCACTCCAGTAAGGTTGTGTAATGACTTAAGCCAGAGTGCCACACCTTCAGGTATCAGTAAGGGACAAACAACGAGATAGCCTGCGTTGCAGCCGGACTTGTCACTCAATACCTGTAGAGAACTCGATATAGTCTATATCAGGGATTTATAGACTGCCTGCGACGCAGGCTAACAACGAGATTATTTAAGCAAAATAATTAAAATGTCGTCTCCTGTTAACTAGCGCCTTTAAAGATTTTAAAGATATATTTTCGTCAGCTATAATACAGTTTGATCTCGGTTCGGTTACCAAGCTGAAAATTGAAAAGTTTTGGACACGGAACCCTATTTCCCAAGTTTACGAGTTGTTCTTCGCTTTGCGAAAATTCAAAAGTTCTAGCCGACCTTATTTCGGATTTTTAATGAGAAATGTTTCCTTCGGATAACGAAAGGAATCAC
Source organism: Pavona decussata (assembly GCF_977016875.1). Lineage (NCBI taxonomy): Eukaryota > Metazoa > Cnidaria > Anthozoa > Scleractinia > Agariciidae > Pavona > Pavona decussata. Next base: position 1,943,879 of record NW_028145437.1, on the reverse strand, counting down.
TTTCGAGCGTTACGAGATTTTAAGCTGACATTTTTCTCGTAGGAAACTGTAGATTTTCTTTAAAACTAAATCCAAATTTCAGAGGCGATTAAGGTCTCAGGACGAACAGATATCCACCGAAATGAAGCGTTGAGTGTGTCCCTGATCAGAGCATGTACAGCTCGAATCGACAGCGTACAGGAGTGTACCCTAACTGTTATTCTACAAGAACATACTTTATATAGGGTAAGGATTTAGGATATTATCCACAGGCTGAAAATTAGAGACAATTTAGAAGCTGGCAAATTTTAAAGAAAAAAAATCACCACAGGAGAGGTTTTTCCAATAGTTTTCAACTGAACATAATCGAATGGTCGCGCTTTAGAATTTTTCATCTTCAGTCTCAAGCGTTCGACTTCGTTAGGCCAGGCCGTTAGACAAGTCAAGACACGCAAGTTTTTATGTTAAAGGATTTCATGAAAGTCTTTAATAAAGCCACTACAAAGGCATTTATCATATTTTGCCCGCAATCCCACCACTACTGTACTAAGCCGTCAAATTTTCAAACGGTTGTGTTGAAGTGTCTTAGCCCGTACAGTATATTGCCCTTGGACAACTCTCAAGTTATGTTAGGAAGCCAATACCCCTTTTTTCTATTTCATTTTCCTTTTTATGTCATTTCAGCTTTAGTGCTTTGTAGGGGTACATAGAGTTATTGTTGTTGCTGTCGTTGTCGTTGCTGCTGTTGTTGTTGTTGGACGAGGAGAAGGAGAAGGAGGATGAGGAGGAGGAGGAGGGGCATCTGTCTCTCATGGTCTTTCAAGTCGCCCCTGACTGCGAAAAACATGTCAAGGCGATGGAGAGAAATGACAACAAAACGTAGCCCGCTAGCACTGACAGAACTAACCTTTGTTATTGTTCAACACATCGTAACACTGCCCAAATATGGTCGTGATGCACTCAATATTCGTCGTCCGTAGTCAACAGATATCCTGCGATATACGTAATTTCGTATGTGGGGGAGAAAAAGGGCAAAATAAATATCGTCTCCAGCTTTTCTGCAATAAAACTGTGCTTTTTTTATCGATGTGTTGACTAATAAAACAATTATCCTGCTCTATCTTGTGGAAAATCTACAATTTAGCCAACTCTCACTACGGCCTCGTCGGCAAAGTATCAGGCGACATTTAGTGCGATTTCGCACGATAATTGTTTTAAGAATTTTAAAATTATCTGAGTGAAAAGTGTGTAATTGATCCTCTCCCTTTCGATGGAATAAAATTAAGATTAAGATAAAGATTGCAATAATCAACATGTAAATAGAAAAAAAGCACAAATAAACATTAGCATTATCATTATCATCATAAGAAATACTGAAAAAGAAAGTTGAGAAAAGCTTTTCTTTTTTTCTAAGGGCATTGCGTTGCCCATTTGCCAATAGGCCGCCGATAAAACCAGGAACATGGAACATTCCGGAACACGAAAAAAAATTAAGATACAAAAAAAATTAATTAAACAAAAATAAAGGAAAAACTGAGAAAAAAAGTGTGTATATTTATATAAAATGAAATTACATTATATCCGAAAAAAATTCAGATAAGAAGAAGTACGGAGTAGGTGGGAAGGTAGTATAAATGGGGTGTTGTAACTGACCACACTGGGTGAAGGCGCAAGTACTTTCCCGCCATTTGCAGCACGTGCTTATCGTACGCTACTGCCAGAAATGGATCAGTTCCGGCTCGGCTGACCAAAAAATCAAGTTTCCTGATGTTCGGAGAGGAACTAAAAGTCGTTCGCGCAGTCCTTTTACCAAAACCCTCCCGGGCTACACGCGTCTTCGCCTAGGGCCTCACGTTCCGTATTTGTACTCCTTTGTTGGTCGTTATTATTATTTTTTTGTATTTTAATTTTTTTTTTTTTTTTTCATGTTCCGGGATTTTCCGGAATGTTCCGGAATGTTCCATGTTCCTGCTTTTGTCGACGGCCTTTGCCAATATTCACAAATGACGATTTTACGAAGAATTTAAAAAATAAATAGCTTAAAGGGAAAACAGAGGCACTTTTCCACGAGTCGTTCAGATTTTCAAAGAATCAGTAAATGTTTCCTGCAAATGCCAGCTCTTCTGCTTTTCATCCGGCCTTAAACGAAAATCCTGATAGTAGCTAAAAATGAAAAGAGTAAGAAAATCGCTTAGTTTTCCAAAAGCAATGAAAGACAAACTTAGCATCTTTTTGCGCGTTTTACTCGCTTTCACAGCAACCAAAAAAACGTGAGTGTCCCTCTAGTATCTGCTGTTTGAATACCGTAATTCTCTCAAACTATAGGTATACCACTGGAAAAAGTTGGTCAATCCGCCAGTTGTAACTGTTATTCACTGATTGAGCCATTGGATGTTACTGAAACATCTGCTGAATCTGCTGTGTCACCAATCAGTCCTTGCAAACCTTAATTGAAAACACGAGATTTAAGTTCACTTTTTTCATAGCAAGCTTGGGCCTAAATCGAGTGATGATTTCGTTTGAGGACGAGTTAAGGACGAGCAGGGAGATCAATGACTAAACAGAACTGCCAGAAAGAGAATCAATCAAAACACACAGTGACTGACAACTGGGGAGCGTGTTTTTATTCACTTATTCCGGCTGATCATCACACACGGAATTAAAGATATCATTCCTATTCTACTTCCTTTTTTTATTCCCCTTTAGAAATACTAATTAAAGAACAGAATCTGTCGACAAAACTACTCAAACAGTGTTTTTGCTTTACACGTCCCCTACTCTTGCACTTAATATTTTGTGCTGCAGCTGTAACACCACGCAGTCCCTTGCAGGTTCAGTGTGTTGATGTTCTTGCCAACCTCCCTGCAGAACCTCGATCTTATGCTCGGCTTGTCCCAGAAATCAATCCCAATTTTGACGGCGTTCTGATCCTTGGGGTCATCTACTCCGCCCTTCTGAACTCTGTGGGCAGCATACAACAGAAGCCAGCGGCGGATGGAAGCAGCCCGTCCAACCCAACCATAATGGATGTTTCCCGGTACGTCATAATTCACACATCTTCCACACAGGGTCACGGTACGCGGGCAATTACGTGGACACGATCCCTTAGTAAACGTCTGAGTGCGCTTAAAATCCCACGGTCTGCCATTACCGACGAGTTGTGCGAATTTGTAGAGACACCTGGGCCAGAGAACGGTCTTGTACCAGGAGCGGCAACGTCTGATCTCAATGTGGTTCCTGTTCCAGTTCATCTGGCGAATCAGCCATCTGGTGATGTCTGGTCCGCATCTGCAATAGATGAAGAACGGATCTTTACAGAGGAATTGGGATTTGTCTAGTATTTGCGCGTGTTTGTGTGTGCATTGTGTCAGTGCGGAATGTTGGGTTGTGCTCGCAGTTGTGTCTCCATGTAAACCGACTGGCCAAAGTCTATATCTCTCTCGCAATAAGTGCACCGTGCAATGGAAGACTGTTCCTTGTACTATTAAATAAAATCCTGAATGGTTCAGAAGACTTGGTATCAAAAGTTTCAGTTTATTGTTTTTGTCAAAAGTTGTAAAAAACGCAAAACAAACTAATTATTTAAACACTAATGGCGAGGAAGCCCAAGGGAGGCCACCGGGATTATAAGGAATGGGCTCCCTCAGTTAAGTAATTAGAACAAAGTATTTTCATAGTTACACATGCATGGGACCAAAATCAACGGCAGAGCTACAGGATATCTTAAAAATATATTACATAGTCATGTTAATCATAGCTAGGCTAAAACTAAAAAATAAAAAAAATGAAAGTGAAAAGCAGAGGTAAATAAATATATCAATGAATATTATGATAAGAGGAATGCTTTCAGCTTACTACAAAAGAAAGCGGTACATGTTGCATTTAGGACCTTGGAAACTGATGGAGAACTTTCTTATATTAGTCCTGCATTGTGGTAAATAAAAAAGCTCCGAACTTCTAGTGCCATAGGAATGCACTTTGCGTGTCACCAAAAACATGTTATTGAAGCTATAAGCAAGAAAGCCAGTGTTATATTGACCAAGACTGAAGATTAGTTATAATTACTTTTAACAAATCAAGCGCCACGCAGAAAAAGAAGAAGAAAAACGAGACAAACAGATTCAAATAATATCTGGCATCCGAAATGAAGGCATTGAATAAATGCCATGGATAGTATTTCAAGACTAAGAGAGTTTAAAAAAAATAGGACCTTAGAAACTAATGGAGAACTTTCTTGTATTAGTCCTGCCTTGTGGTATATAAAAAAGCTCCGAACTTCTAGTGCCATAGGAATGCACTTGGCGTGTCACCAAAAATGTGTTATTGAAGCTATAACGAAGTAAGCCAGTTATATATTGATATATTGATACGCTTTCAAGACTGAAGATTAGTTATAATTACTTTAAACGAATCAAACGCCATGCAGAAAAAGAAGAAGAAAAAACGAGACAAAAAGATTCAAAACATATTTGGACTTGACATGAAAGCATTGAATAAATGCCATGGATAGTATCTGTAGCTCACGAGACAAATGGGTGAAAAGAATTCGTCCTTATTAGCATTTGACTGATCTTTTACCTCTTGTACAAAAAACCCCGTTTTTCTTTTTCCTTGTCACTTTGTTGTTCCTCGTATTTTCCTTGTTCCACCTCAGTCGTATCGTCGACATTAAATGCTTGAGCATTAGACTTATCTGCCTCCACACCAGGCTCATTTCCAAGCTGATAATCGTCATTTGGCGTGGCGATTGCAAGTGCCGCTACAAAGAAATAAACAAAGAAAATAGCTTGGATGAAATTTTTCATCATCACGCTCGACTTTTTGAAAACTTCTTATATAAAACAGCGCAAACGCCTTAAGACAACGAGTGATGCTCAGGTTACACTTCCTTTACCATAACGACCCCAATGACGCTTGGTGTTTTGAAACGGGACTTTTGACGTCTCTAAATTCTATCAGTTTACTTCCGCTTTCATCATCGATTGTTTGCCAATCAAATTGCGCCAAATTTTACCGAAGTTTACTAACACTGGTTGACTTCCGGAACATTCATAATAACTTTTTGTTATTTTATTTTATAATTGAGATGTAGAACAAACCTGTTTATTGACAATTATACTGCCTGGTATTACCCGAAATAACTGTAGTATAGAATACTAAGTCAGTTATTTTAAATAACCGTTTAAAAGCCTACAAGAAACGACAGATCGGTCGCTTTTTGCCGTAAATTTACACAATAAGGGGCCGCTCATTATTTATCGGAGGGGGGGGGGGGCTGGGTGATTTTAGGGGGGGACCTGAAATTTTGGCCAGTAAAAAAGGCGGGTCCTGGAGTAATTGCTGAGTTATGGAGGGGAGGCGGGCTTGAAATTTTAAAAAAGTCAGTGTTTAAAATGGAAAAGTTAACCCTTTGTATATGGTGTTACTTAAAACACTACTAAAAATCTAGCATAATTATACACATATTTACAGCAATGCAACCGCAACTGAAGTATAATTAAATTGTATAGTTGTTACCCCAGTTCTACAAGTGCAGCAGTGGATCAAGAAACCACAAAACTTGTATTAAAATCTACTACAGATGTATGTTATTAAGTGGTTGAACTGTTCTGCGAAATGAAGAAAACCGTATAAGAGAAGTGTGACATTCTAGATGTATATGTACAGTAAATGTGAACATTTTTAATAAGTTCGTTAATAAATACAAAGTCGTAATGCAGAATTACTTCGAATTTTTAATCTAGATACGGTCAACTCTCTCTAAGCGGACACCTCTCTTAGGCGAATCACGAATCCCTAACTTTAAAAAAATTGGGGTCTTTTTTTTTAGTTATAATTATTAAAGTAAAATTAGAGGTGTTTTTAATAGGTTATAATTTTGTTATGGTAACCTATTACGTCAAGAAAACAACTATAACTTGTTCACTAATAACTGGGCATTTGTTTGATATCGCCGTTGTTGTACTAACTGATAAGGAGTGGTAGTATTTATACGTCAAAGTGTAAGTGTTGGAAAGTGCTAGAAACCAGTGCCATCCTCCTTAACAGGAAAAGCGAGGACATTTCCTTGCCATGACTTCCTTGTCATGACATGTAGGATGGAGTCGATGGACCTTTTTGGCAATCGGATATCGTTCTTAAAGTACAATGTTGGTTTTTTTTAGTGGAGGAAAGAAAAACCGGACGAACAGGGAAGAGGACCAACAATAAACTCAACCCACATGTGGTGCCAATTGACCGGGAATCGAACCTGCCGGGCCACACTGGTGGGAGGCGAGTGCTCTCACCACTGCGCTATCCCTACTCCTCAGTTTGTGTTTGTAAATTAGATTGCTTGTCCTACCAGTTTTCGTTTCAATTAGTTGTCTCGTCTACCAATTTCACGAAGACAGTGGACTTTTAAACAATCGAAGCCTAACAATGACTTTTCATTTTCGAAAATTTACATATTATAAAACAATATCTCTGTGGAATTAAACTACAGCCATACCTAGTATGACTCTGTTTGAAAAATACGATAAAACGTTCAATTCGTGTAAAACAGAGTATTCGGTTTAAGTAAAGGGCAATGTCACCGATATTTAGTGTGCTTTTAAATAGCCATAAAACGCATTTGGATCGATGGAAATGTTAAATTAATGATTCAGTAATGTTACTAATTACCCTAAAAGTATACATAACCTTGTATTTGTTATCTTTTGGTGGAGATGGCTTGGATGGAAATGATTACAACTTCAATTTTTCCAAGTTCTTCCTAGATGTTTTGCAGAAATTGGTAAAAACTTATTTATAATTTGTTCTTCATTGGAGAAATCAGTTGATATGTTCCACCCGGTGCTCTAGAGAGAAATGGTTCTATGTTAAATCTTGGAGTTGCTTTGATCAGAATCAGGCAAAGACAGTGTGTCTTAAAGTAGGTTTTGTCTTTGTTCAGCTGTAATGACACACGACCACATCAGCTCTGCTGTCATCCTGGCCCTTTAGTTGTTCAAAGAGCGGATAACTTCATCCCGAAGATAAGTCGCTGTCAAGCAGATAAAATATATTGGTTGGAGTACATTTTATCCACTGGATAGGGTTATTCGCTCTCTGAACAATTAACAACCGGGTCAGATTATCGAGTATAAGATAATTTATCCGTACGCAATTAATCGGGCCGAATTGGCACAAAAAAAATACTGCCAAAACGGACGAAAATTGGCCCGATTTATAAAAATCTGTAGCAGTGTCACAGATATTTCGAATCAGGTCCATTTCTCGCCAGCTCGCTACACTGGCAGAAAAAACTGCCGACAAATAACAACATGTTAATCGGACCCATGCGATTGAACTGAGACCGATTAATCTGTAAGTGTTTTCATTCCGTTTTATTCCAGCGCCTTAGCAGCTGATTTTCTCTCCAAACTGAGTCTTGCAGCAGATAAGGAAGATTGAAAACAGTACGACTAATCGCAGTCTAACTAACGGCAATTTCTTGGGCATGAAACGCTCGTTTGGCTCTTTTGGGCAGTGTTTGCTCGGTTTTACTCCAAGCGAGATCGTTAGAAGCGCTTTAAAGTATTAACAACATTCTAAGCACTGGTGAGCACTTCAGGAAGAAAGGAGAGGAAAAATAATACATAAAGGCGAACTAGGTGACTATCTTTTCCAATTGCATCTCAAGGCCTGCTTTTCCTTAACTTGGACTCACTCACTTTCCCGCCTAAGTTGTCTGTCTCAGCAGGGTACTTACCTTGATCATTTGGTTCGGTGTAAAGAGATGAACTGATAACTGAAGTTAGGTTTTCAAAGCGTAAGAAGTCTCTCTAGTGAAAGCAAGACATGAGACTCGCTCCTTCAAGTTATCTTGTTAAAGTACCCGATGAATTGTAAGTGACTTGGTGGAGAATAAACCAAGATTAGAAGTACGTAGAAGGCGCAAAGTGACTTCCCAGCTGATCAGAGTGCTTAACTCCGTAACAAAGCATGTTTATGGGACGGCTGTGCTAATCATAGAAAAATCATTTTGCAACGTGCCTCGATAAATGACGGCTGTCCGCTTCGTGAAGTTTATAAATTGGAATTAAACAAATCGCATTGAGTTTCTCAAGTGTTCTTATTTGGTCGTCAATGAGAAAATAACCCTTTCGCAAACACAGCAGAAACAAAAACGAGAACGTCAAAAAATAAGGTTTTTAAGATCGAAATAATGCCACGTCCTTTAAGAACTTAAAATAATATTTTGATCAGCCTCTGCAATATGAAATTCAAATGTTTTAAGGCCTGGGTACCAACTGAGAATTCCTCTTTTTCTTTCTAAAACTAAACGCTGTTGCATGCTAATTATGGCTAACTGAGCACATTCGACCAAAATCACAAAGTGGATCAAATAAAAATGAATAGGTATTTCTAAAACACGTTTTTCCGGTTGCCTTCGTGGTTGTCAACCCAGTTACAATGAGAAGTACTTGAATCGCAGCACTCCAGTAAGGTTGTGTAATGACTTGAGCCAGAGTGTCACACCTTCAGGTATCAGTGAGGGGCAACTAACGAGATTATTTAAGCAAAACAATTCAAATGTTGTCTCCTGTGTTCCCAGATCGTTTAGCTGCCCTTTAAAGATTTTAAAGATATATTTGCGTCAGCTATAATACAGTTTGATCTGTTCGGATACTTAAGCTGAAAATTGAAAAGTTTTAGGAAAGGGAATCTTATTTCCCAAGTTGACAAGTTGTTCTTCGCTTTGCGAAAATTCAAAAGTTCTAGCCGACCTTATTTCGGATTTTTAATGACACATTTTTCCTTTGCATAACGAAAGGAATCACTTTCGAGCGTTACGAGATTTTAAGCTGACATTTTCCCGTAGGAAACTGTAGATTTTCTTTAAAACTAAATCCAAATTTCAGAGGCGATTAAGGTCTCAGTACGAACAGATATCCACCGAAATGAAGCGTTGAGTGTGTCCCTGATCAGAGCATGTACAGCTCGAATCGACAGCGTACAGGAGTGTACCCCAACTGATATTTTATAAGAACATACTTTATATAAGGTAAAGATTTAGTATTTTATCCACAGGCAGAAAATTAGAGACAATTTAGAAGCAAATTTTAAAGAGAAAAAAAAATCACCACAGGAGTGGTTTTTCCAATTGTTTTCAACTGAGCATAATTGAATGGTCGCACTTTAGAATTTTTCATCTTCAGTCTCAAACGTTCGACTTCATTAGGCCAGGCCGTTAGACAAGTCAAGACACGCAAGTTTTTATATTGAAGGGTTTCATGAAAGTGTTTAAGAAAGCCACAACAAAGGCAGAACTAACTTTGTTCTTGGTTGGAAGACTACCCAAATATGGTCATGATGCACTGAATATTCGTCGTCGGTAGTGAACAGATAATAAATTTTATCCTGCAATATACGTAATGTGGTATGTCGGGGAGAAAAAGGGCAAAATAAAGATCATCTCCAGCTTTTCTGCAATAAAACTGTGCTTTGTTATCAATGTGTTGAAGAATAAAACAATTATCCTGTTCAATCTTGCGGCAAATCGCCTAATTTTAGCCAACTGGGCCTTCGGTTTCGTCGGCTAAGTATCAGGCGACAGATATGTTCCGCACGATTTCGCAGGATAATTGTTAAGTCTGCTGAAAAGTGTGTAATTGATACTTTCCCTTTCTATGGAAAAAATAAATACTGAAAAAAGTTGAGAAAACCTTTCCTTTTTTTCAAAGGGAATTGCGTTGCCCATTTGCCAATATTCGCAAATGACGTTACACTGAGAATTGTCAAAAAATTAATCATTATGCACGAGTTTTTCAGATTTTCAAAGAATCAGTAAACGTTTCCTGCAAATTTTAGCTTTTCTACTTTTCATCCGGCCTTAAAAGAAAATTCTGATAGTAGCTAAAAATGAAATCGCTTAGTTTTCCAAAATACATGAAAGGCAAACTTCTGTAGCATCTTTTTGCGCGTTTTACTCACTTTCACAGCAACTAAAAAAACGTGAGTGTCCCTCTAGTGTCTGCTGTTTAAATACCGTAATTCTCTCAAACTATGGGTATACCACTGAAAAAAGCTGGTCAATCTGCCAGATGTAACTGTTATCCACTGATTGAGCCATTGGATGTTACTGAAACATCTGCTGAATCTGCTGTGTCACCAATACTCCTTGCAGACCTTAATTGAAAACACGAGATTTGAGTCCACTTTTTTCATAGCAAGCCGCTTGGGGCTAAATTGAGCAGGGAGATCAATGACTAAACAGAACTACAGAAAGAGAATCAATCAAAACACACAGTGACTGACAACTGGGGAGCGTGTTTTTATTCACTTATTCCGGCTGATCATCACACACAGAATTAAAGATATCATTTCTATTCTACTTCCTTTTTCATTTCCCTTTAGAAATACTGATTACAGAACAGAATCTGTCGACAAAACTACTCAAACAGTGTTTTTTCTTTTCGTCCCCTACTCTTGCACTTAATATTTTGTGCTGCAGCTGTAACACCCCGCAGTCCCATGTAGGTTCAGTGTATTGATCCTGTTTAGGACCTCCCTGCAGAACCTCGATCTTATGCTTGGCTTGTCCCAGAAAACCATCCCAATTTTGATGGCGTTCTGATCCTTGGGGTCATCTACTCCACCATTCTGAACTCTGTGGGCAGCATACAACAGAAGCCAGCGGCGGATGGAAGCAGCCCGTCCAACCCAACCATAATGGATGTTTCCCGGTACGTCATAATTCACACATCTTCCACACAGGGTCACGGTACGCGGGCAATTACGTGGACACGATCCCTTAGTAAACGTCTGAGTGCGCTTAAAATCCCACGGTCTGCCATTACCGACGAGTTGTGCGAATTTGTAGAGACACCTGGGCCAGAGAACGGTCTTGTACCAGGAGCGGCAACGTCTGATCTCAATGTGGTTCCTGTTCCGGTTCATCTGGCGAATCAGCCATCTGGTGATGTCTGGTCCGCATCTGCAATAGATGAAGAACGGATCTTTACAGAGGAATTGGGATTTGTTTAGTATTTGGGCGTGTTTGTGTGTGCATTGTGTCAGGGCGGAATGTTGGGTTGTGTTCGCAGTTGTGTCTCCATGTAAACCAACTGGCCAAAGTCTCTCTCTCTCGCAATAACTGGAAGACTGTTCCTTGTGCTATTAAATAAAAACCTGAATGGTTCAGAAGACTTGGTATCAAAACGCTTTCAAGACTGAAGATTAGTTATAACTATTTTAAACGAATCAAACGCCACGCAGAAAAAGATGAAGAAAAAAACGAGACAAGGATTCAAAACATATCTGGCATCCGACATGAAAGCATTGAATAATTGCCATGGATAGTATCTGTAGCTCACGAGACAAATGGGTGAAAAGAATTTGTTCTTATTGGCATTTGACTAATCGTTTACCTCTTGAACGGAAAACGCCGTTTTTCTTTTTCCTCGTCACTTTGTTGTTCCCCGTATTTTCCTTGTTCCACCTCAGTCGTATCGTCGACATTAAATGCTTGAGCATCAGACGAATCTGCCTCCACATCAGGCTGATCTCCAAGCTGATAATCGTCATTTGGCGTAGCGATTGCAAGTGCCGCTACAAAGAAGTAAACAAAGAAAATAGCTTGGATGAAATTTTTCATCATCACGCTCGGGTTTTTGAAAACTTGTTCTATAAAATAGCGCAAACGGCTTTAGATAACGAGTGATTCTCAGGTCACACTTCCTTTACAATAGCGCTTGATGTTTTGAAACGAGATTATTCTCGTCTCTAAATTCTATCAGTTTACTTCCGCTTCCATCATCCATTGTTGCCAATCAAATTGCGCCAAATTTTACGGAAGTTGACTAACAATGGTTGATTTCCGGAACAGTTATTTTATTTTATTTTTTTATTTTCTAATTGAGATGTAGAACAAACCTGTTTATTGAAATTATACTGCCTGGTATTACCCGAAATAATTGTAGTGTAGAATACTTAGTCAGTTATTTTTAAATAACTGTTTAAAACAGTCCGAGTGTACCTATCGGTCGCTTTTTGCCGTAAATATACACAATATAATTTCCATAACTGGGCGTTCGTTGAGTTTGTTTATATTCTGAATTATAATACAAAATCTGAATGTTTGTAGATTCGAGTTAATGTATTCCCTTTGAATTGAGACAGTGGAAACACAGGAAATCTCGATATTAAAGCCCGGCGAAGCAAGAAGAGGCTGACGAGGCTAAAATGATGCTATACGCAAATGTCCTGTTTTTTAGCTTTCTCGTTTAAAGATATTCTTTCCTTTCGGTTGTCCTAATTATTTTAAAGTATTTGAAACTGATTTAGACCACATGTATCAGAAACAATAGTGAGTGAAGTGAGTAGTGCGTGGCGTGACCTATATTTATATCAACAAAAACGTGAACCTGTCTTGTTAAGTTTTGAACGACAAGTAGATTTACACGAAAACAATAAGATTATCCGCTCTCGATTTGTTTGCGTGATATTTGATGAAGGCTTCGCCCTTATTAAATATCACGCGATAGAAAATTCTAGCTCATACCGTAAAGTTCCGATAGTAGCGACCCTCGTTACTTTCAGAATTAGCAGCGTTTGTGGCTCGTTACTTTCGAGGAGTCGTTACTTTCAGGGGGGTCGTTATTTTCGGGGAACAAAAACCATGAAACAAGCTAGCGCTAGCTCTTTTCTCCGAAATGAAAAATTATATGATTCGCGCAGAGCTCAAACAACAGACAGAATTAAGACCACTACCCATTTCTGGTAGCAGGGACAGTGAAATAAACATCGATGGTCTACCGGACTACCGCATGAATAAATCAGCCGATGTCAAATCGAATTCTTCTCTGACTCGGGAGAAAAGATAAACTCAGTGCTTTTAGTCCATGACACACCAATGCGTTTTATACTCACTGCAGTATATATAGAGCCCAGGGGCCCCATTCACATATTTTAATGACGAGGGGGTCCGAAGGATTTTTTTGGGTCTGACATTTTGGCCAAAGGGGATTTTTTTGGGTCTATGAAAGACGCCGGGATTTTTTGGGGTCGTGTAAACAACACAGGGATTTTTTTGGGTATTGTATTTTTCATCAGCTCAAATCATCAATAACATAAGCGCAATTTACTGCTTGTGTGGTATTACGGGATATTTCTGAGATTGTAATGTATTTGTTTTAGCTTTACAGAAGATAAATAATAAAATTTGCTGATGCGAAAACACTGAGGGATTTTTTTGGGTATGCTAAAAAAAGGAGGGATTTTTTGGGGTACACAAATTCTGAAGTTGGGATTTTTTGGGTATAAAATATGAACCTCTGTCGGACCCCCCCCCCCCCCCCCCCCGTCATTAAAATATGTGAGTGGGGCCCCTGGGATATAGAATTTTCAATTTTAATTTGAAGAAACGTTCCTGTTGTTAATTAATACGAAATTCTACCAGTTTAGTTTTCACATTTCGCCATCAGTGAACTGATGTCAAGGACGAATGCTGGTTTAAGGCTTTCCGTTGTTGTAAAGTGCCTTATCGTGATCTATGGATTGGAAAACAATAAAGGCATTCGGTATTTGCATGGTTGGTGGACTCGCTACTTTCGGGGGGGTCGTTACATTCGGGGGCTCGCTATTTTCGGGATTTATTAATAGCCACAAAGTTTTGACGTTACTTTCAGGGGGTCGTTACTTTCGAAGGGTCGTTACTATCGGAACTTTACGATAATCTAATTCAGTGTTAGAAATACTATAAATCATCAATGTTTTGAAACTACGAATAGGGACAGGGACTGGTGACTAGTGTGCCTTCGTCTGGGCCATTCTCGTCCCCAGAGCCTCCTGTCCCTCTTAGCCGGCGGGGCCTTCGCACGAGGGAAAGGAGAGCCACTTGGTCCTCGTGCCCAGCCTCCAGCGGCTAAGAGGACCAGGCGGCTCTGGGGACGAGAATGCGTCTGGGCCCGCACTAAGACACCGAGTGGTCAGCTCATAGGACTGGGAAAAAATAGCTCGTCGCTGGCTGATGAAATTTCTTGGATTAATTTATTGTTTTTTATGAATTTGTGGCAAATCTAAGTTCCTCTACACCATGCCAACAGTAGATGTCAAGAGAGAGCTGTTATTTAAGGCCATTGGAAAGGAATATAGTAAGTAAAATTTGTTTTCAATCGGCGCACGTGGTGCAAACATCAAACAAATGAAAGTAATCATAGGAAGTAAAGGCTTGAATTTGAATAAGCTGAAACTGAAAGTAAGCTACACATCTTTCTTTTGTTATTTAGCTGACGAAGAGTTTGAAGAACTGTGCTTTGACTTTGGTCTGGAACTGGATGAAGTGGTAAGGGCCTGAATAATGAATATTTGCATTATTTCTCTGTATTTAGGAAGCTGTACCTATAATAAAGGTAGAGGTAATCAATCGATAGAAATCGATATCGGAAGTCAATTGATATCTGTCGAATTTAATCGCTGATTGCTATTGACTGATATCGGTAATCGACAACAATCAAACTCACAGCTGTTTTTCTTCATCAATTTTCATTGATTGTTATCGATTATCAGTTTTTTTTTATCAACTGACCCTGACGTAATGGAACTCAAAATAATAATGCATCAGTTAATTCCAAGAGTAGCCTGCATAGCAAGTGTTTCTGTGGCGTTTTCAGAGCTCCAGAGCCGATTTCTGAATTTCGGATGCGCGGGAAGTGGGGCGAGAGCAAAACAAAGATCATCTTTGTTTTGCTCTTGCCCCATTTCACACGCAACCAAACTTCAGAGAACGCTGAAAACCCCATGGAAATGCTTGCTACGCAGGCTATTCCAAGAGGGCTCCCCCCCCCCCCCCCCCCAGGCTGACCCCTGGGCATTAGCATTTTTTGACAATAAATTGGCAAATGTCCCACGGACAAATGACCTGGAGATTTTGATTTCTTCGCTTCTTGGGTTACCATTATTTTAATGAAAGCTTATTCATGCCAAACTAAACTTGTGAATCTACCAGCCCATTTATATCCTCCTCTCCTTAATCGAGAATTTGTTGTCTTTGCCAGTGAAGTTATCATTGAAACAAAGCGACAATACGTGGGGTAGGCTAATCCCTGACCCCCCAGGACTGGCAATGGTGAAAAATGTCCCCCTAATGTCCAATATTGTTATACACGTACAACTCTAATACCAATCATGTTATTTCACACTAACCTCTAGCATGAATAGGGTTTGAGTCAGAAAATGTATGCACAATAATGCTTGGGGCTGTGCAGAAAAATCTTGTCCTTTTTACATCACCCCCTTATGAGCACTTTTGATAAGTATCCCCCTCCTTTGCCCTGAAAAAAAGCCTACAGTAGCCTTCCCAGTCCTTGTGACCCAACAATCACCCATATGCACTGTCAATCAGAATTTTAATTGACAGCATTCAGCATGTGTGAGGTAACATGGTGATTTTTGATATAATTGTTATTTTTGTGCATACATGCAGGTCACTGAAAATGAGGGAGAAAAAGACGAAGTGATTATTTATAAAATTGAAATCCCAGCCAACAGGTAAAGTGTAAAAAATGGAGACTTTGCTTCAACCTTTCATCAAATTTGAAATGACCGATACTCAGCTGTCAAGCTGATCTAAAATAAGGCAACCAGTTCTGTAATGACGTAACATAAATGTTTATACCGACTATCATAAATAAAATGTTTCCAAAATTATTGAAACCATATTAAAAATTTATCGTATTTGAAAAAGCTCATCCTTGTTTTGGGAATTTCCTTTCCAAACATAATGTACACCTGTAAAAACATCCGGCAGTTACATGTAATATTATATTTAAAATCCATCGGCATTCTATACTCAATTGCAGTGAAAGGTTACAGAACATTTTCATAATAGGATTTAAAAATGTGGAGTGATTGTACAAAACTCGTGCTAAGAGAAAAAATATTTCGAAATAAAAAATACGCTGATGCGTTTTTGTTGGTTATATGTTAAACTAGCTGCTGTCCAAATTTCAAGGCAAACAAACAAACTCCCTTTGAGTTTTAGCTCTTTAAAGTGCCAGCCCCTTCAAGAAAACCGTGCTAAAATTTCAACAATTCGTTTTATTCCAAAATTCTTGGTTTAGTTTGATGGCCAGCTCTATAAGCTTTAATTTGATATGGGGTTTAGGTATCTACAGTTTAAACCGGACGTACTACATCGCTCGGATGCAAGGCACCTCTGAAGGTACATGTATACAGTAACCTTAATACCTCCTTTTACAAATCTTATCAAGACCCCTGGGTATAAGTTTGTAAACGTAATTTCTCAAAGTTTTGGGTGGAGGATTGAATTGTTGTTGTAGTTTTGTTGTTGTTACCATCTTTTATCAAGTAAGTGAGGTATATTACTCATTCTGTTGATGCTTCCAAAGGTTCAGTAAATAAATTAGACTGCCAATGGCAAACCAACCAAACATTTGTTAAGTAATGACCATTGTTTCATTTCTTCATAGGTATGACCTTCTCTGTTTGGAGGGCATATCAAGAGGAATTCAAGTTTTCCTTGGAAAGTGAGTAGCTTGAAATTTTGAAATTGGTTAACATGTATAATTAAAAGGTGATGAAAATTCGCCTCTCAGTAAGTGAACTATTGAGGGTACCACCCCCTGACATGGGCAATACAATTAGGAAAAAAATGAAACTGATCACATTAGAGTAAAAATTGAGCTCACAAGTCTTCACCTTATACTTCCAGAACATTTTCCATTTCCCATGATAGGAAATTTTTTGCAAGACCCCCTGTCCCACCGGGGGGAAGTGGTATGGATATTTTCTAGAACTATAAACAAAACATAAATAAAACTGTATATTAATCACACTTTAATTTATCAAAAGTGAAATCCCAAAGGCCAATTCTGCATTATGTGAAAGTTATAATTTACTATAGGGGAGCCTCTTTATCCACTTGTCATGAGCATAACTGAATTAAAGAAAAAGTTCTGCATCCCCTGAAATACTAGCTCTCTGGACTTTTCTAAGTTCATGTAAGTGGCTGTGCCCATATGCACAGACTGTAGGTCTTGGGGAAAATTACAGACTAATAATAAATATAACTAAGCGGCAAGTCATTGTCTGTAGGTGACAAAATTGCCGAGTGCCAGTACATTTCTGAGTGCTGCAACTTACACTAACTATCCTTGGAGATGAAAACACTGTATTGTACATCAAAATAACAGTTACTTAGTATGGCTCTTTTATTTTAGGATAAAAGCTCCAAGATATAAAGCTGTTACTCCTGATGGAGGGATGCAAAGATTAAAGATTTCAAAAAATGTATTGTTATTTATATATTTATTATAATTATTATGTTTATATTTATTACATTCCTTATACTTATAATTTCACTAATAAAATGAACCCCTTCGGCCCCAGTATCAGCATGTGTATTCTCCTCACTGTGTTCCATATATTTCTTATGGTGCCAGTTGGGAGAATTTCTTTAAACATCAGGCCATTTTACCTTTTAGTTTAATGGCCATTTCCGTCATTCTTGTTTCCTTTATGTTTGATCAGGTAACATTATTTTGAGAGAAGTTAGACACTGGTCGCTTTTTGGGACTTAAGGGTTAATGGGCGATTCCATTACCACGGACGGCTTTTAGGATTTCCGAAGGGGAGGGGGGTATTTACGATTGAATATCCGAAGGTACTGGTGAATTCCACAGGTGGGATTTCTGGGGTAGAAAGTGTAGAGTGAGTACTTTGAAAACGCTATTGTAGTGGACTTTTGTAGTTCGTAAATAAAATTATCCACAAACGTATGACCGCGGAAGCAGAAGACAAGCATCGATAGATCGTCCGATAGATCATGATACATTTCACGTACACTACATGAAGCATATGGGTTGAGAACACTTTTCGTGCACACTACATGACGTATAAAAGGACGCAACAAGACTCGACGGTATATTTGACAGCTGAAAGATTTTAACTGTCTGAATTTGAGCTATTCTGCTTTGTAAACGTCAAAACAGCACAAGAAAACAAAGAGGTCGAGTAAAACTGCCGTAAATTGTGTTAATTATTATAGCCAAATTCGGACTTAAAAAGAAGTTTTCACAGCCTGGCCACTAGCGGTAGGTTTTTCTTGTCTCTGAAGAGTAAAGCTTGTCACCTAGCGCCGCTAGATCACAGCCCTGAGGAGGCATAAATTCATGTTCGTTTGTTCATATAGGCGTTGCTAAGTCGAAAATGTACTTCCCAGAAAAACCGGAAATTCTGAAGGGGAGGGGGGGGGCTCACGATTATGAAATTCTGAGGGCATGGGGGGGGGGGGTACCGCGCTTTTGGAATTTCTGAAGGCAAGGGGGGGGGGGTTAAAATATGGAAGCCGTCCGTTGTTGGGTATGGATATTTTCTGGAATTGCCCAATACTTGCACATATTTGTAACATACAGTACTGTGCATGTGTAGTTTAAAATGTGTAAAAACATATAGAATGCTTTCCATTTGCCAGAACTGGCCAGCTCAGTCTGTAACACAAAATCTTGAAAAATAATCACTCCGAAAATGGTATGCGCTATTTTGAAGAAATTTGAAGGACTAGGATAAAACTTATCCTTCAAATTGGTGTATTCCGTTTACACTGAATGGGCTGGCTGGCCAGTTCTAACAAATGGAACGCCCCCTTAGACAACAGTCATGGGAGGCTTTCTTTGGTGTAATGACCGCTGTTCTGAGAGATCAAAATTAATGCACTTGTTCATTTTTTGTTTTGTAAGACTGCTCTTGTCAGACCTCACTGTGTTGCTGCTTTGCTCAGGAACATAACATTCACCCAGGTAATATTTACTCAATTCAATTGCACAGCATAATGTTAAGAACTATAAAAAAAGAAATACAATAAAGAAAGCAAGAACACATATTTTTATATAATTAGGAAGGTTTGTACAGAACAGTAACATTCCTTATTACAATGTACATGTAGAATAAACCCCCCAGAGAGTAAAACTAATTAACAAGGTATATTAAAAAAATTAACAATAATAAAACTTATCAACTTACCAAGAACATGCTTTCCCCATAGTTCTGGTTCTAATATAGATAGTGGCAATCCATTCCATAAATCTACAATTCTATTAAAAAATGAAAACCAATCGTGTTCAATAACATATTAATCTGTGTATACGTGGATATTTAACAGATGTATGAGTTACACGCTGGCAAAGATTATTGGTTTGAAACTTTACAAATCACTGAGTTTTATTTTTAGTTTCCTTTGTTTCTAATGATTTTAATGAATCTAAGACAAAGTGAAATTACCCAGCAAATTAAAGTGCAACATGCAGGTGTAATAATGTTTTGTTATGGTAATAGCTACTGCATTTATGACCTTTGAAACATTAGGAAGTTACACGTACATGTAACTACATGTACAACTTCTCTTACGTCCTGTGAGGACTCCGAGTTTTTCAGTGTTATATGCTCATGTCATGCTGAATAATGTTGTCTCGTAATTTATGTAATTGTCCACATGACTGGGATAATAATTTTGTTTTTGTTTTGTTTTATTTCCATTTTTTCTTTTTAAATAAAATGTTTTGTCGTTTTTTACATGTACTCTCCAGACAAGTTATGACAGCTTCATTGATCTTCAAGATAAACTTCATCATAACCTATGCCGGCGTCGAAGCCTTGTTGCCATAGGAACACATGATTTTGACACCCTCCAGGGACCGTTTTTGTTTGATGCTCTTCCCCCTCAGGATATAAAGTTTAAACCTCTCAGTCAAGTAAGATTTCGTTTCACTTAGTTTTCACTTCTTGATTTAGTTGAAGTACTTATGGATCAACACAACTCTACCCACTGGAGTAACCTTAAATTTCTCAACATTTTGTTACTCTTCTCCTTTAGACAAAAGAATATACCGCTGTTGAACTGATGGAGTTGTATAAGGTATGGTGATGTGCTGCCTTAATTTTCAGCTTTTTGATTTTAGTTATTCAATGCCCTCTAGTCACCCACCCCAGAAAGTGATGATGAAAATTTAAGTGACTGTGATAAATCTCGGCAGGAACAATCTCACACTTAACTTGACTTTCAGTTTGCTGTTGCTGGGTAAAACATTGCACATGCCTTAACAAAAACTGATTTAAGGGAAAGAGTATAAATTATTAATTAACAGGCCCTTATTTGGATCTGTTTTAAAGTGTGCACAGAAACAGTAACAGTTATCTTTTTAAATTTTTACTTGAAAGTATAAACACCTTAATTCCAGTAGGTGAATGCTGTTTGAAATAAATAATTCTGGGTTTAGTCATAATTTTCCCTCTCTTTTGCATAATTTTGTTAAGATTTATCTGCCCACTGCACACAAGACGAAAAAGTCACCTTCAAGCTACTAAAGAGTACCTGTTGTTAAAATCAGCTATTGTACAGTGAAACCGTTTGTCCCTGCTGCAAATATTGTCACATTCTGTCACTGATAACACACTCTGTTTCATTTTTCTCCAGGGAGAAAGCCATTTGAAACAGTACCTGCCAATCATTAGAGACAAACCTGTTTATCCTGTTATATTTGATGCTAATGGTGTTGTACTGTCAATGCCACCAATTATCAATGGTAAGTTCATGGACAGAGCAAACTCCTTTTTAGTTTGTAAATAGGAAATTGACTTTTGCCTTTTTTAATAATTTTCTATCTGTAATAATAATAATAATAATTATTATAATAATAATAATAATAATAATAATAAACTTAATTTATATGGTGCTAAAATTATAAAATATTCTAAAGCGCTTTACAGTACATAATTTTAGAAATCAACATACATGTAGCAAAGTGGACTATTGTGAAAATTATCATAACAAACTATAATTTATGCTAACTTAAAAAGGTTTGTCTTTAACTTTGATTTTAAAATGGCATTATGGCATTATACATGTATGTCTCAAGTAGTTTACAATGTAACTTCACATAGTTACACCCTTGGTTTTTCCCTTGTAGGAGAACATTCAAAGATTACTCTCAACACAAGAAATGTCTTCATAGAAAGCACAGCTACAGACCTGCACAAGGTAACCCTATAAGAGTCACATAGATAATTATGTTCTAGTTAAATTTGGAGGGGGGGGGGAGAGAGGCAACTGAGGTGTTTTAAATCAGTTTGATTTTATATTTTGCTTTGTTCAACATGTATATTATGGTGATGAGTCTGAGATGAAGGACAGTAAAACCAAAACAAACTTGCTTGAATTGAACCTGAGTTCAGGCATTAAAAAAAAAAACAAGAAAAGTTGAACTTACTGTACATACAGTGTATTTAAGTCTTGTAGTATTCTAAGGCAAAGAATTGCAGTATAACCAGCCAGAGTTTGAGAATGCAACAGCTGCTTCTCCTATTTCACTCACATGTGCAAGAACTGACTAACCTGGAAAACTACCTGAGGATTGTGGAGCAGGGATGATCATTTGCCTCCAGGCACCAATATGACCAGTAGTATAGCAATGTTTAATATTACATTTGATAGTTAAAATGTGTTTGTTACTCAAATTTTCACAGTTGAAACAAAAGACTTCTTTGTTTCAACAGTCATTAATGCCTCTGGTTGGCACATTAATATCCATAGGTGGCCGCATAAAGCCTTAACCATCACTATAAAACTTATCAAGTTAACTTAATGGACTGATTGTTTCATATTGTATTTATACTTTTTGTTCTACAGGCAAAAATTGTCCTTGATACTTTGGTGACAATGTTCAGTGTTTATTGTGATGAGCCATTTGTGTAAGTACTGTTGTGCACACTGAAAACAAAGAAGACACCTTTTATATGACAATGGCATTCTAGAAGACTTAATTGCATCCAAACAATACAAGTCCCACCATATTTATATATGTGTTACTGTTACTTCTGAGAGTCTTTTATCAACAGTCAGTAACAAACTAAAAGTCAGCCTGTTAAATTATATCACTTACATGTATCTCTATTCTCACATTCATGTTGCTTTTTTTTTCAGGGTGGAGTCTGTGGAAGTAGAACAGCCAGATGGCACAGTTGTTGTCTATCCGGTATGTTGCTGTTTAACTTTACAAAAGGAATAAAAACTCTTTGTGGACAGCACTAGTTAGACAAGTAAACCATACATGTACAAGTATTATGTTGTCTCAAGCATGGGTCTTCAGAGAACAAGTCTGGTCTTGCCTGCAGTATTCAGTAAGGAAACTAGTGATTGGCTAGGTCATTTCAGACAAGGGTCACATGTTAAGTTTGCCTTGTCTTGTAGAGTTCCAGGTGTGGAATAATTGAACTATGTCACTTACTGGTAATTTCCACACATAAATTACAGACTGAATTCTAATAATATATAGCTCCATAAAATATCCATGCTTCCCATCAGAAGGGATTTTTTTCTAAGACCCCCTGGCTCCTATGCCTCTGGAAATTTCACTTCAGCTTTGATCATCCTTTCCTTGAAATTGTTTTGGCCTTTGAGGGCCCCTCCCATGCCACCCTCCTGGGATCTTTTGTGGGGGAGGAGATGTACTTTTAAAATATACAATACATAATTTTAGTCTTGTACACATAATAATTATGTGTATGAGAGTCTAATTATTAGACTCATATTTTCAATATACTTTTCTCTTTTTTTTTTCTGAAAAGGAGCTGAAGTATCGCCATGAAGTGGTCAGTGTGGAACAGATCAACAAGAAAATTGGAATCAAGTAAGTTGCTGATGGCTCAAAATTAATCTTTTGTCTCATGATTGCGTCGTGCCCATGTTGGTGCGAATTTCAACATTTCGACCGCTATTCTGCTGGTCTTCATCAGGTGATGGTGTTGCCTGGCTGCGGATCAATATGAGTAGCCCATGGTTGATGGTGACTGGTGCATTTCAATACTTGCTTTGGTTGTCAGTGATTTGAGGATTTCAGTCCTCGTTGTTCAGACTACACACTGCTCCCCCAGGGGTCTGGTGTGGTACCAATTCACTGTCATGCTGTTTGATTATGGTCAGCCTAGCTTATGGGATTTGTAATTCTGTTATCCCTGTTGATGGTGTTAGGGTGAAATCTTATGTGAATGGCTTCTTTAACCTACAGGTGTACCAGTGTGGATGGTAGTCAATAAACAGAACCTTGTCCCAGAGCAAATAGTGGACAATGAACATCCAATTATTGTCGTCTTTTGATATTTGAAGTAAAAAGTGAGACTTTCACCATGATTGCCACATTAACAACACGTTGTTTGATAACAGGGAGTCTCCAGAGCGTGTCGCTGATTTGCTGACGCGGATGTGCCTGGAGAGTGAAGTCATTGATGAAGGAAAAAGTGTCAGAGTAGAAATTCCTCCGACAAGAGCAGATATCCTTTGATGTATAGGTTCTTATAGCAAACATAAACCAACATTTCATTATTTGTTTATCTTTGTTATCAGTATTAATCTTTATTCTCATGTCATATTATTCATGTCATAGTAATCCACTAGGTCTATCTGTCTATTACAGTACCGTGCAAATGTAAGTTGACAGTCCCTCGAAACTCGAACTTCGAGACTCGATCCTCGATCCTCGAAACTCGAAAGCTTCGAGGATCGAGGCTCGAGTCGAGTGTATCGAGTTTCGAGACAGGGAACAAAGAACTTTTCGCGTGATTAGTTTTTCACACGTCCTATCCGACGACACAGTTCGGTTCCTTTTTACAGGAACCAACTCTGCAGAGACAGCCAACTGTGTTTGCGTTTTTGTTAGAGCGATGTGCGCACGTGTATGCTAGAGCTGGAAAGAGTTCGCCCTTCAACCGTTTTCTCGGTTCCTTGCCGATTACAATCGAAAGTATTGTGTGTTTTTAATCAAGGGAATGCTGTTTTCGAAGTTTTGATTCGAAAGTTTAAAGTACTATCAAGCCTAATTTATACCTGCCAACTTTTTCTGAGTCAAAAGCGTGAGACTTTTGTCTCGTCATGACCGGGATTTCCGAAAACGTACGAGCCACTTCCGAAGATTTCCGGTAATTTTCCGAAGACTTCCGAACGTTGCCCAAAATGTCCGAAGATATTCCGACGACCTTTGATCGCTCACGATACGAATGGATTGTACACATTTCCCAGTGTAATTCACAGGTTTTTCATAGCATTTTCAGATGTTTTTATTCAATAGTGATTTGAAAGCTTTTACGATTGTTATAAAGAGCAAAGAAATAATACATAACAAATCTCAAATGAAATGGAGTTTTTTTAGAACAACTCGTCCGGATTTGTGAGTCAGGCGTGAGAAATTGTCCTTGATGCGTGAGATCGATGTCTTTAGTCCGCAGGCGTGAGACTCACGCATAATGCGTGAGAGTTGGCAGGTATACTAATTATGTGCAGCGTACTGGTTTAGCGAGACCTGTTAAAAGCGATCGCGCGTTTCTATTCTCGGCTTGTGAAACAGCGGCCGAAAAAGTCGCAATCTTTTAGTTTCGCTTCCTTCACTGTTAAAACTGGGTTTAGTGAACAAGTAATCCAGTCATCTGTCAGAGGAAGACACGGTTACAATCCGAAATTAGTTGATAGAAAATGAAGAAAACGTGACATTGCCTTTTGACATTAGCTCGATAGTATTTATGCAAATTTGTAACGCTGCGCCGAAGATGTAAACATTCACGGCGATTTTCAAAATCTGCTCTAAGGCAAGCGAACGGCCTCGTCGAAGTTTCCCCGGTTCCTTGCCGAATGATACCGTAAATTTTGTGCGTTTTTAAATAGGGAAATGCTTTTTTCGAAGTTTTCATCCGAAAGATTCAAGTACAATCAAGTAAATCTTGCGGCGTACTACTTGCGCAGCGAACATATTTCAGAAGCGATCGTGTTACATTCCGCGAAAGAGCCGCAATCTTGTAGTTTAGTTCGCTTCTTTGTATTTTAGTTTGATTAACAAGAATTGGTGTAGCATATGAAAAATTTAAGCATGTTTTAATTTCACAACAACGCGTACGGGTGTGTTTTAAAAATAATACGCGGAAGGAAGAAACGCGCCGAAACAGATTTATCAAACACTCACTGCTGCTGATTTGATTTACTTCAACTTTCGACCAAACTAAGAAAAGACTACATGCAAGCACCATACGAAAATCGCTTTTGTTCTCTCTTATTGTTTGAGGTTCGAGAAATTAATCGTTTCCTCGAAATCTGCTATCGAGATCCTCGAAAAATTCTTCGAGCGTCTCGATACTCGATACTCGAAACGCGAGCCTCGAACCTCGATACTCGATTCTCGAAAGCTTCGAGGATCGAGGATCGAGTTTCGAGTCGAGACTGTCAACTTACATTTGCACGGTACTGTAACTGTATTTTTGTAGTCATTTCAATCAGAAGATTGAACTGACTCTCTTACAACAAACTGACATTTAATTAGTGGAAGTGTCTAAATCTCAGTTTGTTCAAACAAGTGAAAGAAGCAGTTTAGGTTTAAAAAAGTGGTTATAGCTAGGTTTTGCTTTTTTTCTAATTTTAAATTTCCACATTGTCATTCACTTTTCGTTTATTTGTTTTAACATTATGTGATTGCCACCATTGCCAGGAAGCAGTACATGTGCAATACATGTAGATGGACAACCAAATGACATCATGAGATCAAAAATGGCATTGTGCTCGTAGTTTGATAGAGAAACAGATGATAATCACATCCTTATTTTGTCTGAAACTGAAGCTTCATATTTACAAAATTAAATCTGAATTCAGACTGCACAATATTTCCAACAGTTCAACATTATTTTTATTTCTAAAGTGGAAGTTCCCTGCACACCCCATTAAAACACATTGCAGTGTATAACTTTTTCTTTCATGTATCACCCAAGTTTCCTTGACGTTTTACAAACATTATCCATGAGTGCGACATTATTGAAGATGTAGCCATTTCTCATGGATTCAACAACGTTGTCAAGACCATACCACCAACCAATACTATTGCGAACCAGGTAACACCTCAAATGCCCAATGGTCAAATGTTATGAAATGTGTATACACGAATCCATGTATCAACAACTCTTTTTTACTGCCAGCACTCCTTTTTCAAAAGCATGTTTTTGTTCTTAAATAGGAGTTACATCCCACATGACAAGCACAAGAAGGTACAGACTGTAATTGGTGTGCATTAAGTGAGAAGTTACTGGCCTAAAAGAAGTTATTTGTCATAAAAATTGAGACAAATATGCATGAATTCACAGGCCCTTTTTATGCACACACAAATCTAAAGTTTTGGTGGTGGAGCCATGACGGAATACCTTCCAAACTCCATTTTCCCCTTCCTCCCACAGCTTTGCTGCTTGCTCACCCAACATCCCGCCAGCAATGCAGTCTAAATAGCTGACTTCTTATTTCTCCCTTTCTTTCATTTGCCTAATTAGCTGACATGTTCATCTTGTTGTTGGTTCTATGCAAACTCCATTGCATGAGATCCCACAGGACACCTGGAGTGTTGGCTACTTTAGGCTGGGGGTAGTGTGCCAATAACTGGGTTGTCTGAATAATGTTATATTGAAAGGAAATCCATTCTTACAGCATTACACTTTACACTGTAAAGAGTTGATTTAGTGTCCGAGGGTGGTAATTTTACTTTACTCAAAAGAAGGTGGTTATTAGAGTCAGGATGTTTAACAGGGCCAGGGTGCTTATTTCAGTTTGACCTAAGCATCTGGCCCCAGTTGTTCAAAGGCCGGATAACTTTATCCGCTGGATAAGGCACTATTCGGGGTCTAAAATATACTTCACGTTTAACGTTGTCCAAGGTTTTCGTACACTCCTAGACTAGACTGTGGTTAGAGAGTGCATATTCGCTTGTACACGACAAAATGCTGAAATCTTTGAACAGATTGAAACTGTTGGATAGTGACTTATCCACTGGATAAAGTTATCCGGCCTTTGAACAATTGGGGCCTGAAGATTTAAAAACATATAGATTCAACATGAGCAAAACCAGTGAATGCTGTGAACGTTCAGTAATAAAAGCATCTAAGAGTGAAGGGAATTACAGAAGACACTTTCCTTTCTACATCTTTATCTTCACTGTCATTCTCACGAAACATACATCTCTCCAAGGAAGGAACCCTTAATTACAATAGGTGCATTTCCGCAAAATCAGCTTTAAATAAGGGTGCTTATTGCAAAGGAGGAAGTTATTTTAACACAAAGAAGTGTACTGAATCAAATCATTGCCTTCTTTTCATAGTTCAAGCTGAACACACTCTGTGATCTGCTGAGACAAGAAATAGCACAAGCAGGATTCACTGAGGTCCTCACTTTTGCACTGGTAAGAAAAATTCCTGTTGTTTCTGATTTATAGCTAGGGATCCATAAATAAGATCTTCAGGAGATTGAAAACAAGTACGATTTTGAAATCTAACTCACGTGACATTGGTTATCATTAGCCGCATGAATCTCATTTTGTTTTCTCTACCGGTGAAATATTCAATTTGAAGTATTGAACATTGTACTCTTGCCCATACATGTACTCTTACCTCATGGTCAGTTCCATCTTGTGAGCTGGCGAGGCATCACGAGTTGTGTGCTGCATGGAACACGAATGTGAACAGACTCGCAGAGTATAGCCTGCAACAGCTCCTGGTTTTCCTGTCTGTTATTTCATGTTTTCAGGTTTTCTTGTATTGCTTACCAGTGTGAAACAATAGGTTACGAATTGGGGGCTACCATTTGGAATTTTTCAATGATTTATTTAATTAATTTGAACTTCTCCGTTGCCATGACAATTGTATCCAGTTTTGATGATCCACAATGTATAACTTCCTTAAGGATGATGTCTCCTTTTTCTGCTGCGCATACGTTCTGCGCATCTCGGGATGGTCAAAGAGACCCTTATAATTCAAAAGTATTTTTCGCGGTTTATGAATATGCGGGAAAAGAAGATATTAGCAAAAGTTATTGAAATCCAAAATGAAAATTGGGGGTAACGACGCATTTTCCAAAGATAATTAAGCTTCAATTTGAAACAAAAATGCCAAACATTGTCATGTATTTCAAAGCTTTTTAGAATTATTGCTGCTTAATTATCTCTAAAAAATGTGTGGTTACCCCCACTTTTGTTTGTCCATTTCAGTAGCCCTTGCTAAGACCTGCTTTCGCCCGTAGTAAGAAACCACGCAAAAATACTTCTTTATCAGGAGGCACTGTGTTTCCTTTATGTTTCGTTGTTGCCATTTTAAGTGTTGTTGTATTCTCTTGCAGTGTTCCCGTGATGACGTATCAGAGAAGCTTAAGAAGCCCTTGTCATCATCCAAAGCGGTTCACATCGCCAATCCGAAGACACTTGAATTCCAGGTTGAGTGTGCTTCTTATTATGCATTTGTTTTTTCAGTGCTTATAGTGATTGGTGGGAACACACGGGCTTGTTGCCAATAGGAAAGTTTTTTTTTTTTTAGCAATTTTTATTGAATGAATGAATGAATTCTCATATACCGCACATATCACCAAGGCTCATGGCGGTTTACATTTCTATGGAGTGAGATCGGACGTCAGCATGTGAAGGCGCCTCTGGCAGCCGCTATTTGATTTACATAACATACTATTTACAATAATTACAATATTTACAGTACTAACAATAATTACTACGCTTACATTATTAACAATACTAGGAAGCACAGAAAAAAATACAGAATACAAAGCACTTAAATAAAAGAATACAAGCGTCTACGTACAATGGGGTTGCAATAGATTACAATGATACGTTATTGCAAAAAAAAAAAAACAAAAACAAAAACAAGAACTACATTACAAAACTAAGCTATCTAAGTCTATAGTAAGGGTGCCCAAGAGATTTCAAAATTATGCAGCGATTTGCTCGCTGTGGCTATTTTACGTAGAACGTCTAGTTTGTTATTCAGGCGTAAAAGAAAGCGTTCAAAGCTCAGCCTGTCATTGCAGATACTCGTTGCGAAAATATGATATTTGGTGATAAGAAGAATAGGAAAAATAGCCAATAGGAAAGTTGTTTTGATTTAGAATCAGATTTTTAAAATCTCATGTAAGGTAAAGTCGGTTTTGTTGCTTTCCGTAGCGACCAACTCTACCAGCTTATTTCGGGTTTCTTTAGCATGACACAACAAGGAGCATTGCTGTGGCCCGTTTCTCTTGAAGTCTCAATAATTTACTGGGCCCAGAACCTGAGGTCTGTGTACAATGCTCTTCAACAAAGATTCGAAGATTTTTATTGATTTTGAAAGCTAGATATAAAAATAATTAGAATTCTATGAAACAAGTGGGGCAGGTTTCTTCAGAAAGTAGCAATTGAGTCTGAACAAATATTTATGGGGTCTGGTAAGTTGGCGGGACCCTTGGATTGGAGTTCAGTCTTTTGCACTGTTACCTCCTGGCCCAATCGGTTACTGGGAATGGTGCCTGTGTTTATACACTTGGATGGAGGGAGATAATGGCGGACTTTACAAAACACAACGCTAGTACAGAGACGAGGGAGTTTGATTTGTGAAACAAAAGCATCTACCTTTTTGAAAAGGATTCAACCTCACGAGAGCTTCCTAAATCCGTCCCAAGTTTCAAACAACCAAAATTTATTTCAGAGAGAACAAAATCTCCTTTTGGCTTGCATACTTCTACGTGTAAAACAGTTCGTTTTCCTGAAAAGAAATATCCATATGATCTCATTTCAGGTTGCTAGGACAACACTTATTCCCGGTCTCCTAAAAACGGTTAGCTGTAACAAGAAGATGCCGTTGCCAATGAAACTTTTTGAAATCTCGGATGTGGTACACAGTGATGATCAGAAAGGTAATTTGAGGAGTTTCGCAACAACAAGGTGTTCCAAGAAAAACAATGTAACAAAATACTTAATATGTTATCTCCTGTGTAATTGTTCCCAGATCGTTTGGTGGCGTTTTAAAGACATTGTCTGTGTAAGCTAAAACAGTTTGATCTTTTCAGATGCTTTAGCTGAAATTTTAAATTGAAGAAAGTTTTTGGGGACGGAATCTGATTCCCTGAATTTACCAGCTGTTGTTGGCTTGGCTTTACTAAAATGTTAGCTGGCATTTCATATGATTTGTGAATCCCCTCACTGAGGCTCTTCTTCGCCTTCTTGCTTTGCTTACGCCTGTCGTAGATAGTTTGTAACTGTCGGGGTTTTTTTTCTTCTTCTTAGACGTCGGGGCTCGAAATCATCGCCGTTTTTGTGCCGTAAACTACAACAAGACACCAGGGTTTGAGGTGAGGGAAAGCGACAGCTTCACTCACTCTTTTATTGTCCTGATCTTTTGGTTCACTTTTCTGTTACTTGTAAATATAATGCTGTAATTTCAAACTGGGCTGAGAATTTAAGGAACAAACAGCACCCAGGAGAGGAATTCTCAGTAGCTTTTCAACGTATTTTATTTTCGGATCAAAACACGCACTTAGAACCATATTTCACAGTGTCCAAAGCAGTGCAATCAACCCCGCCTCGCTATTACGGACCACCGCTCAAGAGTTTTTCATTTGGATGGTCACCTCAAAGATTGAGTCTGTAAAGAAAAAAAAAGCCTAGAACAACCTCTTACAATATAATAGGAAGCACTACAGGGTTTGCAGTTCTCATGTACATGTTTACTCTGTAGTTTCTTGTCCGCAGATTCAAATTGCAGTTTAATTGGGGGTCAAATTTTTTTTAAGGGTCTTCCGTTAAAATAAAGCCATGTTTTGTAGGTAATTCCTATGCTCAGTTTAAGCCATGTTGTGTTAATTTTCTAGGTCATTCATGGCTTGTTGGATCGCACCATGCAACTTCTTGAAGTACCATACACCGAAGATAAAACCTCAACACGCGGGTATTTCTTAAAGGCTCATGAAGGTATCTTAACATTGATTATAATATCTCATAATCTGTTACTTTGAATGGTGCAGTCTTTGATACACGTGATGCGGAATGAAATATTGCCAGTCAATCTGTATTTTTCCTCAATAAACCGGTTTTATCCCGGGTCGAGGGGAAAGCGAGAATTTTGTATCAAATCAGGGGGATTCTAAATTTTACCTCGAGGTCAGTGAAATGTCAAGAAATTTTATTTTTGGTTAGCCATGAAGTTTGGGAAACAATCGTTTCAAAACATGTTTTCGAAGGAATAGATGTCTAGCGTCGGTTTTGTCTCTGGCTTTATTGCCAAAGGATTTGTCTTGCTTGGATCGTCAGTGAAAAGTCTGGGAGAAATCAGGGAATTTTTTGTTTTAATTATAATGAGTGGCAACCCTGTCTCAGTATCACAGTTAAAGGGGCTGTGTCACCTATTTTGTCACCTACTTGAATGGCGAAGAAACATATATGTATCGACCGATCGAATCGTGAAAATAATGGTTCGGTTTTCCGTACTACTACACAAGAACTAGTGTTAGTTATCTTTGGCCACGGATGGCCAAGATGGATTGCAACTTTAAAACATTAGCCATTTTTTTCAAGTTCTTTCCGTGTATTTTAAGAAATTGCTAAAAAACTAGTTACAGTCTGTTTCTCCCTGAATAAATCACTTAATTTTTTTTTCTCGCTGCTCTGAGAGCAATTTAGTCGGAGCAAAAAGGTACGTAACGAAATTCGCGTTTGCTGTTTTGTTTTATTACGCTTTTAAAAGCCCGCCACTTTTTCTCTAGAGCATTGGTGTTTGCTTGTCCCAGCAGTCATCCTTTCTGCCTTCATGTTATTTGATAAGAAACTTTCTTCCACATTGTCTCCCTTTGTTTGGGAGTATTCATGGGAACCAGCGAATATGACTAGTGGAGAAAAACGTAATAATCCTTGTTGTTTCATGAGATACAAACTCCGTTAAACAACAAGTGCTGCTTTAAAACACAATAATTATCCCGCGACATTGCGCGGAATATCGCCTGATACTTAGCCACGGCCTCGTCGGCTAAAATCAGGCGATATTTCGCAAGATTGAGCAGGATGACTGTTTTAATATTCAACACATTACGTATATCGCAGGATATCTCTTGACTACGGAGGACGAATGTTGAGTGAACCATAACCACATTTGGTTAGTGTTACAATGTGCGTAGTTTGACCAAAAAAAAACTTTCACCACAGCAAAGTAAGATGCAACTTTGAAGTCTAGTAAAAAAGCGATCAAATATTAGCGGTAATGCCAAAGAAACTACCGGCCATGTTGATTGACAGTTAAAGGGCAGAACGTCTTGTTTAAGGTCGAGCGGTGTGGAAACCTGTGTCCTAAGTGCGACTGCCTGCCCTGTGGCTTACAGATTGTCTTTTCGTTTTCAGATGAAACTTTCTTCCCTGGCCGTTGTGCGCAGGTCATCGCCAATGGAAACCCGATAGGAATCATGGGTGTTTTACATCCGGATGTCGTCAACAACTTTGATTTAAATCTGCCATGTGCAATTCTTGAATTGGACGTGGAGGAATTTCTTTGAATGAGAACATTTTGCTTCCACAATCATTAGCATAGTGTGGCTCAGTTACAGCCTCAACAGCAACACCAATGTATGCAGGTCTCAGTACAATATTAGGAATTTTGAACTAAATATATGCCATGAACAGACTTAAACAATACACTTGGCATACAAAGTATGCTGAAAAACTTCAATGTTCTGTACACGAGTATTTTCGTTAAAAGGTAGAAAATATGATACATGCAAATTCAATGACTGCTCTTTTGAAAACTTTTATTAATTCTCCAAGTGGGAAATGTAAAGACTCTAGCAATTCTTAAGCAGAATGAAATGAGAATGCAGTAAAAAATAAAGTTTTCACTCACGCCAACAGATTGCAAAAAAATGTTTGTTGTAGTGGCTCAATCCCGTCTGTAAAGCTCCGGAGCAACGAATCGGTTTAGCTGCGTTCACACTTGCAGGAACAAGTTTCCACTAAACGCGTTTGTATTGGTATTGTTCACATTAGGTGTTTGTTACAAACAAGTTTCCAACCCGCACAAAAATTTTGTAATAACATTTAAATCGAAATTGGAGCTCAAACTTACTGTTGCGTTCCTTCTGGGACTTTTAATTTCACTCGTCAGTCCCTTTAAAGGGGAAGTATCATGAGGTTTTTGATATCTTTTGTTAAAAATGATGAAATAAGACCTTCAATCAGCTGCCAAATAATTCTAGAATGACGAGAGGAACGAAATCAACTCAATTCTTGAAAGAAACAATTTGTGACCCGTTCTAGCGCATTTTGGAAACAAAAATGCGAGAACTTGAAAAACATTAGCCTAATATTTTTCAAGTTTCAATCCAAACCGGGCTACTCTGTCTCTGGCCAGAGGCACTAATCGACAGTTTTATTGCACTGGGGTGATAATTTTTAACAAACTTGACAATTATTTCGTTGTTTCTGCTGACAGTCAAACATTTTTGGGTTTTGAAATGACAGCAAATTTTCGCGTTACTTCCTCACCGCTCTCGGTAATTGGGTTTGTCTACTTAGATCGAAACCCTAATTTTGCTAAAAAAAAAAAAAAAACATGTTTCGGTTATGATTCTTATAGTGCAGCTACTGTTGTGAACGCTTTTCATAATAAAAGGCGTTTATCCCAAAGAATAGCTAAGAATACTTCTATTATACGATGAAAACTACTTCGGAGAAAGGGTACCGTTTCACTTCGAAACATAAATTTTGAAAATATTTACACCCGTGAAAACGTAGTCCTTGCCAGACCGTTTACCTGCCAACCTAACCGGGTGACCCGGAGCGGGTTGGCCAAAATTTCCGGTTCAACCAGTTGAAATGCGAATGGAGCGTCGTGTTATCGAAAGGGAATTTTCCGGACAAATGGACGACCTTCGGAGGACTCCACATTTTTTCTAAGCGTAAACATTTATTAAGATAGCATTTCTGTGAGCAAATTTAGCAATATCTGTCATTTTAACTAAAAATATGAAACATAATCATGACGTTTTTTAGTAATAATTAACTTAAACCAAGCAGATTTCAAACTCAAGCTTATTACCAGTTGACCAAAGAAAATTGTTTTAAGTATTATTACAAAGCTTTTCAAGTCATATTTTTAAGTCATTCTTTTGTTCTAGAGCCATTTCCTGAGACATCAAATTACGGGGCGAACTCGGTGAACTTTAGGGTCGAACTCGACCTCGACACGACAGAGCCACCTTTTCAGACATTTTTCAGGCCTAGCCCAACACGCCTTACACTCAAAAAGACGTTTTTTGGCTTAAAAATAAACTTAAGTAGTCAACTTTCGAGCACAAGACGAACTGCGCTCTGCGAACTAAATAAATCATGATGTACAAAGGTCACTCGAGTAAACACCAAGAAAATTGTGGCAGCGAATGGTTTTCGCCCACGGACAGGTCTTTTTCACAGGTGACAAGTACAGGTCACTGTTGTACTGGTATATGTTAAACCAAGAGGGTTAGCGTGCCCTAGGCTTGAATTAGCTTTTTATTATGGGGTTACAGCTAGGAGACCCTGTTTAGCTGGTTTATATACAATTATCACAGTGACCTGTGTTTGTGATCCTTTACCTGTGACGTCTAAAAGAAAGTTGCCGTTCCCCAACAGACTGGCTGTGCTTATATTGGTACATCAGAATAAAAAAATTCACTTAGAATTTTCGTTTACAAATCTTGATAATTTTATCCCTCACAATACTAGCCATGACTCAGTTAACTTTTGTACGCAAAACTGTGATATTCATGGCGTGGCAAATAATCCAGGATCTTTTTAGATTCAGTAACTTCATACAGCATAAGATTGAGTGTTATTATTGTAAATTATCATAATTGTTTGTCAAATTATTGATAGAAAAGCTTTAAGGAAACAAAGCCACACAATACATGGAAAATCAATGGCTGTTCCCAATTTGGGGTTACTGGCAATTTTGATATTAGAATACATGTAGTTAACTTCTAGGCTCCACTCATTTTGGTATGGAATAGCCGAGGGAGTTACTAACTGTGCCATTTTACCCCATCTCAGGGTTTACAACTTCTCCAAACCCAATCTTGTGTGTATTTTGCATTTTAAGACCTTCTAAAACCTGATTTTTAGCCCTTTGGTGGGAAACATCTGGGCCCGGTTGTTCGCTAATCCGCAATTAAAAGTTAATCGAGGGTTTC
This sequence comes from Pavona decussata, assembly GCF_977016875.1. NCBI lineage: Eukaryota > Metazoa > Cnidaria > Anthozoa > Scleractinia > Agariciidae > Pavona > Pavona decussata. Next base: position 1,908,886 of record NW_028145437.1, on the reverse strand, counting down.
ATTTCACTCCTTAACGGGAACCTCCACTCTCACAACAAATTGACGGGTAAGCGTTGGAAATAGTGTCTAAATTCTAAATATTTGTCTAAAACGTAGAAATGACATTCAACTGTGTTAAAAATTAGATATGATTATCGACAGCTTTCGCTTTTAAATTTCCTGGGGGCAGCCATTTTGAATTTGATGACGTGTAATGGTTGCCGCTATTGTTATTCAGCAGAAGTTCTTTTGTGTAAAAGAATTGAGCAACCTTATTACGTCATGAAATCCAAGATGGCAGCGCGCGGGAAATTTAAAAGCAAAAATAGCTGATAATCAAATTATGCTTTTTTCCGACACTGAAATATTATTTCCATGATTTCCAATGAAATTTCAAAGAAAATTGTATTTTCAATAATGTAACGTTAACATGTTTCGAGAGTGGAGGTTTCCTTTAAAAATGGTTATAAAGGCTAATTTCAAGCTAACGGCAAAAAAAAGTCTAAGTCAAAAACTGAGGGACAAAAATTTTAATATTTAGCATAACATAAATTTAGTTTAGTGCATCTTCTGTTGGTGAACAGCTGTGGATATTAATTTCACCGCTTCACAGATTGGTAAATATTCACCCCTATCCACCCTCACGCTGGTGAATAATAATATTTGTGTCTTTTCAAGAATTCGCAAACTTTGAAGTTCAAATCCCAACTAACAATTATGCTGCTTTTGATTATATTAGCTGTCTTGTAGGGAAAAAAGTAAGCTGCTTAAATCAGAAGGTATAAAAAGGTGACGTCTGTTAGTTATAATCCCTGGATTTTGATCCATTTTGATTCGATTTTTAATCAATTTGTCACTGCAATAAGATTGTGATTGATGGTGGTGTACAGTGCAATCATAGGTTGGATTTGCGTGTTACTGAAAGCAAGGTAAAGATTAACAGAAAGACGTATAATAAAGTTGGGCATTTTCAGATTTTCTTGCCACAAATCCAGAATGTATATGATGTTTCAGTTGTTAGGTAAACAAGTAAAAGTGATATTCTCATGTCTATGGACAATCAGGAAATTACGCCTCTTGTGTAACTCGATTTGAGCGCGGCTTTTGACACAATTGATCATCAAATTCTCCTTAGTGTACTTGAAAATGATTTTCGAATCATTGGTTCAGCCCTTACCTGGTTCGCATGTTATCTGGCGAACAGAAAGCAACGGGTTCTCATAAATGATAGTTTTTCTGGTGAATTTCAATTACATTGCGGTGTCCCACAAGGCGGCTGTATGGGTCCTGTTTTGTTCGTATTATACGTCTCCCGACTCTATCACGTAATTGCTAACCTCCTTCCCTCAGCTCATGATCATGGGTATGCTGATGACAGGCAGCTCTATCTCTCGTTCAGACCCGATAGCGGTTCTTCAAAAGACCTTGTCTTAGCTGCTATTGAGTCCTGTGTTTCTGATGTCCGTGCGTGGCTACTTCATAATCGCCTGATGATAAATGATTCGAAAACTGAAATTCTAATAGTTGGTTCTCGTCAACAACTATCAAAAATATCAATTCATTCCATCTTTGTCGGTGACTCTACCGTTCAGCCTCTCCACAGTGTTCGTAATTTGGGTTCCTGGTTCGATTCTAACATGTCCATGTCGATTCACGTTGCCAAGACATGTAGCCATGAAGGCCTTCGCTGGGTTGTATAAAATCCGCCAAATTAGAAAATTCCTCAATCCTGAGTGGACGAAAATTATTGTTCATGCATTAGTAACTTCACATTACGACTACTGCAACTCCCTTTTCTTTGGCATCCCTAAATATCAAATATCTTCAGAAAGTGCTAAACGCAGCTGCTCGACTAATTTTTGGTATACCTAAATTTGATCACATCTCGTCTGCCTTATTCCGCCTACATTGGCTTCCAGTTAATTATCGTGTTCAGTTTAAACTCCTGCTTTTAGTCTATAAAACTGTTAACGATCAAGCTCCACAATACATTAAAGAACTGCTGTTACCCCATTCCATTTCAGCGTATAGCCTACTCTGTTGTGACCAGGGACTTCTTTTTGTGCCGAAAACTATTCACAAGACCTTTGGTGATCGGGCCTTTGCGCATTCTCGACCATTACTTTGGAACAAACTCCTTCGATATACGATCCATTCCCAACTGGTTTCTATTTTAAAATCAAAGTTAAAGACATACCTTTTTAAGTCAGCATATAGTTTGTTGTGATAATTTTCACATTAGTCCGCTTCGTTATATTGATTTTAATTATGTGCTGTAAAGCGCTTTAGAATATTTTATGATTTTAGTGCAATATAAATTAGGTTTATTATTAAATTAAGCTTATTATCGGTTTGGTCTCTGTCATATCGCTGTCGTCAGTGTGTGTTGTGTTAAGTTTTCTACGCAGTGAGATCAGCCTTGCAGTTATTTGAGCTACTTATATTTTTGGCTGATTACATCTTTTACAGATCCTCCGTATACCTGCAGCATTTTCGTTTGCGGTTCCTTGCATTTTATTCTTTACTTAAATTAAAAGCAACGAAAAATTAATGACGTTTGACAAGGATCATTCTCCACCCCAGAGCTCTTCCCTTTTGCACATGACTGACCACCCTTGGCGTCCGACGTAGTCAAGCCGAGAGACTCTGGGGTTCCTTTCTTTTTCATTTTTAACTCGTGAATTGCGCATGTGCAATGAAAGAGTTATCGTAATGAACGAAAAATATCACTTGCTCGGTCGTTCCATCGTTCCGTCGGTCGCTCGATGGGCTGTAAACTTTTAGCAAATATTGGGTACTCTCACAGCTCGTTTAAATTTCTCTTCTCCTTCAATTAAAATACACGTTTTCCGAGTTCGGCTTGGGGGTTGGCTACCGCGTGAAGTTTACCACGAGTGCAATTTGGCCGCTCGGATAAAAGTATTTGAAAATTCATTTCTCTGTAAATATTCCTCGTACAGAAATATTTATAGTCTCTAAATAAACATTAACAAAAGAAGAAATATAGGAAATAATGTTTGGTTGTGGTGCGAAGTATTTGAGCGTTTTATTTAATTTATACGTGTTTACAAATATGCGCTATGAATGAATTACACAAGTCCAACACATTGTTCATCGATACAAAGACTAAAAATACACACAACGATGCTTCATATCTTCACTGTAACTTAAGTTCAAAATGAAGAAATTTCACGCTCATTGATATAAACACGGACTAAAATTAGTGTTCTTTCAGTGGTTCAAACGTCTATGACTTTGTTCTGCACCGACATTTTCAGTTTGTGGTTCAAGCAGTGTCCGTAAAGGGACGGGGGGGGGGGGGGGGACTTAATTGTATGAAAGCCGCCGTAAGCGCGTTATTCGGGTCACAGAAAAGTGACCGTTGTTCCTATTGAACGGTGTGTTGAGCGGGCTAATGTTAGAGAAAAGATGAGCTTTTCGTCGCGACAACGCAACTGTCCGTAGGTGTGCCCGTAAAGCTAGCGGGGTTCTACTACAGTACTGTACAAGAATTCATATTCACGCATGATAAGGAATACCGCCACATAACACTTGTTCTCCGGCAGGAGTTAGCAGCTATCAGAAACGAGCTGTCTGTGCAGATAAGCACATCTTGACAATACGATAACATTAACATTACCAAATGGTATTAACTCCGAGGAAGCTATCTGTTAGGTCGCATAAAATGACAAAATAACCACGATCACAGACAAAAGGACTGCATTTCGATTGTATGAACAAGTCAAACGTTTCACGAAAATTTTACTTTGACCTTTTTTCCCGGAGACGTTCTGTTTATTCTTCAAACACTATGAACAAAGAGAGCTTTTTGCAGCAAATAGCGCAAAACACGATTTATTGGCGTTACATTGACATCACATTACATCCGGTGCCATTGCATACAAGCTTTTCCACCAATCACAGCTCGTCGTTAAGTGCCGCTCAAGATAAACGTTTGCAAGTGAAACTATCGAACTTCCGGCGGCGAGAAATCTGAGCGGCATTTGCTGAAACTTCGACATCGTAGACAGTGATCTTTCATGGTTAAAGATAACATCGTCGAGATATCGACTGTAACTGGTTAAGCAGAAGAATCTTGAATACTGTATACGGTTTCTTGACCGCTGCTGTGCAAGCTCGAGGCGTATTCTCGCGCATTCCTCTGTGTGGGTCTGTATTGCAGTGATGTGGCCTTTTTGTTTCACTAGATTGCCATGTGCATTTGGTTTCCTGCTTTCGTTACAGCTAGTTATCAGCAGACCTTTACAGGTAAGCTTTTTTCTACAACTGTGAATTGAGTCAAATTGTTGTCATAATGAAATTGAGGAAAGTATATTTCCTGTAGAAAATATACTTATATTACTAAAATTGTTAGAATGTAAAACAAAACCAGCATTTTGACCGCGATTCTGACGTCGTACGTACGCTTAGAAAATTTCCCGATTTCCTTAGCTTTGTTTTCATCTAATTTTCTGTAAGGCTGCACACACCTAACTGGTCGTCCTTCATTTGTCCGTGACATGTCAGAGCTATCATTCAGGTCACAGCGGGGGAAACACGCACAGAAAGCTGCACTCGCTGCACGCTTTCCGCATCAAATGGAAGTGCCAAACCAACATTATTTTAATTTCACTCATGAAAAGTCTATAAGTAAACATTCTTTTAATTTTATTCAGCTTAAGTAAATATGTAAACATTGCATTAAATCCATAAGAAGCTCTTCTATGGCAAAGATGATGGTGATCTTATGACAGATTGGACTTGATTGCAGATTTCTGAGTTAGCTTTCTGGCAGGAAGTGATTTTGTTTTCCTATTTTTCAAAACAAAGTTTCGGCAGGTAGCTCAAAATAGTATGTAGTAAATATCGTGATTTCAAGGGTTAAAGATCAAGTACGTTCCTTGATAATTTACTTGCTGGAGGTTTTCGGAATAAATAAATTTGATATGTCAGTAAACCACGGGAAATATTATCCAAACTTTATCATACCGATTCATTAAGGTTATGCATTCCGCCAAACCGCTGCATACCAATAGCAATGCCGACCTCACGATAATTCAAGTCCGGCTTTCTTTTTCCTAGCGCTGCTCGAATAAAATTATTTGCCATGGAGTAGCAAAATATTTCCACATATTTCCCCCTTTGAATTTTGCAATCAACGCATTCTCCAAATGCTTAAGTGCGGATTTCTTTTTATCTAGGAAACTGATAATTTATACGAAGTGAAGAATTTGCCAGAGGAAACCAAAGTCGTTCAACGCTCTCATGGCGTCAATTCAGTCATGTCAGCGATCAGAGATCGAAGATCCCTGGCGGACAGTGGACCACCAGGTAAGCTGCGTGATGTTGACAGCATGAAATGGGTTATGTTAGGAATAATAAATTCATCGCGTCGAATTTATTTCCGGGGGTGAAACTTAGACGGGAAATGCAGATTCTCGCCAAATCTTTGCAAAATTTTATTTTTTTATTATTATTTTTTTTTCTGTGAGGACACAAAAGCCTGGACAAAAATACAAACATTTGATGCTGCGAACTAATTCCTTATAAGATGGTTGCCCAACCCCTCCACCCCCTCCTCCCCCCCCCCCCCCCCCAAAAAAAAGTGCAGTTTTTAAACCGTAATACTAATAGAGTGTGTTTTAATTAAAACGACTTAAAAGATGCGAGGTTGATCGAACAGCTAGTATTTTAATAACATTGCCGGGTATTTCGGTTAGACAAACTAACTTTCACTGGGTGACTATAAAAAGGAAACAAACGTAAATACTATTTAACCCAATTTAAAATAAGGATAAATAAAGAAAAACTATAACTGTAGAATATGTAAAAGCAGACATCTTATATAAATATATGGACAGTAAATATGTAGAGAAATAATATGTAAGATATGTTTTAATTACCAATTGGTGACAAATAGGGAACAGAGCTGGGTTATGGGATTAGGAAACAAAATATCACGCCTGGTCTGAGGGCTTGTAACTCCAAACATCACAAACCCACCCTAAATTCCGTTACGAACCCTATTTTTTCAGAAGAAAAAATATTTAAACCTCTCTTTGTGGTCTTGGTAGCCAATCTTCGGGAACATAAAATAGCCTATTATGTTCTGTTCCAAATTATTTGGCCAGGCATTTTTGTCAATGCGTTTTATAACATACAGTAAATCAGTAAATCTGTTTCTTATGCAAGTGTATCCCCAACCCCACCCCACCACAAAGGGTATAACAAAGGTGGATTCTAGTCAGGCGCTGTAATAAATTTGTACAATTTGACAAACTGCAGAAACAAACTTTTGTTCTTTCTTTGATTGATGTCACCACATTACACATGGTTTGATCGATTGTAGATAATGTGACAAACATGTGTGGTTTTCCGGTCGCGCCCGGTATCTTATAAAAACAAACGTCCAAAGTACTTGATTTTATTATCACTGGAAAATGAGCCAAAACAGCGGGAGATTTAACCGCAAAGCCCGAAGAAAAGTCAGGTGAAATGCGAAGAATTTTAAAGGATTTATAGCGCAACAGAAAGGTAGAAACCAGCTCTCTTGTTTAGGAGACGGAAATGGATAGGAAAAAACTACAATCTGTACCTACGAAGGTCGGAAATCGCAGGCTACTTTCCACGATGTCGCGGGAGTTTTTCTTGTAACAGAGAAATTCGTCCCCCTTCCCCCCCCCCCCCCCCCCCCGCAACTCGCTTCGTTCATCGGCCATAAGGGTAGCTATGTATTGAAAACCATTGGTTGGAGGATGGATGGGTTTATTCTCAATATAGGAGTTCTTCCAATTACTTTTGTTGGCGTGTCGTGGAGGAGAGAGCACCTGCCAGGCATGCAGGCAGCAATTGGGGGATATATCGCAAAATTGGCTTGAACGATAGACTACATGATCACACCCCACCCCGTTCCGCGCACGCGCTATTCTTATTGCGCCTGTTCTTTCATCTTCATGCAGCGAAGGTCAAAACAACAAACCAGGCTGGGATTGAGAACTGATCCCAACGGCAGATGAAAAGCGGACGCAAGAGGAACAAAATAAAATGAAAATTATGATATTTTTTGTGCCCGATATTTCGAATAAAATGTGTTAATTGTTATATTAGTTTATTCCTCTGCATCTGTCTTTCCTCTGTCGTGAGGATCAGTTTGTAGTGATCAGGTATAGATACCGTTTACTCTCACTTGTCTGCAGTCATGGTTTTGCTGTGAACGGAATTATGTACATGTTCATAACTGACACAAGGGGCCCCAGTTTACCTTCGCAAGGTTCAATTTCGCTGCCGTGTAGGAATTTTCTCTTCTTTCCACCGGAGCTAAACAGAGAAAAAACTGGTAAACAATAGGAAAAATGGTGCGAGAGGAAAATAGCACAGTTTCATTTTTTTCCCTCTGCCCAGTCCACGTTTGATGCAAAAAAATACGAGAACAAGACAATTTAAAGGACCTGTTGAGAATGGTAGATCCAGTTGAGGGAGACCATCGCCGCGAATGTGTATGTTTACCTTTTTTTAGCATCAAAAGTTATATTTCTCTTGTATTGAGTCAAACCTGCTTTTTCTAACTGGAAGAAAAGAGACATAGCAACAGGCTAAACCTGACAACAAACAGAGAAAAAGAATCACCACGCAAAAGACGGCTTGCGTTTCACGTATTTTCACTAATTTCACATTTCACTGATGGCTCGTGTGTAGCTTTTTCCTCAACTATCCGTTTGGATAAGTCTAAGTTTGATTGCACTGTTTCTCAGACAAACTAGGTAAGCGATTGGGAGAGACTTCATTCAGGTTCCTCAGTTTTGTCTTTCCACAGGTCATTTAAAGTTACGTTTGAAGGGAGGAGCATACCCCCACACCATTTTAGGTTTTGGGGTGTACCACGCCCAAACGCGGAAACTGACTAACCAAACCAAACCAGAATCGTTGTCCATATACCATTGTCTCAGATGTCACCTCAAAAAACCTTTCAATGTAAGCCAAAATGGCAAAAAAATGACTATCTTAACCCTAAATGGCTGAAAATTGATACTCTTCAAGGACACACATATAGCTCCAATACGTTTTTCGCCACCCCTCTTTCCAAAAAAGGCAGAGGGACTCGTTTCTTTTAAGTTTTGTCCAATTCAGCTGCACACACATGATAACAAATCGCCGTTTATCTAGTGAATTTCAACCCCATTGTTTTAAAATAGGTAATTTAGATACGACCCTCGAAGGATCTGTCAGTCATATCCGGCCTGATAATCTTAGCGAGTACCTTAGTTCACGCCTCTGTCATTCCATGTACATCGCCCCATAATCCATGTCCAGCGTGATGGTCATCTGTCATAGATGCTGGTTTGTTTTTTGACAGGCTGTTGTACACCCGAATTGCACCTTGGATTTGACCAGCAGGAATTGCACAGACGCCGTGCCCATTCCCCGTCGTTGAGCAGCGAAGATTATCCATGTGGCAACTATGCAGACCTGAATGCAGGAGATGTGCAATTCAAGAGTGCAACTCGTCAAACGGTAACCAGTGCAATAACCATTGCCGTTTGGGTCAAACTGCAATCCAGATACGGCATTCAGCCGATTCTTGTTTTACAAGGAGAGGCGGGTGCACTCCGCTTTGAGCTTTTCGAAGGACACATCGCATGGCGATACACTGGAACCCGCCCATCACTCGCTACATTCGAGCTGCTAAGCGCATCACCAATCATTCCAGAAAACCTCTGGACACACCTCGTCGTCCAATATGACGCTCATACTGGGCGTTCCGCGGTATTTCTTAATGGAGTGGAAACATTGAGGGGTTCGTCAAACGGAGGGTCGCTGGATATAGCATGGGGCGAGTTGACCACCATTGGTAAATATTCAATAAACGAGGCGTTAGCGCTGAAAGTAAACGGATTCATAGACGAGTTTTATATTTACTACTGCAGTGTTCCAGAGATGGTAATTCAAAGACTTGCTCAGAAGTGTCGTGTGGAGGGGAAATGTTCGCCTCTCGAATCAGGTAACTATTCGGCGATAGTTGCTTTTCAAATTAGTGTCGCATAATCAATGTAAACCCCGGCAAATTAGAAGGTTAATTATTCTTTTTCGTGGCAGAAAACAGCAGTGAAAACGTAAATAGTTTTTTCTTCACTAAAATGGCTATATTTGAGATAAATTCAAGATTTTTTTTTTCAGTCAGTAACACAAACATACTCGGTAAAAGAAAATATATATGCATCACTGACCGACAAATTCATCTATTATTAAATGACCAGTTTTCTTTCTCGACATTATAAAACGTAAGTGAGTGTGAGATTTATCAAACCTGTATTCTTGCATTTGCAGTAATTCTTTCTCTCATGCAAAACTGTTAACGTGTGCATAACGTTACTAAGTTGCAGCCGCACAGGAGTCATGTGACGACAGTAGATTTCGTTGCAAGAATGGGACGTGTGCAAGACAGGAATGGCGCTGTGACGGAGAAAATGACTGTGGAGACTGGAGCGATGAGATTGGATGTGGTAAGTCATGCTACGTTACGAGTTCATTTTCTGTCTCATCAGTTTAAAACTTAAGCTATGTTCACACCACATCTAATCTAAATAATATATACTAAATGGCTTTCTAGCGAAGGTAAATCCATAAGGGACTTTATATACATCGAATCTAAATAATGTATACTAAATGGCTTTCTAGCGAAGGTAAATCCATAAGGGACTTTATATACAGCAAGCTGTTCAATTTGGTTAACTGTTCAAACTATGCTTGGTACAAATGATTAGAAAACGTTCGCTTTGTTGATACCGGAGAGGCGCACTGGCGGCCAGACACAAAACTTAATCAATACGTAATCGGTGTCTCATTTGTGGACAAAACGTAAAACGTATTTTTGTTTTCAAAAGACACAACGAGGCCTTCATTGCCAAGTCCATAATCAAAAGTTTCCTTCTCTTTTAAGATGGATTCTGTGGTCCAGGAGAGCAAACTTCTGCCTCTCATGGGAAGTGTGTGTCGTGTTTTTGCACGGGGCGTTCACACAATTGCAGTCATGCCAACGTGTACCGAGACAGGGTGAGTGGAGAACATTGTGTAATTTGAACGCATGCGCGATCGGTGAAGTTCGATTATAACTTTACTTATTCGATGTCATTGAACAACAGTTTTACAAATTATATTTGACTTGGTCCGAATTCCTTAACTTTGTTTTACTTAGTTCAAGCTGGTATCAAAATATCGCGCAGGAGATTTTCCAAAGCTATATTCAAAATAAATGTCAGAAGCAAGACGTAGATTTTTTCTGGTTCTTTTAACCCAAATATTCCTTGTGTGGTAAACGAAAGGTCAACCTTCTTTCTCGGTTTAAGGATGTGGAAGGAGTAGATGCAGACTTTCTTGCCACTTGTTTGGAACTAGTGTCCCTTATCGGCAACGTATATGAAATTTTAATAATGCCAATCTTAGGTAGCCAACCTTTAATATTCCATCGTCGTATTGTAAGGTACAACCTGGAGAAGGGACTCCTCTTTGGCCATTATCCATTTATTACACCACTCAGGTCTTTTTTAGCTTTGGTATCTTTAATCTAACATATCTTTTTCTTTCTTAATTACATATTTATCACAGCTCAAACTAGAGCTCAAAACGTCGCCCCATGATCCAGTCGTGTACTTAGTAGATGTCAGTGGAGATAAAGTCTCTGGAGTTAAATACGCTGTTGACCAAACGAACAATGAGTTAGTGGCTCACAACGTGTCTAAAGAAACACCGCTTTACTTTGCTCTACCGAAGGGGTTTTTAGGAAAAAAGGCAAGTACAAGGATCTCTTGCTTAGCAATAGTTATGAAAACTTTGTTGGGTAGGACAAACAACAAGACATTTATTGATATTTCCAAAGGTAAAATACGGGTACCTTCAACTGGAAGAGGACTTGTCGAGGCGGGGGGGGGAGAGTCAAACATCAATAAAAAGAGAGAGAGAACACGATTACATTTTATGCAGCAGCACCTATTAAAGTAATAGTTGACAGCGTGCACAAGCGAACAGGAGTTTAATATATAAATTTAAATTAATAAAATATGCTTAATAGGTAGCTGAGCAAATTTAGCTTATTAATGAATGGGGAGATTGCAAGATAATCAACAGTTTGTAATATTCGATTTTTTGATGACCTGTTTGAATACGTTTTAGAGATCTGGGTGCAAGTAGTTTTAACTTTTCTGTTCCAGAGACATTGCGGATTTTTTTTATAGTCTCAAGTGCAGAAGAAACTGTGAATTTATTTACGATATTTATGCCCGAACGTTGCGTCACGTCCCCAGTGTGGTATTCCTTTTGTGTTATTTTTGACCGGGATAAAATTAATGAAGAAGGGACTCTGCTACCAGGGAACTACTGCATCATTTAGCAAGTATAACACTTTTTTCGTGTTTATCAGATGCCATGCCAAGCGTAATGTGAACCGCTAAGTTCATTAGCAGGCGTAGCGTAAAGAGCTGTGCTGGCCAAAGATATAGCGTAGACATAGCCAAATAATGCGTGCATGCTGTCTGCAGAAGCGTTATTTACAAGCTTGGAAGCTTTTAGCCTTTGATTAACTCGTACAAAAACATATGGTTCTGATCTTAGGAGAAAGTGTTTGTATATGATGAGAGAAAATCTGTCTTAACTATCACTATAAATAAACTACGCAACGCGTTTAAACTTATTTTTTTGTTTCTTTTGCTCTTCGTAGCTAACCAGTTATGGTGGAAAACTTCGTTACTCCATCAAGTACTCTGATGGAGATGCATTGACGGAAAATGATCCAGGAAATGAATCAAGACATGCTCGAGTGCCAAGAGATATTTTATTGTCTAGGGGCTTTGAAACAGACTACTTCATTGATAGTAACGATGACGAGCAGGCAAATGATGGATCTGGACTGACTACCATAGATCCAAATGAAACTACTCCATTGACAACAATCAGTGTCATTGAAAAAAAGACTAAAACCACCGCAGAGACTCTTTCACCTTACAGGTTTGAAAAAGCTACCTTCAAAACACTGACAGTTACACCAGATGCTACAATCACAAAAATGGAGGCTTTGGTGACTGGGGAACAAGATCAAACAACCACCTTTTCGCCAACCTCAGTCTACACAACAGCACCATCAGAACCATCTGCCACAGCAGTGGATGTTTCAACTGAGGAACAACTTGAAACAACAGAAACACCTGAAATCCCTTCCCCAGCTGCGGATGTGTCGACTGAGCAACAAGTTAAAACAACAGCACTACCTGAAACATCTTCCACACCAGCGGATGTGTCGACTGAGCAACAATTTAAAACAACAGTAACACCAGAAACATCTTCCACAGCAGCGGGTGTGTCGACTGAGGAACAAATTAAAACAACAGCAACACCAGAAACATCTTCCGCACCAGCGGATGTATCGACTGAAGAACAAAATAAAACAAAAGTAATACCTGAAACGACTTCCACAGCTAGAGATGTCTCTACTAAGGAAAATTTTGAAACAACAGCAACACCTGAAACATCTTCCACAACAGTGGATGTGTCGACTGAAGAACAAGATGAAACAACAGCAATACCTAAAACGTTTTCCACAGCTGGGGATGTGTCTACTGAAAAACAAATTGAAACAACAGCAACACCTGTAACATCTTCCACAACAGTAGATGTGTCGACTGAAGAACAAGATGAAACAACAGCAATACCTGAAACGACTTCCACAGCTGGGGATGTGTCTACGGAGGAACAAATTGAAACATCAGCGTTACCAGAAACATCTTCCACAGCAGCGGATGTCTCTACTAAGGAACAATTTGAAAAAACAGCAACACCTGAAACATCTTCCACAACAATGGATGTGTCGACTGAAGAACAAGATGAAACAACAGCAATACCTGAAACATATTCCACAACAGTGGATGTGTCGACTGAAGAACAAGATGAAACAACAGTAATACCTGAAACGACTTTCACAGCTGGGGATGTGTCGACTGAAGAACAAGTTCAAACAACAACAACAACACCCGAAACATCTTCCACAGCAGCGGATGTGTCGACTGAGGAACAAGCGCAAACTACAGCAGTACCTGAAATGCCTTCCACAGCTGGGGAGGTGTCTACTGTGGAACAAACTGAAAAAACAGCAGCACTAGAAACATCTTCCACAGCTGCGGATGTGTCGACTGAAAAACAAGTTCAAACAACAAAAGCACCAAAAGCATCTTCCTCAGTAGCGGATGTGTCGACTGAGAAAGCTGAAACAACAGCAGCACCGGCAACATCTCCCACAACAGTGGATGTGTTGACTGAGGAACAAGTTCAAACAACAGCAGTACCAGAAACAACTTCCCCAGCAACGGATGTCTCTACTAAGGAAAAAGTTGAAACAACAGCAATACCTGAAACATCTTCCACAGCAGCGGATGTGTCGACTGAGGAACAAATTAAAACAATAGCAACACCAGAAACATCTTCCACACCAGCGGGTGTGTGGACTGAGGAACAGATTAAAACAACAGCAACACCAGAAACATCTTCCACACCAGCGGGTGTGTCGACTGAGGAACAAATTAAAACAACAGCAACACCAAAAACATCTTCCACAGTTGCGGATGTGTCGACTGAAGAAAAAGTTCAAACAACAAAAGCACCAAAAGCATCTTCCTCAGTAGCGGATGTGTCGACTGAGAAAGCTGAAAGAACAGCAGCACTGGCAACATCTCCCACAACAGTGGATGTGCCGACTGAGGAACAAGTTCAAACAACAGCAGTACCAGAAACAACTTCTCCAGCAGCGGATGTCTCTACTAAGGAAAAAGTTGAAACAACAGCAACACCTGAAACATCTTCCACAGCAGCGGATGTGTCGACTGAGGACCAAGATGAAACAACAGCAATACCTCAAACATCTTCCACAGCTGCGGGTGTGTCGACTGAGGAACAAGTTCAAACAACAGCAGCACCAGAATCGTCTTCCACAGCAGCGGATGTGTCTCCTGAGGAACAAATTGAAACAACAGCAACACCTGTAACATCTTCCACAACAGTGGATGTGTCGACTGAAGAACAAGATGAAACAACAGCAATACCTGAAACGACTTCCACAGCTGGGGATGTGTCGACTGAAGAACATGTTCAAACAACAACAACAACAACACCAGAAACATCTTCCACAGCAGCGGATGTGTCAACTGAGGAACAAGCGCAAACTACAGCAGTACCTGAAACGCCTTCCACAGCTGGGGAGGTGTCTACTGTGGAACAAACTGAAAAAACAGCAGCAAGAGAAACATCTTCCACAGCAGCGGCTGTGTCGACTGAGGAACAAGTTCAAGCTACAGCAGCAGCAGCAGAAATATCTTCCACAGCAGCGGATGTCTCTACTAAGGAACAATTTAAAACATCAGCAACGCCTGAAACATCTTCCACAACAGTGGATGTGTCGACTGAAGAACAACATGAAACAACAGCAATACCTGAAACATCTCCCACAGCTGCAGGTGTGTCTACTGTGGAACAAACTGAAAAAACAGCAGCACCAGAAACATCTTCCACAGCAGCGGATGTGTCGACTGTGGAACAATTTCAAACAACAGCAGCACCAGAAACGTCTTTCACAGCAGCCGATGTCCCTACTAAGGAACAATTTGAAACAACAGCAACACCTGAAACATCTTCCACAGCAGTGGATGTGTCGACTGAAGAACAAGATGAAACAACAGCAATACCAGAAAAAACGTCTTCCACAGCTGGGGATGTGTCTGCTGAGAAACAAATTGAAAGAACATCAACACCAGAAACACCTTCCACAGCAGCGGATGTCTCGACTGAGGAACACGTTCAAACAACAGCAATACCTGAAACGTCGTCCACAGCTGGGGATGTGTCTACTGAGAAACAAATTGAAACAACAGCAACACCAGAAACATCTTCCACAGCAGTAGATGTGTCGACTGAAGAACAACATGAAACAACAGCAATACCTGAAACATCTCCCACAGCTGCGGGTGTGTCTACTGTGGAACAAACTGAAAAAACAGCAGCACTAGAGACATCTTCCACAGCAGCGGATGTGTCGATTGAGGAACAAGTTCAAACAACAGCAGCACCAGAAACGTCTTCCACAGCAGCCGATGTCCCTACTAAGGAACAATTTGAAACAACAGCAACACCTGAAACATCTTCCACAGCAGTGGATGTGTCGACTGAGGAACACGTTCAAACAACAGCAATACCGGAAACGTCTTCCACAGCTGGGGATGTGTCTGCTGAGAATCAAATTGAAACAACAGCAACACCAGAAACATCTTCCACAGCAGCGGATGTGTTGACTAAGGAACAACTTGATACAACAGAAGCACCTGAAACGCCTTCCACACCAGCGGATGTGTCGACTGAGGAACAAGTTCAAACAAGAGCACCACCAGAAACATCTTCCACAGCAGTGGATGTGTCGACTGAAGAACAAGTTGAAACAACAACAACAACACCCGAAACATCTTCCACAGCAGCAGATGTGTCGACTGAGGAACAAGCGCAAACTACAGCAGTACTTGAAACGCCTTTCACAGCTGGGGAGGTGGCTACTGTGGAACAAATTGAAACGACAGCAGCACTAGAAACATCTTCCACAGCAGCGGATGTGTCGACTGAGGAACAAGTTCAAACTACTCCAGCAGCAGAACTATCTTCCACAGCAGCGGATGTGTTGACTGAGGAGCAAGTTGAAACTACAGCACTACCTGAAACGCCTTCCACAGCAGCGGATGTGTTGACTGAGGAACAAGTTCACACAACAGCAGCACCAGAAACATCTTTTACAGTAGTGGATGTGTCAACTGAGGAACAAGTTGAACAAGTTGAAACAACAGCAACACCAGTAACATCTTCCACAGGTGAGAATGTGTTGACTGAGGAACAAGTTCAAACAACAGCAATACCAGAAATATCTTCTACAGCAGCGGATGTGTCGACTAAGGAACAAATTAAAACAACGGCAGCTCCAGAAACATCTTCCACAGCAGTGGATGTGTTGACTGAGGAACAAGTTCAAACAACAGCAACACCAGAGACATCTTCCATAACAGCGGATGTGTTGACTGGGGAACATCTTGAAACAACAGCAGTACCTGAAACGCCTTCTACAGCAGCGGATGTGTCGACTGAGGAACATGTTCAAACTACAGCAGCACCAGAAACATCTTCCGCAGCTGGAGATGTGTCAACTGAGGAACAAGTTCAAACTAGAGCAATACCTGAAACGCCTTCCATTGCAGATGTGTCGACTGAGGCAAAAGTTGAAACAACAGCAATACCTGAAACGCCTTCCTTAGTAGCAGATTTGTCGACTAAGGATCAAGTTCAAAAAACCACAGTTGTACCCTCCACAGTATACAGTACTGGAAGACCAGCTACGGAAACATCTGCAACGCCAGTTACGGAGACATCGACTACCACTGAAGATATAACAACCACTTTTATGTCTCCGTCACCCGACGATATTCAAAAAGTTACTTCGGAAACAGTGACAACGATAACAGTAGAGGTGACGGAAGCTACAACCCTTTCTCGTGATGAAACGACCACTACAACAACGCCGTTTACGCCTTCAGTTCTGACAGATGTTTTACCCAAAGAATCAACCACTGTTATGTCCTCTTCAGTTTACAGTACTGACAGACAAACAACGGAGAAATCCACAGCAATACCAGAGATACCATCCACAGCAACGGATTCAAAGACAGAAAGCCAAGATGAAAGAACTATCGCTGCGCTTGTTCTATCCTTCAGCACTGACACACCAGCAACAACAGCGTCAGTAGTTTCATCTTCCAAAGCTACAGATGCGACAACCTTCGTTGAAGATGAAACTACCACTGTTAAATCTTCTTCAGCTTCAACTTTGAAAGCAATAACTCCCACGTCAGGTTAGCGTCAATGTTTTTTGTAAGCAGTCGCTCTTTACGGACTGTACTGTTTACAAAAAACTAATCCTTTATACTATGTCTGAGCCTAAAGAACACTGAGAAGTAAATTTCAATAGTATATAAAAATTCATTGTTTTATGTTATGTTTATATTTTTTACCGTGAACTTGTGCATATTTTGCTATCAACACTTTCCCTATAACTGCGTTAGTCCCTTTCTGTTTATCGAAATTAAAAACACAGAAAGACAAAAAATATATTAGTGGAGGATCCTAACCTCGGAAAAAGTATTGTAAGGGGGAACTTAAAAAATGTCAACCTTCCAGCTTTATTCTTCTGACAAAATTCATATTTTGGTAAACTGAGCAATACATTAAACCTGCGGTAACTATAGAACGTGATTACTAGAATAGGACTTCACATATTTTTCCTTTGTTCCGTTTTTAGACCTAACAACGCCAATATCAGCTCAAGTCACAGAGCCACCATTCACTCCGACGAGTCAAGTTACAGAGGCCGTTCGACTGGTGGTATGTGTTACCAAATTCACCTTTTAATTCTTGAAGGTTTGTTCTAGTCACTCAATCTCAAAAACGCAAACTCTTTGAACTCAGAATAAAGCAAATGAACATCAAAGATAAAAAGAGTTGATATTTCAACAAACTCTCGCTACTCATAGCAGACAATACATAAGGAAAACAGTGAGAAGAACATCCATGTCCATATCCACATCCATATTAGGACTTAAAGAGTTTTAAAAAGCCATTTCGCCTTCCATCCCACTTATATTAACAAAGTTTGCCACTTAGGGGAAAGACGCCACTTTGGTTTATCATCACGAAGCGCAGCCGAGCAGTGGGAATTCTTACACAACAATGGAGATCATTCTCACTGAGGTTTGTACAACAGCCAGTCTGCGTTTTGGCCATCATTTAACAATTATCCTGCGAAATCGCACCGAATATCGCCTGATACTCAGCGGACGAGGTTGGCTAAAATCAGGCGATATTCCGCAAGATTGAAATGGATAACTGTCTTATTATTCAACCTATTGATAACACAGCACAGTTTTTTGCAGAAAGCTGGAGAAGGTCTTAATTGGTTACGTTCTTCTCCATGACACACGAAATTTCGTATATCCCAGAGTATCTGTTGTACACAGACAACGAATATTGAATGAAAAATGAGCATATTTGAACAGTGGTAAATGCGTTGAATAGTAAAAACAAAGCAATCCGTCATCCTACCCACCTCACTTAACCTATTGTGATACTGTGTGGCACTTTTGCAAATCATCTGACATGCGAAAACTTTAACGAATTCAAGAACGAGCTCTTGGGGCAGTATTTAAAGCGAGAAGAGAAACTTACTGTAATCAAGTAGAGCCCGCTTGCCGAGTCTTTATCAAAGAAGACTTTAGAACATCGGTACTTTAATGTTCAAATTTAAAAATGACCTAGTTCCCAGCAGTGAGAAACACGGATTTCAATATATCACGTTTTACTCAGTTTCTTATGGAAAGCATTCTATTATCTCCTGCCTTTTATCCCCTGAGTAAACGCTATGGCCCAGTTTGTTTATGTAAGCATTAACGCAAGAGCTGTTTATTCAGTTTCACAGACGCTGTCAATTTTAGGCGTTTTTAGGATTCTTTTCAAAATAAATCGCGTTGGAAAGATTTTTCGAAAGGCGTCCTTGAAGGTTCACAGTAACCTTATCGAAGTAAATTGCGTTAAATGAAAGCCGATCGAGAATTTTCCATTACATGATTTTACGTCCTATTTACTTATAGTGTGGACCAACCAGTTTGTCAATAGTTCTCCAAGCTAATAAAAATTTTTCTCTCTTTTTTTCTTTTGCACCGGTGGGATCCTGAGAAATTGAAATTTACGGGTAGAGATTTAATCACTTGATCCTGTTATGTTGATCAAATTCGAATTGAGTTGCCCCTTCAGTGTAGTTCACAGTCTTTCGATTCCATCACGCACCGAATCTTTTTCAAGAGACGGAGTTTGAAAGTCATGTGACAGGTAAGGCTGTCATTGGAAGCTCGTATCTGCCGGCTCGAAGGAAAAACCATTGACCTAAAATGATTCCTTGTTGGAATCGAAAATTTGTGTACTAGAAATGGATTTTTGATTCTGAAAAGTTGAAGGTTAATTTACCCTTACGATTAATCGGGCCGATATGGCCCAATTTGACAAAGAAAATGAGTGAGGAGACGAAAATCGGTCTGATTTATAAAAATATGAGGCAGTTCCTTTCTACAGCCTAAACCAAACCCTTTTGAAAGCCAAAATGTAGTGACTTTTTTTGTGGTTTTTATTATCCCTTAGGCAAAATGGCGTTTAGCCGATGGAGCACGAACTTCCAGGGACACTTTCATGAGGGTGTTATCGGACGTTCAGGCCATCTATGTAAGGGTCCCGTACAGTGGCGATGAATCAGGTCCTAAGTCAATGAGGTACGATTTCAGTTATAATCAAATGGACCGTAGTAGACTCTCTCTTGCTTCTTATGCCTCAGTTCTGCACAAATGTTATGGCTGAGAGGAATTTAGACCCAGAAATGATATGACAGTTTGAAATTTGAATGTTTCCTTTATCTAGTAAAAATACCACTTTGAGTCGATTGATCGTATTCCGGATTAAGAATAAGCGGGATGGCTCTTTGTGCAAACTTTGACTTACGCATGATAATTTAATAGCGATTTTGTACTCCAATAAATCGTACAATTTCTTATGAGCGGTTTCTTGCCATCATTGTATGTATTCCTATTCCGCACCCTAAGTGAACAGGGCCTCGGTGTTTATAAAATTGTAGCCCGGTATTCTTAGGAACATGACTAAATTCCTTTTTTGATTATAAAGCATCAAAGACCTCTCCCTTGATGTGACTAGTGAGAAAGACGCAGGGTTTGGAAAGACTTTGTTAGTTGAACGGTGTAACTGCCCAGATGGACACAGCGGTTTGTCTTGCGAGGTAACTATCAATAAACATACAAACGGTAGCTTTTCGTTACACAATTTCAGCGTGTCTATTCCTAATTGTAAACGAATTCTTAAGTTCTTGGGGAGTGGTGAAATTTCGTGCACGCGAGTGTCTGGTCCTTTAACTGATACAAGTTTCCAAAAGCGCTTCCTAGTAATATCTGGATTTGCTGAAAACAATCTACACTTTTTGTAATTGGCCCCATTACCTTTTAACTTAACCGTTGAACCGTCCCAAGCCACACTGAATTTCTTTATGTAAATTAAACCCCTAGCACGAAGCTGAGTGCAGTTTTAATTGGCGGAATATCGTAATCGAAAACAAGAAATTTTTAAGTAAGTCTCGATTGCTGCTGCTATCTTAGTTCCGGGAATAGCGCGGGATCATTTCCTCATGCACACAACGGCTGAGACTGTACCATTATATTCTTGTGAAAAGAAAACTGAATATGTCCACACGGAGATGTGTGTTCCAACCAATCAGTGTTTATCAGAAGACAACAATTTTGAGAAGAAGTATGATTAGACAGCCCGAATGGTAAATGACCATGTGAGCCCATCGAAAAGAATTCCGTTTAGAAATCTTACAAACTTTTCACTTCTCCCACCCACCACGGTTCTGGTCGCCGGATGCCTAAAAACCTATTCTGTCAATAATTCAATCTCTTTGTCTTGGCAGTCATGCAAACAGGGTTACTATCGGTCACGTGTTGGCGCGTGTATCAAGTGTGAATGTCACGGCCATTCAGATTTTGGCTGTGATCCTAAGACTGGAAGATGCAAGGTCAGTGGTTACGCTCATTATAACATTTTCTTCCTCGTTCTTTAAAAGTTAGGTCTCGTCAATAGACTGATTTCTTTTTTCTTTTCCGTTTGTTTCATCAGAATTGTAAACACAATACTGAAGGTTTACGATGCGAGAAGTGTCTGACCGGTTTCTATGGAAACGCCACGATTGGGAAATCTTCAGACTGTAAGGCGTGCCCTTGCCCTATGACGTCACCACCAAACAGGTGAACAAAGAAGACAAATTGACTTTTCTTAGTTTCCAGCTTTGGAACGCCCCCAAATACATTTTTATTGAAAAACGCACTTGTAAACCTAACAACAGTTGCATTTAAGGTTCTTTAGCAGATTGAAATCAGTTTAAGCTTGGACAATTGAAGATTATCTTCTCCCTGACGAATTCTAGTTATGCAAAATATATGTAAAGATTGAACACTTTGCCGGAAGTTTGAATTGGAAAGCTATTCTTCTGTTCTTGTACCTCTCGAAGAAAAGACAGTAACAGTTGCAACAAAAACCGGTTTCTTGAGGCGATCTTGTGCGCCGTGTATTTTGTTCTTTCAAGTTGAAGGATGTTCTTCTTTGAAAGAAATGCTTTTAAGTTTTGAAGTGAGCTGAAAAATCTGAACTAAGATTGACAAAACGACCAAGACTTAATGACCGATCCGCGAGAATTTTTTTTTTTTTTTTTTTTTTTTTTTTTTTGTCAAAAAGAAAGAGAACAAAAAAGAACCTGGAGTATTGGCTTATTGGCCTGGAGGGTAACTCACACATCCACCATAACATCTCGGCCTCGACCCGCATCGTGGAAAATTGTGTATCATAACGTATGGTGCAGAACATTGTTAACTTCCAGCGTACTAATTTAGCGGTACTGAAGAGACAAAAAATTATTTTCGTTTGTTGTTTCCTTTAATATTCTCATTACTTCATCGTCGTCGTCGCTGTAATCACCATGCTGAATCATTCCTGTTTGAGTCAGTGTTTGCACAGTTCCTATTCAGTCTTAGTTTGCCCATTCCAACCAAACACTTGTATTGTAGTTGTGTATATAACAGCTCAATTTCTCGGTAGATTTAGCCCAACTTGTTTCCTGGCGGACGATGGTCAGCCAACGTGTGATGCCTGCCCACCAGGCTATGGCGGAAGACGCTGCGAGAAGTAAGTTGATTAATTCGATTCTCAACAAACGTTTTTACGCCAGGTTTTACAGGGGAAAGGGTGTTTTGGGAATTGGACTTAGTTAAGGCTCCGTAACAGACCTTATCTTGGTGGTTTAAAAGTTTGATAAAAGCTGTGTAACGAAATACCATTGACACCGCTGGAAAGAGGACCTTAAAAATTGATAAAAAAAAAAAGACCAAGTTCGAGAGTCTTGTCTTTTAAAATAACCAAGACATAGTTCTATAAATTCAGGAATCCTTTCAGACGTTTGTATGAGACAAGACTCTCAAATTTGACCGTTTTCACTAATTTTAAGGTGCTCTGTCACGCAGTGTCAATTGTTTTGCGATACCTGACCTTCGTCAAAATTAAAAATTGCCATAGATAAAGGAGAATTGCAACGAAAAACAATTGCATGGTTACATACAGCTGTTTTCTCAAAGGTTGGGCAAAAAAAGCGTAAAAGTGTACGCGACAATGCCGAAAGGTAGTCTGGGAAATACCCAATAAATTTTGGACAACCTTTGTCGAAACAGCTGTATGTGTGAAATGAGTACGTGCAAACAAAGCCAAAATAACAAACTAGTTGAAACTAGTTATTTGATTAGTGTAGCGAACAAAAGCAAACGTGCGCTTTTGGATGGCCTCGAGTTTTGCCCAAGAACATGCTTGACATAAATAGGTATTTTTGCCTGTTCGACGTCAACGACTTCTTAGCAATCCGGTTGGTCAAGCAAACGATGTTTGTTCCGTTTAGCGGAAAAATACGAGCAGGCTTTGCTTTTGTTTTGTTAACTAATGGCAGATTTTACAATGGAAAACCACAAAAACCAATAGAGAGACAAACAGGCTGAAAAGAAGCTGTATCTGAAACATAAAATTTACCGCCGTTCTGTCATTTGTGAAATAGTTATCACGAGCTGTCTGCTGTATAGGATCCTTATTTGTTTCGTTTGTTCTGGACTATCTCTATCCCCTATTGGTATGTCATTTTACCTTGTTTGTTGCCCAGAGTTTATTTCTCTTCTAAAGGTGCGTAAAATCGTACGAGGGAAATCCGACTGAGCCGGGCGGCAAGTGTCAGCGAAGTGAGTTTCTACTTTTATGTTTTTTAATGACGAAAAAAAGCAAAATGTGCACCATGGAAAGGCTTCCATCCAATGTCATCCTTCGATAAGTTTTCTCGTTGAATGAAAAAAAAAAAAAGCAAGACACTATAGTTTCATGCGGAGATCCTCCCCCGAAGGCTCAAACCCTTAGTCATTCATATACCAACCTTTTTACGGAAACGGCACCCATTTCACAAACCATTCAACTCTTTTCTTGTACTCAAAAGTTATAATGTCAAAGATTAAAATATCCCATACGTCACTGGTGCAACAGGATTGTTCATATTAATTAATCTTTGAGTTGCAGTTTTTTTGTTCAGTTTTTGGTACTTTCTCGAATACTTGGATTCTCAATCAATTTTTGTAACCCTTTAAAATACTAAAATTCTACTGGAAAAGGGAACCCTTTTCGGGTGACACCTACCGTGGCCTGGAATAAGAGTCAAGCACACTGTCTCTTAAGATCCCCACTCGAATTAGAGCAGTAAAAGTGTTCTCGAGGGAGAAACAGGCCTAAATCGCTCGAATAGATCTTATTGTCAGTCACCAGGACGTAATCAGTGTTATTTGTTATTTTCTTGTAGAAATCGTTTGTGTGTGTGATAGTCGTGGCAACGTGAACAACTCCTGTGATCCTCAAACGGGACAGTGCTATTGCAAGGTACGTAATAGCAGCAATAAGCGAGGCTGGGCCTCGGTCTTATGTCGAGGCCCAGCTAATAAGTTCCCTTGGCGAGTGATTTACTTTATAGTTATCACATCAGTTCACTGTTAATATGTTCTTCCTGACAAGAAACAGAAATACAACCTTGAGGTGCTTATAACTCTCGTCAGTTGTTTTAGATAAAGATGTTCTCTCCAAATTGATCTTCTTCCTTCCCAGAATCAATACAGGACCCCCATACAGAGTTTTGTACATAACTATTTCTTTTTTGCTTGAGTTTATGAACTATGCCATTCGTTTGAAAAGAGCACGTGCTACTGGGCCGTCCACTGTTCGTTTATCCGTTCCTCCAAATCGATAATTTTGTCAAATAAATACTGTGACTGTTTTACTTGGGAGGCAAGCAGGAAGGTGTGATTCTTGCTACTCCTTCAATAACTCTGCCAGTGTTTCCATGCGGTGCTGGTAAGGTTATCGCGCTCTCGCCAATGCAGTAGGGTAATTTAGTTTGTCGGCACTTGAACACTGTGAAGGGTCTCTGGCACGCATAACAACAAGATAACACTCAGGAAATGTTCACTTCAAGAGAAAAATACATGATACACGCAAACTAACAATTTGCCTGTTTCGTCCAGGGCGTTTTAACTTTCTTTCTTTTACCTGCATAATATGAGAAAATTCCATTGTTGGTACTGAATATTTCTCAGAACACAAAATAAGCGGGCAGACGTTAAACCAACTAACGCTCGTTTAATAGAATCTTGGTGGCCTCACGCAAGAGGTCTTTCTTATCTTCGACACAACTACTTTTAATTTTCACTAAATGACATTTCTATTATGTTTTGTGATGGTTGATAAACAACAGGAAGGTCTTACCAACAACAGCTCTCTGGCAGATGAAAAATGGTTTTATTAACTCCAAAACGGCCTTTCTACGTCATGCGGTTTATTCCTTCGCTCCACCGACTAAAATTTATGAAATGTATATATGTTTAGGCTGAAAAATTCATTAGATAAATAAATAAAGCTTGTTTATAACCTAAACAGTGCTGCGGCTTCAAAAGTGTCAATTTGTAGTGCGATCATTTCACACTAAAACATGTTACTGCTGATAAGATCTATAAACAGAAAATGCCTTTAAACTACCACATTTACGGAAATTGAATGTTGTTGTAACTTAACATATAAGCAACGCCTGTGAACTTTCCCACGGGCTTCTTTGTCTAACAGTTGTTTTTCTTACCATGCGAAAAAATTCGTCGTATAAACAATACAAAAAAGCTTCTCAAGCTTAGCGTGTGTTGGCGTTGAAAATACTCGTTTGTGAACGACAAGGTTATAAGGCCATCGATAAATGACCCTCGTTCATTAAAATTCAGTCAGTGATTTGTGAAGATTGCATATTCGTAACATACTGGTCTCAAAAGTGGATGCGCGTTCATGCACGTTCTTCTATTTTTCGATGTTCTTTGCTGTGCTCTATCTCACTGGTAGCTTCTTTCATCTGCGTATTGTACTGAGTCGCTGTTCCGTGGCTCCCTGTCGTGCAAAAGAGGTGCTAAGAAGTGACTCCGTAACCCGATCACCACTTATCTTTCGTAGCTTTTATCGCAAAGGGTGAGCTCGTCCAAAAACCAAGGGATGCCGGATTGAGTTTCACTTAACACTCTTCCAGGTTGTTATGATCATCAACGATGAACCAATGGGAGAATCTCGTAATCGACCAGTTCCTATATAGATATAAACCAATCTTTCAAACGTAAACTCTCCCAAGGAACGATACGGGGCTCGCCGGATTATAATCTTGAATGCCATCTTATTCAGCAATCTGTCTCGAGGAAGGTTTCCGAGGATACGTCCATTGAAAGCTGCTTATCCTTATTCCTATACAATGGATTCTTATTTTCTTCAGATTTTCACAGCGCTCGTGCTTTCCACAATAATGACTTCACTCGAGGTAAGCCAAACCATTTGATCTTTATATCTTGCCTAAAGCCATGCCAAAGGCTACGACTGTGCTAAAATTCCACACTCGATTTGTATGCAAGCCTCTGTGGTGCTCGATTTTGGAAACATTTGTAGTGGTTCTTTGAAGATCATATTGTCGTAATACATGGTAAATACAGCTATTTCTCGACAAATACCAGAATCGCCTTAAAGACTTTAATATCGAGTAACGTTTCTTCCACACGTAAAGGAGATTAGCAAGCGCTTTATAATTAAAATCTATACCACCCAAAATCAAAGAGGTGCAACCTCTTTCCGCAACATCATTTGCTACTTCCCGACAAGTACTCCAATCGTTGTCATGTAGTTTATACTTGATGTGTTTTAAAAACCTCCTCTACGTTCGTCATCATAAATTTTATAATTTATCTTACGAAGTATGCATTCTTCGTTCAAAGTGACCTTTCACCCTATTTTTGCAGACAGCGGAAAGGCTTTTCCGTGATGTGTTTGTCTTTCAATTCTAGCGACTTTCTGTTTATTGCTTTGTCTGCGCTTCCTTGTTGTCCACATTTATTGTACAGTTTGTTGTCGTAATTTAGAGTTTTGGAGAAATCAGTCCCCTGTATGTACAAACAGACGTTTTTTTACTTTATCTTACGAAAATAACAGCATTTTGCAGGCGATTTTCAACAGTCATCATTTGAGTCATTAACCACTAGAATACAAAGTATAGTCCAAGATATAAATCTGCTTATGTGATATGACCTGATCTAACCAACCGACACATTTTAAGCTCAGTATCATTTGTTGAGTCGTTTGTGACAAGTTGTGTCAATGCATTGAAATAGTTGAATAATTAAAGAAAAAGCTGGTGGTTTCTGAGGTGTAGAAGGAAAGCCTTGGAATATATTAAGTACGGACTTAATTCACCATACAAGCAAAGCGTACTAAAACATTCACACTGTACATTCACAAACAGTTAAAGCAACGGCCAAGGACAGCAATAATAAACTTGACGAAGATAAAGTGAAGTGAAATAAGGCAGACCCCATCTGGTTTTCTAGATTAGCACTTCATCAAAAGGACAGTTTTAATTGAGACTTTTAATGTCGATATACTTTTGTACTGAATTCAGCAAGCTCTTTTTCGTAAGTAGTAGAAGAAAATCTACAATAGCTCGCTACCCAAGCATTCGTGCAGCAAACCAGGAATCAGACAATTTTGAAAGGAAATCTTCTCAAAAGATAGATCGCTTTCAAGATTTTTACCTGTTTCAAGAGTGAATATCTCCGTGTTTATTTCCAAGTACAATCTTTGTCTTTTAACATGAGAAGTAAATCAAAAAAAGTAGTGAAATAACTGTTCCGGTTCTTATTGGCGGTAATACAGGGCCGCATTTTGCCCAAATCACCGGCTTGTGCCTCTTTGAATGATCGTTACTCCATCCACCCTTTCAATGAGCAATACACAAAGGAAATCAGTGACCCTCAGAAATAATATTATTTACATGTAGTTACAAGAGCAGAAAGGAAAGGACCCCCAAAGGAAAACTAATTTGTTGTTTAGTTTGTAACCCAGGAGTGTGAAAAATAAACCGGAACTGATAGGGTCTGATACTCATACGTGATGTCTCCGGAATTATTTTAAAAGGTCTTTATAAAAGGTTAATGACCACCTTAAGACCAGCGAATCTTTCTGGTCCTTTCTTAGCAGCATGTTTTACAGAACAACAAACCCAGAAGACAAGTACATAATTTTAGAGTCAAAGTAGACAGACGTTCAGTACTATGTTGGAATGAATCAGTTGTATTGGCCTGCGGCTTGCAGACAGCGGTAGCGTGACTTGCTGTCTTGTAGGCACTCGAAAGAAGTATGTCGTGACCCTGTAAAGCTCCGGTCACGCAATGGCTTTAGAGCGTCCAGCCATCAGTCATGTAGTGTGATTTTAAATTGTGAGTCTGTGGACTCTGTGTTAACCTTCAATAAAGGCTCTTGGACAGTAATATCCTGCAGCCCTGTTTATTGTGCCCTACAGAGTAGTTCGAATTTTTGAGTCTCGATGAAATTCTTAAGAGTGACCGTTTCGACGTTCTTTTTCATTGATATTAACATAAAATCATATTATTGTATCATTAAAATTGTCTTATCTTATTATTTTATTGCCATAAAATTAGCACAGTATGATTTCTTGCACACATGAGCAGTGTTTAAGAATTCAAACGGCGATTTTCTTTTATGCTAGCCTGTGTAGCAGTCGTTTCCTTTCCGAGCGAACGCGAGAAGCTATTTTGGCTCTTCTCTCTTTTAAAACAAATATTCATCATCCTTTCATATCATAGTTTGCTTATACGCTTTTGCGTGATCGCGTGCACATGTAAGCGATGCGGATGTACGCCTCTTGACCTTTTAAGATTCACATTTGCAGAGTTGTTTAGTAGATAAATTAAAAGGACGACTCTATCATTAGGATGAAAAAAGCCAAACTTGAAAACATCCGGATGGATTAAAGAGGCGTACATGTCCAGAACATGAAATGGAAACAGGGGCAAAAACTCAGGATAAGCATGTTATTTTTACCTCCTTCTCTGCTTTTTGTGGAGTTTCCTTCCTTTTTCCTTGTTTCTTTCTTCTTCTTCTTCTTCTTCTTCTTCTTCTTCTTCTTCTTCTTCTTCTTCTTCTTCTTCTTCTTCTTCTTCTTCTTCTTCTTCTTCTTCTTCTTCTTCTTCTTCTTCTTCTTCTTCTTCTTCTTCTTCTTCTTCTTCTTTGTTCGTTTGTTTTGAGTTGCACATCACCTCAGTGAGGTGTCTCTCGGTAACTTTAATTGGAGTAGCCACACCCTGGCACTTTGTCTACAGACGCAATTACATTTATTGGAACTTGTCCACGAATAGTTTTAGGATCACTGTCTACATAACTGATGGTTAGTCACCACCCTTGATAACATCACGGCAAACGTTCCAACCGGTATCAAGTGGTCAAACTCAATCAAACGCTCACGTTCTATAAAGCGATCGGTTCCTGAAGCCTCGATAATTGCTCAGCCTTATTAACATAACATAACATTTTATTCAGGAGGCTTCAACACAAATACAAAAACATCCTATATAGGGTAATCGTGAGGTTAACCCTGTATTAAAACAATTTCCCTAACTAAAGACTTAAAAATATTTTAAAATTTCTAGAACTAGATAAAATTCGATAGCTACTGATTCAATAAATATATTACTACAAACCTTACCTCCTTTACATGTGGTCACAATTACCTTTTAACAAGTTCCAATGAATGTAGTTTTAATGTCTTTATCTGTATTAAACGGGCCGTAATGGCGATCAAATTCTGTCATTTCTTTTTTAGAAATCAGAAGGGCTGGCAAAAAACACGTTTTGGCCAAGTTGTGCTGTGTAAGGCAATTAACATAAACAGACAACCCATAATTTAGAGTCCAGGGGCCCGTTTCTCGAAAGTCCCGGTAACTTATCGGGCCCGGTAAGTTGCCCGTTAAGCCCCCGATAAGTTTACGGGTGTTTCTCGAA
The DNA here is from genome assembly GCF_977016875.1 of Pavona decussata. Classification (NCBI taxonomy): domain Eukaryota; kingdom Metazoa; phylum Cnidaria; class Anthozoa; order Scleractinia; family Agariciidae; genus Pavona; species Pavona decussata. The sequence goes on along the minus strand of NW_028145437.1, from coordinate 1,879,792 downwards.
ACTCCCGTTATTTACGATCCCGGTAAGTTGCCCGGTAAGTTGCCCGGTAATTTACGGGAGGTCATGACCTCCCGTAAAGTACCCGTAAAGTTTACGGGAAGCAATATTTTGTTGCAAGAAAACAAGATGGCCGCCGGAGGCGGTCATTTTTGTCCCGGTTTGTCGGTCGCGTACTTACCAAGAGCGATTGATTTTAGACAAAATAGAAGAAAGAGAAATAATAGAAAGATACTGGTTATCAAGGGAAGTAATAAATTCGCTTGTTGACGAGTTTACTGGAGGAAACCTTTCGAGAGATACCGTACAGTACGAGAAGCTGTCCGCTGTCCGCGAAAACACAGGTAAATATTTTGCAATTTTAGAACTAGAACAAACTCCTAATCCAGTTGGTTTCAGTCGGTAAAAACCAGCTACAGTAACTTGCTCAGTGTGTTTCGAATTTCGGTTATCCCGGGAGGACTTGCAATTTTGCCCCGTAAAGCATATACTTGCCCGTGCGTGGCCCTTAGATGGTTTTGTTTGAGATCTAAGCTGGCTTTTTTTACGTAGAAACTGCTTCCGATCGTCCTAAAAAGTACAGTATGAGAATTACCGAATTAGCTGCATTTACTACGAAAATGGGGGGGGGGGGGGGGGAAATAACTAACGTGTTTAAAATGGAAAGATGAATATAACAAAAAGGAAATCCGGTTGAATTGAAACTAAACCCACTCAGTACTCAAGTCATTGATGGTTGTAAATAAACACTTCATAAATTTGGAGAAAAAAACGAAAGTGATGGAGGTGTCATTTTCAACTACAAATACAGGAATTTGTGTTACTGACCTAGTGTAACATAGGAGTTCACAGGACAAACAAACAAACAAAAAAATTAAATAACTGGGGGCAAGGGTAGGGTAGGGTAGGGGGAGGGGGAGTAAATAAAAAACGTATGAAAATATTCTTTGGGCCATGGAAAGCAGACGTACAACTGAACTGCCCAAATAATGTATTGAATGAATGAATGAGCAGCCACAACTGCAACTGAACAGGCAGACATAAGCATGCCAAACCAAGCAAGTGCCAGCATGGTACAGACAAGAACAGCTGCACGAGAGATTTTCGGGCGTGAGGCCCACTCTTAGACATAACCAAAAAGGACAGCTGAACATGCACTTAAATAATTTTGTGAACAATAACTTGAATAGAGGGTCGCACAGGGGGGGTCTCTTGCACGGTTCACGAACAGAAAAAAATAGCAAATCACGGATCACAGAAATGAAAATTTCGTTTTCAAGCTCTTCACGGGTCACGCAAAACTTTCAGGTCACGGATTACGAAGAATAATTTATTACATTCACGTTTCACGGGAAACAAAATCAGCTAATCACGCATCATGAAAATACCCGTGTACGACCCTCTTGAATAATGTTTTTAAATTGTTATTGAATAATTATTTTTCAAGATAATTTTTATTGAAAATTCTTTTTCATCCACAGGGGTTCAACTGACAGAAGAGGGCTAACTGAGAACATCAGGAGCAGGGGAACAACTGATGGAAGAAGACTGGGTGTGAACAACTTAATTGAATTTTAATGAAAATTTTAATTAAGAAAAATGTACATACATGAGTAATTGGGAGAATTAAATGAGCTTGAAAACTGCACTGGCAGTAAATCCTTTACATGTGATAATTAAACTCAATTTTACTAAATGTTTACATAAGGTTAGACATACTTAAAAATATGGGAACTGCTAATTCTTTTAAAGTATTTCAATACTTTCTTTTCCTTGTAGTATAGGACTTCATGAAAGTGAAACTGACTATTTTTGTTAGTGAAACAACATGAGAATGTAAAAAGTTAAGTAGCCACCTTGAAATGACCTGGCATACAACATTTTTGGCATACGTACAGTCTGGTTCTTGTGTCAGAAAATTATATGGTTCCATGCTCACTTTGTAATTTGAGGGCTCAAATCTACCAAACAATTAGCTTCTGACTTAAGCCATTAACCAAAACATAATTTAAGTCCCATTATTCTTCCCACCCCAAGGGAGGGTACTCAGTTATATTTTTTGCTGATGTATGAAAGCTTTTGTGGGTTTGAAGTTAGGGATTTTCAGTTGGACTTTTGGGTGGCTTAGGTTTAATTTTTTTGGCAGATTTATTTGGTTAGAAAACATTTCGGTGGGGAATTTTTTGGTGTTGATAAATATGAAGCAATTATTGTATCAATTTTAAATAGAAGAAAGACCTTCACAGTTATTTATGCAACTTTCTTCTATTTAATCTTTCATCTGCAGTTCAAAAATATGTTTCATACATTCACAGGGATGTATCTTTTTTATTTACCAGTTCAAATGACAAGCAGAAAAAAAGAAATTACAAAAAAATCTGATAGCCTGCATGAATAATTATTGAGATGACTTGTGAAAAGTTTGATGTAAAAGATATCCAGCAAGAATATTACCTGTTAACCTGGCTATCAGATTCCAGTGGGATAGTATACATTAGTATTGTTGAAATTAAAGTTATATTTTGGAGTTATATGGCCCCAATATTCAACACTGTTCAAAGTCACAGGTCTAATAAACATGCGCTTTAATTACCTGTTCTAATGCAGATATAGACATCTATAATGTTCAAAGCTACAAGCAATAATAATTATTTATTGCAAAAAGGTTGATACACTCTCATCATTTTTCCTATTTCCTGCAAATAATGCACTCTAAAAGGGCAATGAACAATGTAATACTCTGTTAGCCCCCCCCCCCCCCCCGTTCCCCAAGTTTTCAGTGTTGAGGCTTGCTGGGTTGAATGTCACTGCGCATTTCATTCAACATAGAGATTCGAGAAACAGGCAATACAATGGTGAGTGTCTAAAATGTACCCATTAATGGACAGTGTATCAATAATATTACTCTTTTCAATAATTTTTTTTCTGTAGAGCTGGTCCTTAGAGGTACGCCAAGAGTTCTCCTCCTCCTCTCTTTTGTTCTTTGATATGATTCATTTCTAATTCCACCTTTTGCATCTTCATTTTATAGTGTGCAGTCACTGTTTCAAAGTACAAAAGGAAAAATAATTGTTTTGCCTAGAATTCAATAAATTATACTTTCTAATCTCCACATGTTCAGCACATGTTCAGAGCTATTAAAAAGATGCATGTGGTCGGCTGCTAAGAACCTTATCAATGATAACGATGATGATGATGATGATGATATATCCTGACCAATATCTTAATAGCTATGTATAAGTAGCATTTTCGGAAAGGTTCCAAAATGCTATAGGGTTCCTTAGTTCTGCCAACTCAATGTCATTAACTCACTAAATGTTTTTCGGCCTATATTGATTCCTGAAAAACTTGCAGCTAAAATTTATTATTGTTACTATTTTTATTTAGCATCTACCCCTTAAGGGTATAAACCAATTACTTAAAATATATTGGAGACACTCAGTGGATAGGCTACATTGTATAACTTAATTCTGGAACATAAAATTGAGATCTGCAACCTATTATATAATTAGTCACTTGAATACAGCATTAGCTTTTGTTCATTTTTTATTAATAGACACTAATAATTAAAAATGAATATTCACACAGAATGTACTGGTGATTAGATTATTTTGAAAATATCAATTATTGTATGGTTCGAATATATTACTACCAGCTGAGCTTGAGCAAGTGTCTAAATTGGTGGCCTTTTCCTTGTTTGCCCCAGTTGGTGTTGTGCCTGTCCATTTTTTTTTTTATCCTAAAAGGTTAAATCATCAATAAATTATTAGTACTATTAGAAGTGTTGTTGTCCTAAACATCATTTCAGTGATCATCACCAAAGGTCATGACTGTAATCCAATACAGTAGGTTAATCTTGGCTGACCAGAAGTATGGCAAAATAGTCATAAACTGACCACAATTATGCTCCCACTGATATTAATTGCTATCACTAGCATCCTCCCTTTGCCCTCTCCAAGATAATGCATGACTGGTTTTGGAATGAGTTTTATTTTTGAACAAAAAATCACAAATATTTGTATTTTCAAGTGAGCAATTTGGCAGCCAAGTGTTATTCAGGTGCAAATATATTTATTATCACCAGTAAATTGTAACAGCAGCAGTGCAGTGTTACCAGCTGCCAGACTGACTTCCTGTATCAAGTTATAATAAGATAACAACTTTATCATTCTTGTAACATTATTATGATCAAAGTTGAATATTAATACCATTAATCTGAATCCAGACATGACAGCCACTCATTGGTTTCACAGTAGGGTTCAGGCACAGGAACAGAGACTACTTTTTTTAGCGATTGAGCAACTGAGCATGTATTAGTCATATAAAGACTATAGCAATCCAATAAAATTCCGCTACGTAGAGTAAAATCACTAAGTGTTGCTTCATACCTAGTATCTGTAATCTAGAAATTGGAATTGGCTCACCATTATCATTCAGACATGGTTTATTTCTAAGAGTGTAATTAGAATTAGTCATTTCCGGTTTGATGTATGTGTAGGATTTCAATAAACTGACTAACCAAGAACCAAAAATACAATGTTTGATTTATAAACAATAAAAGGGATAGCTATGGTTATCTGAACGTACATAAGCTTACCTTTAACACCACCAAATGTTTGTTGCACAACCACGAACTGACCATCAAAGAGAAAAGCAGATCGGAATCCAGCAGATCAATACACCTTCCTTCCTCCCACACTGGTGCGTTCTAAAATAATGTAAACATGGCATCTCCAATTCGCATATCCATGTGAAGTATCATCATACAAAAAATACTTCACAGACGATAGATACATGTACGATGGCGAAAAGCGAAACTGTCGAATCGAGCTACCAAAGGCAACCGATCATATCTTGCAAATTACATGATAATGCAAAATAATGATCTCTCTTGGTTGCTCTCCTTTGACAAAACGACTAACTGAAAGTTAAACTTAGCACGTATTGCACTGTCCTTCAATAATTGATAATCATGAAGACAGTCCTATCCTTAGTACATGAACCGTGCTTTTCCATCGAGTAGTCCCAAGTCGTTCTCCTTCTCTTTTGAACGAGCGTGTAGCGCGCGCAAGAGCCTGGTAACGATCCCCTATTTTACCGGGCCCGGAAATTACCGGGAAAGTTAACGGGTGCTTCGAGAAACACATTATCGGGCCCGGTAAAGTTTACCGGTAAGTTGCCCGATAAGTTAACGGGCCCGGAAATTACCGGGACTTTCGAGAAACGGGCCCCAGGACCTAGTAGCGCATTGTCCTCTTGTCGTGACTTTTACGTTTCTGTAACTAATGCTCTCTGAAACAATTCAAACGATTTCCCCTAAAACACCGGTTTTCTTTCGACAAATTTTAAAAAGATGTAGCAACTTGAACCACATTTAAAAAAGCAAAGTTTGACTTTGTGAGTGCACTGACATTAAGCAATGAGCCGAGTCCAAAGTCCCATCTAACACCTTTGATCAATTTTCGCCAATCATAATCAGCGTGTTATGATTTAACACGTTGGTTCAATAATCCTTATGTGATGTTTTCGCGTCTTCACAGAAACACGTGGATGGTCGGACGTGTGACAAGTGTAAGCAGTCGTTCTTCAACTTGCAGTCAGATGAACCTGATGGCTGCGTTGCGTGCTTCTGTTTTGGAGTATCTAGACATTGTAAATGTGCCAATTACTACAAAGACAAAGTAAGTAAACGAAAGAAATGTCACCCTTAGCCGACGGTCCTGTCATTTTCAAAGTAATTTAAAGCGATCCAAGCTGTCAGTGATATTCAGACTACAGAAGAACGCTAACTAGCTGAAGGCAAGATTGAGCTTTCAGCCTAATTAAATAAATGAACATAGCTGACCATGTTCCCAGGTTATCTTTGGTCTGTAGTTTGCTTTATATACTCACCGACGACAAACCCATGGCATGGACAGGTTCCATCTCCGCAACTGTCCAATATTGGCCAAGTGTTTGGTCTATAGGTATCTGAGGACCTTTTGATTCTAATACCCAGCATTTGTGTACAATCCAACCTTCCGTGAGCGGATATCAAACATAGGTGTCCCCTTAAGATTAAACGTCAAGGGCCACATCATGGGAATTCCCACGTAGTTTGGTCAAAACGTTGCTAAAGTTAAGACTAGGTGAGTTTCCCTTACACGGAATACTCCTACAACACCAGGATAAACCATAACGTTATTTCCCTGAAACTGAGGAGAATTGGCCATAATCAGCTATTTTTCAAGAAGAAGCAAGGGAGAAACTTTAAAACTGGGTCAACATTTTGGAAGGCGAAAACCATTCCTATCCAGGCTATCATTGAGTGTACTTGAGTAAAAACACTGATTAATAGTTTTACAAAACTGGTAGGGTATTTTATACAAAAATGAACCATTATTGTTGAAGAGACGAAAGGTGTGACACGATTATACTGACCATGTTCCAACAAAATAACGGTGATTAGCTTTCTCTGACGTTCTCCACTCTCTTAAGGTTGACAGTTCTTGACTTTCTCTGCTTGGCTCTCAAGTAACTCATTCAGTTACTCATTAGCTCTGCTATATGCGGACTGCGTATTCCAGTAATTAAAATAAAAATATGAATATTAAATAAGTTGTTGTTGTTGTTGTAAGTTTTATTTTATGTTTCAGATTCGTCTTCGTTTTGCCTTGCTTGAAGGCCCCGACTTCTTGCGACTCGCCGATCTGTCACGTGACTTTATTATTAGCACCGACTTGCAGGTTCAGGGTGACCCACAACATTTTGTCTATGACAAGTTTGACAAGAAACCCGCTGGAACGTATTACTGGTTCTTGGGCGAGGAATTCAGAGGAGACATGGTAAGTTTTCGTGTGACTTCAACCCACTGCACATTACCAGCGAGCTTTGTTAACTTGTGTGCTTAAATTTCCCCTCATTGATGACTCAGTGAAGGGCCCTTGTGATTAGGAAACTGTAAGCCAGTTGCCTTGACTCCAAGCCAGGATGAGCACACTATGCACTTTCTGGCGGACTTTTGTCTGGTTTGGGGTGCAATGTACATTAAAAGGAGGAGTCATAACATAATTTATAGCCACCATAGGGCTCATTTAATGCACCTATTTCTTGTCATTTTCTTTACGTAAATTGATCGAAGATTGAGAAAATATCTTCTTATTGACCCTTTAGTGAATATTTAGTGGTCTGCAAAGTGAATCATTAAATTATTAGTTCATTGTCCTTGATACCCTTAACAGCATACAAAATTTATAAACACTCTCGAATGTCTCGGAGACGCCTATTTGGTTTACCTTAATCCACATGTACTTTATTGATAATCTCCGAACGAACAGCCTTTTTTCTTTGTCGCCTTATTAGATTACGAGCTATGACGGTATCATGCGGTACACTGTGTCACATGACATGAATCCAGGTGGAGAAATGACAAGGGAGACGGACGTGCAAATCATGGTAAGTGAACCATTTGTAAAAACCCATTTGAAAATGTACCGCATAAAATTAATACCAAGTGCTAGTTTTTTCATCGATCTGAGACGTGCCCTCTGCTTCAAATCAAGTTGGTGGTATGAAGGAATCAAGATCTGGCCATTTAATGTTCCTTGAGGATAAAAAGGATTCTTTTACCACTGAAATTAAGTTTCAGTTCGAGATTGGTCTTAGAATTATCAAACGATATTTAATAAACTTGTTATCAAGACGTTATACACGAACTTGTCGTCCTGGTTCTCAGGAATTTTGCTGAATTGAAGAAGGTACTTAAACTGCCAAAAGGCCTGGATGACCACTTTTCTGTACTCTTATCTTAGACGTAACCTAACCACTGTAAAAGGAAGCGAGGCGTTTTCTACGATCACTCTCAGAGCTACGAACTACAATGTATATCTCAAACGCCTTCACGAATTGGCTTCATGTTCTTCATTTTCATAACTGAAGCAAAGCACCATCCAACGTTTGTGATGTGCACCACAGTCATTTACAATTTCGGCTCTAGCCGTAACACTAAACACGCAAATCACACACAAGAAAAGTCAACAGTGCAACCTTGTTAGCTTTGTTTCAAACCTGCCAACCAAAATTACATTCCAAGCCAGTACTCTCAGTACCGCGCCATTTAAGTGGTGCGCTTCAATCCTAAAGGAGCAGCATTGAGCGGTACATTCCGTTGAATCTTGTCGCATACTTTGAAAAGCGTAGTTTAAGGCAAGTCCCATTACATTAAAATCGAGATGTGTGCGAACGGTAAAACTTTGCTTCCTGGAAGCAAACACAACATGGAAGAATTTTGATTTCAACGTTGCTTTAGATACTATGAGCGGCTGGACGGGAAAAAGTAACAATACATTCCTTATAACATTCTGCATCCTCCACACCTACAAAACGACGTTGTGTATTATGATTATATTTGAATTTTTAATCTTGCTCTGCAGGGAAGAGGGCTTATTCTCAAGTATCGTAGTGGAAGACCCCTCCAAGGAGGGAAAAAAGGGTTATACGGCCTTAAACTATCTGAGGTTAGTAGAAAAGTAATTGTACAGTCTGAAACCATTGTTTTGGATTTAAAACGAAATTACTGTAAATCAGCGTAAAAGACCCTTAAAGCGTGAGGATGAAGAATCATTGTAAATAGATCCCTGTATTAATACAGTACCCCTTGCATTTTTTGTTTAGTTTGGGGTGTGACATAGTTCTTGAATTTTTTCTAATTTTCGGCGGTGTCTTGATGTTGCGGATGGTACGATCACTAAATGACGTAAAACAAAATACTCAAGAGGTAATAAACAATGCCCACACCACAGAACAAACCTAACCGACAATGGTTTCCTCAACACCAAGAAACACTTAGTTTTTCGGTACATCAACCAACCTTCCACTTTTAAAAATTTCGTCTTCTTTTGTGGTTTGTATATTGCTTTTACCGTGTCTGAAACGTATTCTATCACACCAGAACTGGCTGAGGTTCCCGGATGGCAGTCGCGTGACCAGAGATAACGTGATGACAGTGTTGTCTGCTGTGGATAGCATCTTAATAAGAGCGACGTACAGCACAACAACAACACGAGCCAGGTTAGGATCGCTTTGTTGTAGACTATTTCAGTCTGAGATTCAAAGCATCTACTCAACAAAGAAATTCAGTAAAAGTGGTTTATTTCCAGCTGGTTGGTTTAAGAAGTCCGCCGTTTTTCTTGCCCGCGCTTCCTGGGTCATCTAGCGTGAAGCCAGTCACATTGCAACTTTGCCTAACTTTCGGTCGCTGGGTTAGCCTAACTAATTTTAGTGTAATTTAGTTACCGACTTTAATGCAAAATTTCACTGACTGACTACGTCAGCCTCTCACATTTTGATCATCGAACTTCGGAGCGCGTGCGGGGAAAACTGCTGAAATGGCAGAAAACAACTCGAGAAAAAAATTCATTGGATCAGCATTGAACGCCCCCAGTCAATTTTTCTCGGTTTGTATGGAAACACCAGTCTCATACGTAAAGTTGAACATAACCAAGTGTGTCCCAATGCAAAACGTCATGCATGTTCTTATAGCGCGACAGATTAATTTTACTATCTAACTCGTTGTAAAGAAATGTGAGCGCTGGATTATTGTTAAGGGGTAATTGTTTGGATAATATAGACCTGGCTGAAATCAATGTCAGTTATGGGAGATAGTTGGAACGAGTTGATCCTATTCCATCAGTAGCATCTTATATATTACCCTGGGTGGTATAGAAAAAAATCATTAGTCTTCTAAAGACGTTGAACATACAAAACAAACGATAAGGTGGGTGATTCATTCAAGGATCGTGGTGCTGGGCGTCGTAATAGATAATGAGCCTGCTTTAAAGGTTAACCAGCCTAAGTGCTGATTCAACCGTATTTTAGTATATTTGAACAACACCTTATCATCATCGTTTGTAAAGAAGATTGCTGTGTAGCACTGGTTGCATTACGGTTTCCTTTCTACACAAAATAACCTTAAGTGAGTGCACGCCCTGATTAAATGAGGCTCTTGTCTCTCTAACTGTACAAGAAAAACGGTACATTTCAATGGATTATGTTTCCCCAGTTTTTTCCCCGAATTGATAGAAACAATCTTATGGTCAGTTTAGACAGGCAATTTTTTATGAAATTTTTGTACCAATCAACCATAATTTCTCACGCGCGGGCGCGCTGCAAATTCAAATCGCATGTGTTAACCAGCAACGCTTTCAATGCGTTTTAGGAGCGATTTCAGCAAGGCATCTGCTGTGATCTAAAAGCCCCCCTTTCGGGGAGAAACGCAGGGGAAGTGCAACAAGTTTCGAGCATTTTCGAAACTCTGATCAAGTCGCCTTAAAACTGCCCCCCAGGTCGCAATGAACTCGTAGTACGTGTGATTTGAAGTGGCATCTGCAAGCGCGTTAGAATCGTAATAGAAATTGGGACTAAACATTGAATCAAAAATCGCCCTGTAATCAAACCTTTAAAAGAGTTGGAGAATTTAACAATTCGCAGAACAATGTATTGTTCTCCAAACTCGTACTCGTTTAAACTTGTGTTTTCTATATGGAATTACAACCTTTTTTTTTTTTTTCAATTTATATGAAAACTACTTTATCGTTTCTTACCAGTCTTTATGACGTATCTCTGGAAAAGGCTGTGCCTCAGGTAACAAGGTACGGAAAAGCCAACAACATCGAAGAATGCGCATGCCCGCCGGAATACGCTGGCACATCTTGTCAGGTGAGCCTGCAAGCTTTTTAAATTATTGACTAGAGTTTGCCTTACCCTTTGCCTCAGCGTGTAAAGTAGTTCTTCTCTTTTTCTGTCGTTGTCGGAATTGAAATGGGGCTATTTATCAGTGCTTTTCTCGGTGCTGTTTTATTTTACGCTGTATAAGTTGGTTCTAACTTTTGAGTATCGAGACGAAATCTTAATTAATGTGTGCCCATTCAAATGAAAGTTACTGAGCTGTAATCTTTATTATGTTATACAGGATGGCTCTAAATTTCGACTCTGAAGACGAAATGCTGGTGTGTTCGCTCAAATGAAAGTTGTTTAGCAATACTTTCCTCTAAATTAAGTGAACCAGCCAGCCACCTAATGCTATGAAAATGACAGCAGATAACAGCAACCAAATCTCTAAGTGTACACAACACTTATTTAATGTTCTTGTAAGTTGGTGTGTTGCTTATATGATTGGTGTCCAGTGTACTCGCGAGATGCGAAGTCCTGAGAGTTAACCCCAAGGCCTGCGACCTGCTCACTTAGGAATGGGAAATGTTTTTCGAGAATTTATAGACTTGCTTACAAGTCGAGCTTAGAGAGCGCGAAGCGCGATCGTCAGAGCTCGAGCGAGCGAGCGCGGAGCGCGAGCGAGCGAGGTCCATTCAATGAGAAGCGAGCGAGCGACTTTGAGAAAGTCTATTCAATGAGAAGCGAGCGAGCGACTTTGAGAAAGTCTAGAGAATTTACAACGCTGCTTATTATCTGTACCAAATTAAGTCGGAAACATAACAAAACAACAACGCACATTGTGAGCTCTTGGCTATGAGAAGTGTTCTAACAAAACGCTATCTCCGTAATGCTGATCCTTTAAAGTGAAAATCTTAAAAGCGTTCGATTTTGTGATCCGTTTTTCAATCTCAAGTCAGTTGGGTATATTTAATAGGTTTAAATCAATTCAAATGTTTGTTAATCCGTTAAAAAATTGAAAATAAGATGTAATGAAGAAAACTTTAAAAGTCAATCAAGGTTGCTGTCTATAGCCATACTTCTTTTATCACGCATTCTCCTCTTTCACGTTACAGCAATGTGCACGTGGTTATACTCGTTCGTACCCAGGCCCTGATTTCTCTCCTTGCGTTCAATGTTCCTGTAATCAGCATTCAAATGAATGTGACCCGGAGAATGGACAATGTATAGTAAGTATTAATGACGTTTAGATAATCTAATCAAGTGTAAACGCTAATACCCTTGTAGGCTTTGTAAGGTTTGTAAGGTTATGTAGTTGAAAATGGCAGTGATAGTAAGTATGCGAGAAGCTGCGGGTGATGTTTATACCGACCCTTTGTAACAAAAAATGATGTGTGTAAGTGTTTCCCGGCTAATGAGTTTCAGAATGCACCTAAGTTGCGCCGACGATGGAGATGTACGGAATTTGACGTATGGTCCTCTCAATACCCTCGTAATGTCAAATTTACGATCAGTTCGCACTTAAAAGGCAAAAACATCACCAGAAAATGGGAGTGTAAAACCTGATTTGACCCTTATTTTCGGCCCGGAGTGTGGGAGGGTGAAAACAAATTATTCGCAAAGTAAAACGTCCACATCTGTCCAGTTGAGGCGTAACGTTGATGTGTGCAGAATTGAACTGCTGTTGTGTATTTTTACGTATTTTTCACTAGGAAATTTGGAGTGTCAATTTTTTCTCTACCTTGTCCAAAAATAGAGGTATGTTCGAGGCAAGCCTTAATTATAGGAGGTTTTTTTATTGACAAGTTTCTTTGAAAGAGAGTCTATGGTCCAAGGTAATAATTAAAAAAAATGCGGTATTACCTTTCGTTTCGATATCCAAAGTCATTCCCCTTGAATTTCCTCTTTTTTAACTTCTGTTAACGTTGCAATTTGTTTTTGTTTTGTTTTGTTTTTGTTTTTTTGTTGTTTTTTTTTGTTTTGTTTTGTTTTTTTTGTTGTTGTTGTTATTTTGTTTTGTTTTTTTCAGAGATGCGATCATTTCACCACAGGTCCCCAGTGTGATAGATGTTCAGTTGGTTTCTACGGTGACGCCACGAAAGGAACGTCCAAAGATTGCCAACCATGTCCCTGTCCTCTCACAGTTGCTTCCAATCAGTAAGTACCACAGTGTATCGTACCCGGGTTAGCGCATCAGATTTTTTAGTCGGAAGGCTGGTGATTTGAGGTTGGTCTCTGATTTGAAGCCTCTTTAGACAACAACCTTTAACCAACACTGTCTCTCTCGATCCAGTGTAACAATGAATACTGGCAATTACAACCCACTGCCAGTAACCATGCGATGTGAAACCTTGCGTAGACGCCAACAACACAGCGTCATCTTGCTTGTTCAGAGTGCTCGACTGAGAGTGAACTTTGGCAAACCAAAAGTTTTAAAAAGTATTATCAAAATACAAATTAACTTGGTCATACTTTAGAATCTCGTCATCCGACGCAAAAGTTAGAATTACCTTGTTACAGTTAGTTATAGTTGTCTCCTTCTGTCTCCAAAGACAATGGATTGCGCCAGAACTGTGAGTTCACTGTATTGGGGCAGCGTCGACTGTGACTGTAGAGTCCATTTCTTGAGTGGCAGTCTCTGTCAGAATTTCTGCATATGTACGCTGTTGGTAGCGAGGGTACGAAAGATGCTCTTACTCTTTGTCGTTCCCTTTTCTTGTGCCACAGCTGCTCCATTTTGGCCTCAGCGTAATAAACAGCATAATAATCAGCACCACAGGAAAGCACTTCTCAGTAGCTTTGATTTGAATGGTCACACTTATGGTTTTCATCCACAGACTCAAACTGTAGATCCACTTTGGTTTGCATGAGAAACAGTTCCACAGGAACCGCTTTCTGCCCAGTAGCTTTCATTACAATGGTCGCACTTTAGGGTTTCTTCCACGGAGTCGAAGGCTTAGAACCACCACGAGGTAGAGCATGATAAACAGTATCAGCTGTAAGAAGAACTTGCGAGCTCTCGGTTAAATTGTTGCGCCTAACGATCTCGTAAACAGACTCAAAGTTTAAAAATAAGCTTTCAATGCCGCCGTCTTGGACGTTTTCACTTGTACATGCGCCCGTGGTCAACGTTTGCTGACTGTATTTTGGCGGAAAGCGTTCTAGGAACCATACATTCGACAGAAGATCGGAGGTTATGAAAACTGAAAATAGTTGGGATTCACAAGGGGCCATGACAATTTTTATTATGTAAAGTAAAAATGTTTTGTAGTCACCAACGAGAGATATATACGAAGATAAGTGTGTGTTATATGATAGAATAAAACTGCTTTAGACCCTGCATTTCGCGCAGCTTAGGATTCATTTCACAATCTCAATGTCTGAACCACATTAGGGTAAGTGAAGATTAATTCTAGAACGGAAAAGTTTAAATGGGTAGAGTGGATTGCGTTTGTTCACTAAAACTGATTTTTTTTCTTTTAATTGCTAGGTTCAGTCGGCTTTGTAAGCTTGAGGCGGACGGTAGACCAACGTGTACAGCTTGTCAAACCGGTTATACTGGGAGGAACTGCGAAAGGTAGAGAAACTCCAAACAAACCGTATCTCTAGTCTTGTATGGGTTTTCCTTGGTTCGGTGTTTGGAGAGATTACTAGTGAGATTTTTTCCTTAAAAACAGCACTTTTTTACCTTTTAAATGGCACTTTTCTACGATCAAAAAACTGAAAATAAACGGATTTAATATTTTTGTTCGTTTGTTTTCTGTTATTGTTGTATTCTTTATGGTTTGAATCCTGTGTTGATCCCAACGTTAAGCACTGAAAATGTCCAAACCCCTTTCAAGTCCTCATCTGAATTTCGCTTTAAAAAGTGGATGGTAATGTTGTTTCTTTAATGTTCCCTTGTAAGTTATTAAGTATAAAACGACAGCTTTTAAAGTATAAACTGACAGAAAAAATGTCTGTTTCTCGCGTAATCCGTTTTTTTGGAATCACTGAATGGCTGTATGGCTACACCTTAGAAAAAAGGTTGAAGCGTTTGGAACAAAAATATGACTTTCAACCCAGACAATAGCGCCCAATTATCTACCTATCAATTCTTATTCATTGTTTTAATGCTCTTGAACTTAAAATAAAGATGCCTTTTGAAAAGGAACATCATCGTCTTCACTGTTTTTATCAGTACTTGTTCGTTAACGTTTTTGAAATCTTGCGACGTTCTAGGTGTGCTAAGGGATATACCGGAAATCCTTTCAAACGTGGTGAAAAGTGCGTCAAAATACCAGGTGAGACAAAAATATCCAGCGCTTCATTCATAGCACGGTTTAATCGACACTGCATGTTTAAATATGGTGATGTTGAACAACAAATGCCGCACTGTGTTAAGGTGTTTTCGTTAAAGCCCTTTGTAGGTTTTCTTTCTTCTTTAGTAAGTAAGTAAGTATTATTATTTATTTAGACAGGGTGGCCCAATCAGCTACGGGGCTGTCATCCTGAGGGGCCCTGTATACACCTAAAATAGTTATTATTATGGTATGAGAAAAAAATTACAATATATATGACTCAAACACTTTACTCAGCTGTTATCTTCAATTTTCCCAACTTTTAAGATGTTTGAAATATAAATTATATTTGCCACACACGAGGTTTCAATGGAATAAATGTCACTAACGTGCAGACTGCTAAAAGAATAAAAATATGACCAAGCTCGTTACGAGTCTTTCCTGTGGGTCAGTGGCTAGAGCATCGTATTTATATGTGCCTGTGACTAATATGTTATAATGATAATGATAATGATAATGATAATATACAATAATGCATGATGATAGTGATGATGATGGTGGTCATGGTGATGATGATACTGATGATGATATTGCTGATGAAAAGCATATTAACTCGTCATTCTCAAAATCATTTTAAATTTGTCTATGTATAAAAACTATGTGTTCCTTTTCAGTGGGATTTCTCCCAACTGTCAGAGTGTGGCCGGTGAAACGCATAAAGGACGAGGGCAAAAACGCACATTTCTACTGCTTTGCGGGCGGTCAACAAACACCAATAATCGCGTGGTCTAGAGAGAGCGGGGAGCCCATGTCACGTCGCGTTTCTATAAAAGGAAGACGATTGCTGATCCGGGGAGTGAGGAAAGAGGACGAAGGGACGTATCTGTGTACTGCTAGAAATACCTATGGGTCCGAGATAGCCGCAGGGAAGTTGACTGTAAAAGGTAAAAAGTACCTGTTTATAATTCATGGGTCGCTCTTTAAATGAAAGGTTAAGCATCAAAGGACTACAAGCATACCAATTACAAAGGAAATTATTATGAAAGCCCACAAATAAATTTATATATAAAACAGGGAGGTCAACAGCACCAACTCTCCTTTTTGTCAAAACACAGCTATCATGAAATGTGCGAACACTGGTCTTCATAGCGGCACACATCAAGCAGTGCACTTGGTGCCATTTCGATTAACTCGTTAGTGCTCTTTTCGATGTAGAAGCTAGAAATAGACTTGTTTGCATTCCATGGTCAGTGTTACAAGCGATGCCGATGGCTGAAGATATTCCATGAGTTCAGGGACACGATTTCAAGCAAGGTATGTCAGATGGACATAGGAGAAAGTATGAGTGACTCCACCCCATGCGGGGGTCAAACTTGGCTTACCTGGTCCCTACCCTGGACTCGCCTCTTATTTGTTCCTTTAAAACAAGAGCGGCCTCCTGATTTCACTGATTCTCTAATCCAGATCGCCTCGAGGATCCCATCGTCGTATCAGTTTCGCCCAAAGTCCTTCACGTTCCATTAAACAGCAGCGCCCAGTTCACGTGTAAGGCTAATAGTGTCACGGACTATAAACTAAAGTGGACCCGTGGCATGTATGGAGCACTTCCGGATGGGGCTGTGAACGTTGATGGTGTGCTTAGGATCCAAAACACGCAGAGTGTTCACGGAGGGACCTACACGTGCACTGGTAAAAACTCCTTCAGTGATGATATGGCTACCGTGCAGCTGAGAGTGGGAGGTGAGGAAAGACTTCATTCTAGTTAGTTTACCGGCTTTTGTTGTGATAGTTTCACCATGGAAACCTTCCGTTTCAGCATATGTTTTTCAAGAGAGAGTAGGTACTTTCTCAATACGGCCCTACAGCATCCACAATCTCATTATGTTCATCAATCGTTCCAAGAATTTCTCATCTTCGCCCTTTCCATATAACTTTCCGGCCGTTATTATCAATTTCTATTGTAGTTATGGTATAATACCACTTCAGCTACACTCAACACGGTAAACGGTGAGAACTGTTCTTAAAATGTGAACCGTTTTTCGTTTAGAAAGTTGTGAACAATCCGATGGCAAACGAAATTATAGGAAAAAATGATCAGCTGTTTTATTTCTGTTTGTCTGTTTATTTGTTCGTGTTTGTTCGTTTCTTACAAAAATTGACCGTGCTTGTTGTGGAGTTTGTTTTGTCTCAATATCTTTTATTATTTCCAGTGACTAGTCCCCAGGTCTTCATATCTCCCACTCGTTTGAGTGTGCGCGAGGGAGAGTCGGCTCAATTCCGCTGCTCGGCGTCTGGTTTCCCTGCCCCAGTCCTTCAATGGCACGGTGGTCCTGCAGGTATACTGCCATCGGAAGCAGTGTTATCAAACGGCAATGGGCTTCTGAGGTTTGTTAGAGTGAAGGAGATATACGAGGGAGCATACGTTTGTACAGCGTCCAATTTAGGTGGTATAGCCAGTACTGGAACATTCTTAAATGTGTCGGGTAAGATTTCCAGACGTTTCTGCTTTATTTTATTAACTTATATTTGAGGTGAACATGTTTAAGGAAATGGTATAACCATGGTTGGCCGAGGGGGAAGAGAAATATAACTAAATGTAACCAAACATTCAAAATGTTTTGAATCACAGGTATACTCTAGAAATGTGCAGTGCTCTTAGTCTGCCGTTTCCTTTTTCTTATCTTTTGTTAAGCTTCTGGTAGTGTCCCTGTGATCTCAGTCTCCCCCAGCTCATTAACGGTCTCAGAAGACGAGGAGGCCTTGTTCTCGTGCACTGCCAAGGGAGAACCTTCTCCAACCATTAGCTGGTCACGTGAAAATGGACAGCTGCCCCAGTCTTCCTCGCTTGTGAATGGCGTTCTACGTATTTTCCCAGCGAAGCCTGAGGATGAAGGTGCTTACGTGTGTACAGCCGCGAATTCATTTGGAGCCAAAGCGTTTTTGGTTACTCTCAATGTCGAAAGAGGTAAAGTTGACGAAACACTCTGACTTACGTGAAGTGTTTACTCTCGGTCTTAGAGGACTCTTAGATAGGTAGAAAATAAGAATAATATGTATTTCTTGTGCGTAAATTTCAAGCCAAGGCTTGTTCAAATGCGCATTACAATACGTATGTTAAAGAAAAAAAATAACAAGGTATGGTATAATTAGATAAGAGTGTTAGCTTCTAAAGAAAATGTGGTGCTGCGTCGGTGGGGGAGAAGAAGCGAATGTTTTGTTCGTCTTTTTTATTTATTTATTTATTTATTTATTTATAAATTTATTTATTTATTTATTTATTTATTTATTTATTTGTTTATTTATTTATTTATCTTTTTTAATCCATTGATTCGCTCTGACGGAGAGCTAACGCTCGAAACGTGGACATTCTAATCTCTTTACGGTGGTAATATTACCTTATCAACTCTATTGATAACACCAAACATTCATGTCTAGAGAGTGACTGACATTTATAGTGCTTCATATTTGGTGTCCCCTTACTCGGAAAATCAAAGCAAAAACGGTAAAGGAGACAAATAAATCAGTGACACTCCTACTGTCTCTTTACTTTACCTTACTGTCTTTTAGTTTGGGCTGAAGGGAACCGTAACAGGGACGTCGTTGTCGTCGTTGCCGTGAAATTCCGTACACGGGCCGGATGCTCTAACCGCTGATCCACTCAGAGACCCGTAGCGCGCTCGGGCATTTTACTAAGTACATTTGTGGCGTACGCCCTGTGTACTGCTTAACTCTCGTATACTGTGATGACAAAGAAAAAACGTCCCAGGTTAATGCGACAAGTCAAATTTACAGTTTATCTTGTATATATTTTGTTTCTTGTCAGACACCTCAGTGGCTCCCACGGCAATCGTCACACCAGCACAACAAACCGTTGACGAAGGTGCATCCACATTCCTCTCATGTCAGGTGACGGGAGATCCCCTCCCCACCATACAGTGGAGCAAAATTGGAGGCAACGTGACAGACAATCACGTGATTGACGGAGGATTGCTGCAAATTAAAGAGGCGACAAAAGATGACGAGGGAATGTACGTGTGCGTGGCGCAGAACAAAAAAGGAGTCAAGCAGGCGACGGGGATAGTTAATGTCAGAAGTGAGTAGTAATCAAAGGACCCCAATGAGCATCTTGTGGATTCAGTACGCAAGATTGAGTGGAGAATCAGCCTCTGCTTTATTGCTGGGATAGGTCATTGTATCAAATTATATAACATTTAAGACAGTGTGCTATTTTTTTTATAACACATGTTGCAACTGCAGTTGACACAGACAGTTTTGCCTGTCATATTTTTCTCTAACGCGTTTCGCCAATAATTAATACCAGTTTGGCTTTTGATGGATTCGATGACCAGTTTGTTCTGGAAAGAATTACGTGGGATAGCATGACCTAGCCTTATTAAATTGAATGTGATGATAGCCACTAGGAGATATCAGACGTTCAGGTCTAAAAATGGTTACCATGCTAATAAGCAATATTTGTGCATTAAGGCAAGCTAAATAAAAATATCGAAGCATTACTCGCTTGAAATTAAACAAGAGCTGGCAAATTTTTAGGGCATATGCGCTATGTTGTCAGAATCAGTCAATAATGTTTGGGGTTTGGAATTAAAATAAATTATTTTATTCTTTTTTTTAATTCAGTGTCTCATGAATACACGCATACGTTTTTCAGCTTTCATTCACGTCTTCCAGCAATCAACTCTACTCTAAGAAAACTCTGAAAAACTGCAATATTAGCAGGAAGGGATTTTAGAACTAGTTAGCACGTTCCCCGGATTAATATGACAAAAAGATTTACCTTTAGCCTCAACTCTTTGCCTTCCAGTTTTAAGAGTTCACCACAAGGGACCGTAAAAATACCTGCTCTATGCAAAAACCTCTTCTACCTTGTTATTAAAGGGGAAGTATCACGAAAATCTGATGTCGTTTCAAAACCCAAAAATTTTTGTCTGACAACAGAAACAAAAAATAATTGTCTAGGTTTGTTATAAATTATCACCCCAGTACAATAAAACTGTCGATTAGTGCCTCTAGCCAGAGATAGAGTAGGTCGGAATGGATTGAAACTTGAAAAATATTAGGCTAATGTTTTCCAAGTTCTCTCATTTTTGTTCCAAAATACGCTAGAACAGATCACGAGTTGTTCCTTTCAAGAACTGAGTTGTTTTCTCTCCTCTCGTTGTTCTAGAACTATTTTGTAGCAAAGTTAAGGTCTTATTTCACCATTTTTAACAAAGAAGGTCAAAAACCCCATGATACTTCCCCTTTATTAGTGCAGATACTGATATTTTTAACAGTGAAATCTTGAATCTCAAAGTTTGTGACTACGATTCTCACTATGTATTTAAAACACGGTCGTAGAAGCATGAACTTCTCTCCTTTGAAGGCACCTTACCTTTGATTGACTTGTGTCGTTCCACTTTGCACATGGCCACAGTTCTTCCTTTGTCGTGAAGATGGGAAAAATATTCTTGGATAAAAAAGCTACAATGCTAATTATATTGTGAATTAGGTAACCATATTATAAATTTCCCTCCCATTCAAACTAGTTGTTATTAATTCGGATTATTTCTAAAACTGGATTTTGTGCAGTGTGGGTCATTGTGCAATAATAAGACTGTTTGAAATGTTCTTCTTATACGGGCTGCGCAATATAATTAAGATGTATTGACACTACATGTCCCTCTAATTTGAATAGAATTGGATTCAAAACTTCCACTGACTGCCAAATTGGGCTCAAAATTGGGAATTTTTCTCATCCAATTACTTATAAACTTGAAGGCACGTAGTTCTATTTTTTTTTCCCCCTTTAACAACAAGAAGGCTAGGTCACGCTGTTTCTGTGGATTCTTCTCTATATTCTACCTTTTAAATTCTTCAAAACGTGCAACTTTAAATCTTGTGGACAAAAAAATACTTGTGTTTTCTCTTTAAGAAAGCAAACTCAGGACAAATAGCACCTCATGAAAGTACTGCTCAGTAGCTTTCACTTAAGGATTTCGTTCATAGACTAAACACCTAGAACCACGTTGTACAGCATAACAAACAGGACCATAAAAAAGGGCTGCTCAGTAACTTTCGTTTGATTGGTCACACTTAAGGATTTCATTCATGGACTCAAAACTTAGAACCACCTTGTGCAGTACCACAGGAAAGTACTGCTCAGTAGCTTTCATTTGAATGGTCGCTCATTAGGATTTCATTTACAGACTCAAAAGTAAGAAAAGTGAGACTCTGGGAGCAAAGCACTTTCAAATTAAATACTCATTGGCTTTTGAAATTAAGTAAAGATGATTTCGGATTAGTTCTATGTCATATAAACCGCACTTTAATGCTCTCTGAGCTCAAATTGACTGTTTGTCAGCTCAGCGTAATCCACTGATCCTTTTTTATCTCGTCCTGAAACTTAATCATCTGTCTCCCTTGTTTGATTGTTTGGCAGTATTTAATTGTTTTCTTCCTCACAAAGTCGCCCTGATACTAACTTGGTAAATACTTGGGAGTGATATTATAAGCAGGAGTCTACGACCCGGTACCTCCATTTTGCATACTAAGCCTTGGGGTCAACCCTTTCCCGAGTAGCTTTATTTTTAGAACGGGTCTCAAAGAACCTTTGGAACGCCCACAGTTCAAATACCCAATCAGTGAAGAGTAATTACAGTTAAATGGTCATACGTCATAGAGGTTCCTAGTCATGCACTCCTATTGTAAGTCATTTAAGTGTGATCCCCTTAGTGAGTGTAGTCCTGAGAAGAACTGTTGTTGGTGATATTGAATGACGTTTCAACCACGTGATCCGACATTAACTTCCGCTCAGGTTGTGGAAACGCCAGTCAATGTCACCAACAACAGGTCTTGTTAATTAGGACTGTACTCACCCAGACGATAATATTCTACCGACTTGAGATCGTAACTGGTGACAAGCAAACTTCAAAACCTGTTTGGCATTGAGTTCTTTGAAACCAGTCTGGCTCTCCTAAAAATTTCCTAAAAATGATATTTTCAGGAAATTTCAATTTCTTAATCACCTAAGCCGCCAAAACTCCCCAATTCGTAAAAAAAAAACACAAAAGAAATCTCCCATTTTACGGTGTTTTCAAAGAGTGAAAGCGTTAAACAATGGTTCAAAATTTCGTTCAATTTTATGGCCAGTTTGTAAGAAACGAAATTATATAGAATAGCGTGACCTATCTGCTGTAATACGGCTTTTGCTAATCTTCGGTACAAATCTGACAATGAATGCCAATGATGGGTTTATGAAATTCGTAAGCCTCTTGGGTCGGTATGTTATTCTTTTGGGGTAAATAATTTATGTCACTCAAACACAACTACTACTTCAAGTGCAAAGAAGAAAAGTATCCTTCATCCTATGATATATCCTGTAAAGGCACACGGGGATATTTAAGGAATGGTCCAGGTTCTTACCACAGCTATTAGATGAAATATTTACCTTTGATGGTTTCAGCTTTGGGGATTGCAATGACGTCGTCCATACATAAACCTTCAGAAGAATAAGTTAAAGTTCTGTCTTTGCCTATTGATATGGACCCTTTGCGTTTACTTTAAACTTCAGAAAAAGTTATGCCAAAAATAGAAATCATGCCAACAAACAATATAACAGTGACCGAAGGAGAGACCGTGGTTTTCAGGTGCGTGGTTAAAGCGGGTCATCCACCCCCGACAGTGGTCTGGGAAGGAGAAGAAAATCGACCGCTGAACAGCAGTAATGATGGCGTATTGGTGATCTCTCCCGCCTCTGGTGACAGTCAGGGGAAATACATTTGTAAAGCAACAAACGTAGTGGGATCCACGGAGGCCTTCGCCTTGCTTATTGTTCAAGGTAACGTTAGTGAAATAAAACCAGTTCCTCATGGTTTCAGTTTCATTTGAAAGTTTAAATGCATTTTGCAATTCAAGTAAAGATGAAAGCAGGCGTTTTCAATATGTCCTTGGTTCCAGCCCATGAATGAGACCACAACATCAGACATCAATGACCGTAAAATGTAACAGCAATCTCATTAAACCAATTGTAACAAACGGTAACAAGCAATTAATCAATCAGGAGAAAAAACATGAAACCGGCGCCAAGCTTGGTTTAAGAAACCAGCAAATTCATTGACAAAAGAAAGGTCTTGAATACTTTTTCTTAAGCCTCGTTGATAATCTATTAAGTCGTAAAACCTTCATACGTTGTTAACAAACTTATTAGCAAGAAATATTCTTGATTTCCCACCCCAACTCTAACTCTCAAAACTGACGTTACAATAAATGCATGGCAACCACTCAGGGGAATTAATACTTTGATCGACTTTAAAAAGGTTGTGACCTTTTTTTATGGTAAACATGTTTCGGATGAAACTTCATCCATCTTCAGTAGAGAACTCACTAGTAAGTAGATCATTATTTTAGATCATTATTTTTTCGTGTCTCATTACACAGGCAAACCCAAGGTAACAGTGAGTCCGTCCAGCCCCGTAACCGTGACAGCTGGAAGCTTGGTCACGCTGGAATGCACAGCCACAGGAGATCCCCATCCGGCTGTCCAATGGATTGGTCAGGAGTCTTCCCAATCTAATCTCCAGGTGATAGAAGGCGGCCGTGGAGAGTTGAAGTTTGTTATTGAAAATGTTACAACCAAAGATCAGGGCAACTACACTTGCCAAGCGCAGAACATCGTTGGAATAACACAGGAAATTGTGGAATTAATAGGTAAATTGTTGGTATCAGTTTTTAACCATACGATAGCTGGAGATCTTTCAGTTCTAATGTTTTCCTCTGATTATTAGGGGTTAGTTGCAACCACCGCGGGCTAGGCTATTTGGCGCATGCGCAGATTACAGTTCCAACGTTTCCGCCTAGCGTATCAGCGTATTCACACGTTTTAGTGTGGACGGGGAAAAATGCTGCGAAAACGACAGTGTGGACGCAAAGCTGTTTCGGGAAACGCAGTTGTGTCGAGGGAGCCTGAAGTCTTGAAGACCTGATTGGTGGGATCAACTAAAGAAGCAAAAACTAATTTATGATTCATTGTAATCGTCTCACCAGTAATAACAATTTCGAGAAAATATCCACCTTATGTGGGTCTGACTAAGATGGTGATTATTGAATTAAATATATATATTGTTTCCTAATTGGTATGTTCCACGTGAGAAGAATAAAAATTTCAGCGAACTTTACCCGAAAGCTGCAATTCGGTTGTAGTTGATGGAGTTTTTAACAACTGATCCCAGTTTTCGTTAACGTATTATTTGGTAAGGATAGCTTTAATCCTTCGAACCCGCAAAACCTTTCGATTGTTTTTCAGTTACTGTGCCACACGAGCCGCCCAAAGCTTTTGTAGAATCTGCTTCTCAGACGGTAATGGAAGATGAGGATGTTTCGTTCCGGTGCAATGCTTCCGGTATACCATCACCAAGAATTACATGGGAAAGACTGGGCTTCAATCTACCTGATGACACACAAGATCAAAATGGACTGCTGACCATCGCGTCTGTAGGCCCAGAGGATGCCGGGACGTACGTTTGTAAGGCAGTTAACAGTGAAGGAGAGGATAGCTTTAATGTTCAGCTAGTGGTAAAAGGTGAGATTGAGATGCTATATTCCACACAGGGATACAAACAGAATTAACAGCCTAGTTTGTAAATTTTGTTTTTGAGTTTTCTCCTTGGTTTATGATCTGAAGATCGTCCACACCCGAAAATTCCGCGTCTTGTTTATTTGTTTGCTTATCTGTTGTCTTGGTTATTTGTTTGTTGTTGTTCTATTTCGTGTGTTTCCACAGTCGTAAGCCTTTCCGCAGCTCCCAAGCCGATAACTGGCGACAAGCCTCAACCGAAGAGCTACCTGCCACTGAGTACCGTTAAAATAATTTAGTCCCGCCTAGAAATCAATTACTCCAAAATATTAATTCCCTCCAAAAAACATTGTCGACGTGCCAAATGGCATGGGATCAGGAATGCACCAGATTTATACCACAAGTTTTCGACTGGTGTAAGGTTTTCAGCTTTGCAGATGCGTAATTCATTTTGGTCTCAACAGCTTGCATATAATGACGTCATCCACACGATAAAAATGAGCTTAGGACGTTGAGAAGAATAAATTAAAGTTCTCTCTTTTGAAAACGCCTGTCGACATGAACAATTTGTATTTACTTTAAACTTCAGAAAAAGTTATGCCAAAAATAGAAATCATGCCAACAAACAATGTAACAGTGAACGAAGGAGAGACCGTGGTGTTCAGGTGCGTGGTCAAAGAGGGTAATCCACCCCTGACAGTGGTCTGGGAACGAGAAGAAAATCAACCGCTGAACAGCAGTAATGATGGCGTATTAGTGATCTCTCCCGCCTCTGGTGACAGTCAGGGGAAATACATTTGTAAAGCAACAAACGTAGTGGGATCCACGGAGGCCTTCGCTTTTCTTATTGTACAAGGTAACATTACTTAAACAAAACCATGCAGTGGCTCTTGGTAGACATAAGGGCTCTTTCCTGTCCTCTAAACATTCCTGGACATTCCGGTTAATGAATCGAATGGAACGGAAAATTTTCAGAGTAAACCTAATTTCGGAAATTTCGGTATACCTCGCGTGGTTGCCCACCAAACGTTCTGAATAATCTGAACAGCTGCAAAATTCCGTTCCATTTGGCCATTTATTCTCGGGTCCTGTTTCTCCGACTTACGTCGATTTTGTTATTTCACTTCGGGCAGAAAACCCGTGAATGAACCAGGTTTGTTCTCATGTCGAGTTCAATTAACTGGAGAATGATGTTCCATTCAGAAATAGAAATCGGCTGAAGTTCAACCCAGAACGTTTGGCCGAATGGAGAGCGCCTATAAAGTCCTTCATAAATGTTCAAACGCACTTTGCAATTCAAGTTGCAAAGTAAGTAAAAAAGATGTAAAAGAAAATTATTAGCTAGAAAGAGCCTTGATTTATGAAAACCGTTCAGGATTATTAATATTTTGATCATCGAATTGAAGCTAAAATAGATCATTATTTTTTCGTACCTCGTTTTTCAGGCGAGCCCAAGGTTACAGTGAGCCCGTCCAGCCCCGTAACCGTGACAGCTGGAAGTTCAGTCACTCTTGAATGCACAGCCACAGGGGAACCCTTTCCGGCTGTCCAATGGATTGGTCAGGAGCTTTCCCAATCTAATCTCCAGCTGATTTTAGGCGGCCGTGGAGTGTTGAAGTTAGTTATTGAAAAGGTTACAACAAAAGACCAGGGCAACTACACTTGCCTAGCGCGGAACCTCGTGGGAATAAGCAGGGAAAGTGTCGAATTAGCAGGTAAATTCTTGGTATGTAATTTACCAGACGATAGTTGGAGGTCTTTCAGTTCTAATGTTTTCCTCTGCGCCCAGTTGTTCAAAGCCCGATCAAGCTAAACCAGGGTTAAGGTGAACTTTGGTTCAAGTTTAATCTCCAAATAAAAAGAATTCTTCGGAAAGGTTTTTGTCCTTCAGTTTTAACCTAGACTTTTCTCCACCGTTAGCTTAAGATTAGCCTTTAAAAACATTTTTAACGAGCAAGATGGAAACCTCGGTTAACTTTTAATCGTGGATTAGTGTTAATCGGCTTTCGAACAACCTCGCCCCGATTGTTAGTTCTTAGTCTCATTATCCCAATTCCGTGTCATTAAAACGAGGCTAAATGTGCTTAACGCCTGGGGGAGCTTACTAACGATTTTTCGGTCATAAGAAAGGAAACTCTTGGATTTTTTAATTACAATCCGGGTGAAAGTTGTCATGAAAACAATGTTGTTGGGGACAATGACTGAAGCACCATCGACACCAATGCGTTTTTAAAATGTTTTGGCCTTGCGTTTACACTAAAAGGATTGAAAATCGCTAATTGTTTTAAACGAAACGCATTCGTATTAGAACGCTCTCCAGAGTGCAGACATTTGAAACCGGAGCCGTATCATATTATTGTGGACAGCGAAAATGAAGGCTTTCGAAAACGCTAAGCTGGAAAATACCTACCAACATTTGCCGATGAGTCTATTTGTCGTATGCGCAGATGACGGTTCTAACTTTCCCTCGAAACGTATCAGCGTCTTTGCATGTTTTATTGTGGGCATGTCAAACGCTGGGAAAACGATAGTGTGAACGCATATCTTTTAACGGGTTTCTGTAAAACAAAAACGGGACGTTTCGAAAACGTATTTGTGTGGGTGGCACCCCAGTCATTGACACCAACAACATTCATTTCAAGACAACTTTCTAATTTAGTAAAGAAGTGGACTTTTGTCTTTCCATCATGTTCCAATTCAATCTTCGTATTGCTTTTCAGTTATGGTGCCACACGAGACGCCTAAAGTTGTTGTAGAATCTGCTTCTCAGACAATAATGGAAGGCGATGACGTCGAGTTCCGGTGCAATGCTTCCGGTATACCAACACCGAGGATTATATGGGAAAGATTGGGTTCCAGTCTACCTGATGACGCACAGGATCAAAATGGACTGCTGACTATCGCGTCTGTAAGCCCAAAGGATGCCGGGACGTACGTTTGTAAGGCAGTTAACAGTGAAGGAGAGGATAGCTTTAATGTTCAGCTAGTGGTACAAGGTGAGATTGAGATGCTACATTCCACACATCGTTCTATCTATTTAAACAAATGACGGATCAGATAATTAACTCTGTAGTATATGTTAAGGTGCCAAGTGAACCCACGGAAGACCGCACAAGATAAGAAAAAAATCTTTGACTTTGTCTTTTGTCCTTTGTCTTGTGTGGTCTCCAATTTCCTTACTAGGGCTAACGTTCAATAGGAATTTCATGGGTACAGTTAGCACATTAGCATACACTACAGAGTTGATTATCTGATCCGTCCTTATTGCTAGTGGCACAACATTCATTGTTATATATTTAAACACCCGGACTAAATTACCCCAGTTTTTGCCATTTCCTTTTTACCTGTTGTTTTGGTTATTTGTTTCTTCGGTGTTGCTATATTTGATGTACTTTTTTAGTCTTAGCCCTTTACTCACAAAAACGTCCAAGACAGTAACTGACGAAGGAAACCTCAAAATGGACTCAATCTGACGAAGGGCTAACGCTTCAAACGTCAGCCCCCGAATCTCTTTACAGTGGCCTAAATTACCTTATAAACTCAGTTAATAAAACCACACCTACGTTAACACCGTTTAAACTGAAACCAATCCCCTTATCTGAAGACGAGCAGCATGTCACTGAGTTCACTTGAAATGACTTAGCCACTAGCAACTAATCACTTGAAAATATTAAAATTCTTCAGAAAACGTCAATGTTTCTAACTTATGCAAAACCTCAAGTGCCCCGATCCGTCAATGTATGTAAGTCCCGCAGAAAATTCGTGCTGTACGAAATGCCAAAGAAGTAAAAGGGTTGAACTGATTAAATTAATTACGGACCAAATTGTATGAAGCAAAATCGTTCGTGTAGAATAGTACTACCTACTAATCTTCAATCCAGATTGAAATGAATCCTGTAACCCTTTAAGGATAACAAACAACCCATGTTAGTTGACACAAACACACTTCAAGTGAGAACATCACATCATTTTGCCTGTGCAGTAATACATATAAAGACACACGAGGATGTCTATCAAATGTCTCAGATTGTTATTATCATTACTTGTGGTAAGAAAATAACTTTCATGTCCCCAGCTTTGCGGAAGCGCAAAAAATTTGGCCCCAGCATGTGTGAACGGCTTCGACCAGGAGATACACAAGATAAAAGGACCTTGGAAGTTTGGTAGTAATGACAGAGGTTTCTTTCTTTGCAATTTGAAATAAGTCCTTTGCATTCAATTTCACTGTTTAGAAAAGGTTATGCCAAAAATAGACATCATGCCAGCAAGGAAACTAACAGTGACCGGAGGGGAGACCGTGGTTTTCAGATGCGTGGTTAAAGCAGGTAATCCGCCCCCGGCAGTTGTATGGGAAACAGAAGAAAATGAACCGCTGAACAGCAGTAATGATGGCGTATTAGTGATCTCTCCCGCCTCTGGGGACAGTCAGGGGAAATACATTTGTAAAGCAAAAAACGTAGTGGGATCCACGGAGGCCGTCGCTTTGCTTATTGTTCAAGGTAAAATTACACCTGGTAAACCATATCAAGTGAAGGTAGATATTTTCATGGTAATGAAAGTAATGTTGGTGGGTGGTCAAAGCTTTCAAACAAAAAAGCTAAGGCCAATTCTGGTTTCCAGCGTCTTGAATCGTTTATGAAACATCTTCAAACAAAAACATCGTTAAAACCAACTTTGAACCGACCCTTAAAACCAAAAGATTACATTTTTTGAAAAACTACGTCAGTCTTACGTTGAAAGTGATAGTTACAGCTTTTTTTTTTCTTAACAATAGTCTGTTGTTATTCCATACAATAGACTTTTGTCACTAAACATGGTTTAGGGTACATCGTAACTTAGGAGAGCTTCGTGAATCTCACCAATGGATCCACCCCTGTGTTGATAAACTGTTGAGTCGAATAGCCTCGATGCTTAATCAATCGAGCAAATGTGTTAGTTAGTGAAAATAGTCTTAATGTACCACCAAACTCTCAAAGCTGATGCTAATATAAATGTATGGTGACCACTAAGAAGAAATGACATTTTGATCCTTAAATATTACGCCACTCTCTTGTTTAACAGGTGAACCCAAGGTAATAGTTAGCCCATCCAGTCCCGTAACCGTCACAGCTGGTAGCTCGATCACGCTGGAGTGCGCAGCCGCGGGGGATCCCCCTCCGGCTGTCCAATGGATTGCTAAGGAACATTCTGGGTCTCATCTCCAGTTGATAGAAAATGATGGGGGAGTGTTGAAGTTGGTTATTGAGGACATAAGAGTGATAGATCAGGGCAACTACACTTGCCAAGCGCAGAACCTCGTGGGAATAAACAGAGAAAGTGTGGAATTAGTAGGTAAATCACTTAGCAAGCTGTTCTAATGTAGTATTCTCTGTTTGTTAGCTCTTGCTTTCATTATCTAAATTTGTTAAGTTTAAAGCAGAGCAAAATGTTTTAACGCTGAGAGAGGCTTGCTGAGGATTATCGTGAAAAAGCAAATTTTAAGTATTTCTTTGTTATTGTCCGAGTCAAAGTTTTTTTGAAAAGGACTGTGTTGGTGAGACAAGAGGGCACGGCAAAATATCTTTGAGTGGTCAGTGTGACAGCTTGTTCTTAACGCATTTTGCAGAAATCTGTTATTTGAATTGCCTTACTCTTGCTTTGGTCTTGTCGTAAACGAAGATCAGAGATCAGAGACCAGAGATCTCCGATTTAAACGAAAGATTACGTTAAGACCCGGCCAAACGGATGCAACATCGTCCAACATTGTGGATCCAACATGTTGCACTCGTTTGGCCACTATGTTTTACGATGTTATATGATGTGGGATGATGTTGAGCGATGTTTGATTTCCATCAAACATCGTCTAACATTTCTTTTGTTCTCAGGTGTGAACACCAATGTTACATTCGTTTGGCCAACGTGTTCAACATTGTTGAACGCGTGCATCCCCGCTATGCTGACCTTGCGGGTATCTGTATCCATGGTGATGATTTATTGATTGATTGATTGATTGATTCGCGCGTTGCCGCATAAGTGTTCAACGACGAAAGCCTTAAATCAAGCGACCTCTCTTGAAATAGAAAGGGAAGGGTAAAGGGGTGAGAGAATATGAAAGACCAGGAAAATGGTGGTCCGACGCAGAGGTCGATCGGTCAGGCGACATTTTTTGCGCAAGCCAATATGGCGCGGGTTTGTTTTGTTAGGATTCTGGGTAGATTTTGGTTCCATACCCTTGAGTCTAAGTGTTGCATTCGTTTGGCCACCTCGCTCAAAACTGTGCAACATCGTCCAACAATGATGGATTCACTAAGTCTGTTGGATGATGTTGAAATCGTTTGGCCGGGTCTTTAAAATACAGAGATAATTAGCAGTCAGGTTTGTTACACATCGACATTTTACCGTCCTCCTTTCCTCTGGTTGAACGAACTTTACCCGAAAACTGCAGTTCGAATTACAATTGATGGAATTGTTTATACGGCCATTTTAAATGTGACGTGTATGGCGACATGCCATGTAACCAGGCCTAAGTCTAAATGTAGGCACAACTGATTTATTTACGGTTGAACACGACTTTGGGTGATGAAGATGAGTTTGTTTATCTTAAAACTGACGTGGGGAATATCAAGAAGTCAATCCGAGATTGATAAATCGACTTCTTTTACCAATACCGGAAAATTTTACAACTTGCTAGTTTAACGGTCTTTCAGCTGTTTACTTAGCGTGTCGAAAGACTGTCGTTATTCTCTGATATGCACGTAACACTGAAACTGTTTGTAAAATAAACTTGCCAATAGCTAATTGCCTACTAATTGTCTTCAGTGAACAAATGATGTAGTACAACCAACACCCTCCATACCCGAACACCCTCTGAACCACAATTTTGTGTCCATAATAGCAAGGAAGCTGTTGTCAGTAATTGCCTTACCCTGAGATTTCAACTCGTATCCGAAATAATGGGGTGTTTACATTAGCGATATTCTCTTTCTTGACTTCAAAGTGACATTTACCAATAAAAACGTAGATTTTGAACCTGCAACGCATGTTTCAATTTTTTCAGTTACTGTGCCACACGAGCCGCCTGAAGTCGTTGTGGAATCTCCTTCTCAGACAGTAATCGAAGGCGCTGACGTCGAGTTCCGGTGCAATGCTTCCGGTATACCAACACCGAGCATTATATGGGAAAGACTGGGATCCAATCTACCCAAAGGCGCAGTGGATCAAAATGGACTGCTGACCATCGTGTCTGTGGGCCCAGAGGATGCCGGGACGTATGTTTGTAAGGCAATTAACAGCGAAGGAGAGGATAGCATTATTGTTCAGCTCAAGGTGATAGGTAAGGGTGAAAAGCGGGTTGGATACCCAGCCCAATAGTAAATGATCTTTGTGTTGGGCACTGTTAACCGACGGTCAGGTGGACAAAGATTTTTCCACCAGTTACTGTCCTTTCTCCGCGAAATACATAGAACCACAGAGGCTCACACAACACTGTTATACGTCTCCACGATTAAGGCAAATAAGAAAATCAACTGGCCATTCTTTTGTAGAGCAGTTTAAAAAACGGAAACAGTCATAGCCTGCAATTATTGTAATTTGCTGCCATTCTCGTTGAGCATTCGTCTTTCCAGAGTCTGCACGCTTTTGGTAAGCGTATCGTCATCAGCTGACCTGCTTCTTGAAAGATAACGAGTTCTCTGAGTACGTAATTCCTTGAAGCTCCTTCCTATGTTATAGATAATTAGTGCAGTTACTTCTTGTCTTTGTTTTTATCCAGTTTCTCCTCGCGTCGAAGTGACTCCGTCCCAGCTCTCTGTAATTGAAGGAAATTCGTTCAGTCTCTTCTGCGTGGTCACGCCTCCACTTCCGGTTACATGGTCAAAAGTCAATGGAAGTATCCCAGGTGGAAGTGAGACTAAAACGACAGCATTGAGGGTTAGTAAGGCGGAAGTGGAACACCAAGGAACGTACCGCTGTTATGCTAGCAACCCCGCGGGCTCCAGTGAAGGTTTCGCAAGCGTCACAGTGTTTGGTAAGATAGTAAACAAACAGCTCAGATAGAAAGGCTGCAAAAGAATGAATGCCAGTGCATTGTATCATTTGGGAAAAGTTGTCACTTCAAGAGCAGACTTTATTTGACCAGTCGACCTTAAAAGTTCTGTTTTTATCACATGACCATCTTTTTTTCTCATAGCTGCACCAAAGGTGCTGGCCTGGCCTAACTCCTTGGTAGCCTCGCCGAATTCAAATGTTAGTTTCCAGTGCAACGCATCCGGTGTCCCCGACCCTATGATCACGTGGACAAAAGAAGGCGCAGACCTTGCCAAAAGGCACTTTGCTGTGGACGGTGTGTTGAATCTGACGCAGATTGTTGGCTTAGATGAAGGACGGTACATATGCAGGGCTATTAATTCAGCTGGAGCTACTTGGGTGTTTGTAAAACTCACTGTAGAAGGTTTGTCAACTGTTATATCCACTGAGTTTCAATGGCCAGTAAAAGCCCT
Source organism: Pavona decussata (assembly GCF_977016875.1). Taxonomy (NCBI): domain Eukaryota; kingdom Metazoa; phylum Cnidaria; class Anthozoa; order Scleractinia; family Agariciidae; genus Pavona; species Pavona decussata. Next base: position 1,846,820 of record NW_028145437.1, on the reverse strand, counting down.
GAGACAAGTTTGAACTTGTTTGATAGGAAAGAGGAATTGGTTGAAAATTCCCCTTCCCCAGCCTTGCCTTAGTCCCTTAACTCTGCGGGGAGGGAGGGGGGCGTTGAGGTGCCACACTGCAAAACTGTATACAAGTCTTTTCTACTTTGTCGGTTGTGTGCCAGGGTCTGAGTCTCGGCAAAGGACTTTGCTGTCCACGCGTGTTTGTTGTCAGGCCATCAGTAGGGCGTTAATGCAATGCCGAGGTGAAATCGATTGGCGTCTGTCAAATAGAGAACAAAAGGTAACATTTATTAAAGGGTCCCGTGAGTTTTAGTGCGGTTTTGTTGCCTTCCAGTTTCGATAAAATTTACAATTTTAGTTATGATAAAAGATCTACGAAACGCCAGCCGACGTTTTTTGTATTGTAGTTCCGTTCTAGGTTGTTCCCCAGTCGTCCAGCAGATGTGTATGTCGCATAACTCATACGAAGTTTAAATTGACCGTATCATCGTGTCCTCCCTATTGAACTGGAAATAGCATACACGCGAGGCTTAAGGGGTGGACCCTTTTCACATACAAATATGTCTTGATACATTCCCCCGCATTATCGGCCTTTGCAAACTAGATCCACTTCAAAACAGAGAATACGAATAAGGGCTATTAACAAAAATGTTTTTGGTCGAGGCGGGTTCATTGGTCGATTAACACAGCACAACATTACCAGTGAAGTTACCTCAAGGTGATTTGTGCAACATAAGCTGTTTCAGAGAAAGCTTCCAGGGACTCTTATTCGTGGCCTTCGGTACAAACCTCTGACCAGCCGAGTGGTCAACTGAACAGTCAAGGATGATCGTCAATCACCACGTTACATTACAACCAAAAAAACGGAGTTTCAGTATACGCACTGAATAAAGCTAATATGACGAGGAATTTCTGTGTATGACACAAGAAGAGCAGACCGTTGTTATTCTATTTTCAAAGCGTTGTCTGTAGATTTTCTTTGAAAACTCACATTAGGGAGGTTACTTCCATTGCGGATCCCACTGTTCCTGTTTGTTCTAGTGGTCCCTGCATGGTTTACAAGTCATACCGCTATTAAGACCCTGACTCAATGTTAAAGTAGAAACTACCGTCATCTCTCCTTTCAATAAGCGCCCCCTTTGCTAATAAGCGCCCTGATTTAAAAGTATTTTTGTTAATACACGCCTTTATTTCAACATGCGGCCTCATGCAAAATGGTAACCCTATTACATAATTGCTGACTGCCTTTAGCCGGGCTTCCCTGTTCTAAGAGATTTAAGTGTTCAAGTTTTATTGCACAGTTTTACCGTTCTCTTACCGTTAAAGCTCTTGTTTTTACTCAATCTTTTTTTTTTTTTTTTTACATTTTTAAAAACTTAGGTCAAATTTGAAACAATTGTTTTCTCTAACGATTCCGTGTGTTCAATAAGGGCCTTTGGGTTCGATATATATATATACTCTCTTTTCTGAACAAAAGGCGCTTGGGAAACAGGAAACTCGCAGCAAATCTGGTCATGCATTCTACTCAGCAGTGTGTTACGGTATTTTGCATACGAAGTCCTTATACCTCATGTGTAGTAGTAGTTAGTGTTGACAGTGAGAGTTTATCCTTGGCGTGATTTGTGTTAAATAAAATACCATTTCAAGGGTAATCATAATGGCTTGTTATGGAAGGAGTGTGAAATGTTATTGCTTTATGTAGTAGTCACACTAAATGTGGTTTACTAATGCAATTTGTGGCAACCGAGCGGATAATTTGTTGTCCCTTGATGCGTTTCTTCCTTTCGCCGTTTTAAACTATGATACCTAGTTGGAGGTGAATAGTGATAGCTATTTACCGAGCCGCGAAGCGGCGAGGTAAATATCCATCTCTTTTACCGACACTAAGGTGAATAATTGTTTTAGTATATACCACACAAGCTAAATAACTAGTGGACCAAAAAAATTATTTTACTTCTGACAATATACCGACAAATATACCGCCGCGCGGTAAGCGATTTCTTATTGAAGAAAGTTCCGTCTCGTTTTCTTACAGACAAATAAAACTTTTGGAGATGGTTGTTTAGTTCCTACGGTGTCATTTCTTCAATTTTCCTGTGAAATTCGTCTTGTTGTTGAAACCACGCTGAAAAATATTAGATGTTTCATTGTTGTCATTGTAATTTTAGTGCTCGGCAGTTTTCGTAAACAGGGGATTGTATTTTCATTTTTCGCCTTAGAATATGAGGTTGAAAAGATTAAATAAGTTACCATTTAATTCCATCAAACCAAACTTTGTTGCCATTTATATAATTTTTTTTAACAGCCGCCTCGTTTATCGAAATAATTTCTTCTTGAGTAACCGTGGCGAAACGGGAAGCCATCTTGTTTCTCTTCGGCTGCTCGGAGGTGAATAGTACTTGGCTAATCACCTCCGAGCTAGCCAATCAGCGCGCGCAAAAAGCACTATTCACTTGTGTGGTATATACTAATAAAAGATATCTCGTGCTAGACTTAATGGAGATGATGTCTGTTATGTAGGACGATGCCAAGCCATTAATTGCCTTATACGTTAAGAGTGCTATTTTAAACCTAATACTGAAGCTAATGGGAAGCCAATGGAGTTTTACAAGTAGTGGAGTAATGTGACACAGTTTACTTTCCTTGCTAACTATGTAATCTGGCAGCCGCATTTTGGACATCGTGAAACTTAGCTAAATAGTAGTTAGGTAGGCCGTACAGTGAGCTATTGCAAAAGTAAATTCTGCATGTGACGAAAGAGTGCACTAATGTCCCTTCCACTTCTTGCGATATATACTTCCCAATCCTTCTTATATTGTGTTACTGCCCCATGCCATAGAGAATACAGCCAATCAGAAAGCTAGAAAGCCACGAAAAAATCCCGGCGTTCCTCGCGGCCTAAAAATTTTTCCCGCCGAAAGAAGAGCCCGCGACAGGTCAAAATTTTCACTCAGAAAAAATTACTGTCAACAACTAAAACATGGAAGAAGAATATCCCAGTTTTGACCTTAATTTTAAATTCCGGGAACCAGACGTCGAACAGGAAAGTTAATTCAATGAGTGGCATGGGATAAATTAGTTATGTAGTGCTATCTCGTGGTATACTATGATATGGAGATATTGCGTTTGTTTTCAGATCTTCCAAGTGTCACCATAAGAGGTGGAACGTCTGTGAAAACTGTATCTGTGGGTGGCAACCTTACTCTCGAGTGTATCGGGACGGGAAACCCGAAACCTCAAATCCGGTGGTCCCGCGTCGATGCTCCATTACCCGAGGGATTAATTGTAAAAGGAGGAATCCTGATTATCCAGAACGCCCGGCATTCCTATGGAGGAGTATACATTTGCGAAGCGACTAACAGAATCGGTTCTGTGCAGTCTCAGGTCGCAATCTTTGTACAAGGTGCGTCTTGTTTGGCTGACTGACTGACTGACTGACTGACTGATTGACTAACCGATTGATTGATTGATTGATTGATTGATTGATTGATTGATTGGTTTATTAATTGATTGATTAATTGATTGATTGATTACAAGCTAATATATAGACGATCTTGTCTTACAAGGTAGCGTGGCTGGGGTATTGTTAGGGAGCTGTACTTGTAATCCGGAGGTTCTTGGTTCGAGTCCCGCTTTCCATTTCCTCGGCCACGCTTGCTCGGCCAGCTGAGATTTTATTTTCCGATTTGATTATTTGTTTCCAGTTACTTTAGTAGGCTGCCAGTAAAGCTTGAGGTAGAGAAGGCACTGCCACTATAGACAACGCATTTACATTTTAAGGTAGAAAGTTTTGGGCTGGATTTTATGATTCGCGTTATAATTCGCGTTTGATTCTCTTTAATTTCTAACAAAAGCAAAGCATAAATTTTCTAACTGTTTGAAAATTAAAAAACAAAAATACAACAAAAAATTGTTTTTCTCTTCCTCCGGCGCCACATTGGGGTTTCGATCCATAACCCTATACAGCCCTATACAAGGCCCTAAATTTGCGTCTAGGAGGGACGGATGTGCAACTAGGCGTGAAGATGTGCTGAACAAAGGTAAACTTAGAAGGGTGTAGATTTCCACTGTTTCTTTAATTGCTGTGCCCACCTGTCAACCGTGAAGGTTTGGAGCTTTTTTTTTTTTTTTAACTTTTGCTCAACCTTAAAGCAATGAAAACGGCATGTTTTAAACAGATGCAAATGTCGCGGCATGTTTATCGCCTGCTTCTCAAAAAAAAAACAGTTCTTGAAGAATAAGCTAATGTTCACGGTAGCATCACATACACAGTTAAAGTTGGTTGTGAGGTTGTCGTTTTTGTACAGACTCAGCCCAAGTGATACTTTTTTTTATAATCAGAGGCTCCCAAAGTAACAGTCACGACACAAAAATCTCGGGTAAAGATTGGACAGCCTGCAGAATTTAATTGCATTGCTAGTGGTTCCCCATTACCGGAACTAAAGTGGCGGAAACTGAACGGCTCACTGCCGGTCAGCAGTACAGTGCAGAGGGGAGTGTTAAGGATCGCGAAAGTGACTCAAGAGGATGCTGGGATATATGTTTGCGATGCTTCGAATGTGGAAGGAGCGGCCAATGGAACTGCAAGTTTAGAAATAAAAGGTATCGTGGATTTGTTTTCTTCTTGATAATGAATTTCGTCAGTTCAGATTTTTCTCTCTAATCTGAATATAAGATACTGACATTTTTTTTACAAAAATCTTTAAATGCATTTTGTACGGACTGCGGACAATATCTTATTGAAAAAGAACCCATTCCCGGGAGGAATAAAGAAATTCTTGCTTCAGAAACCGACAGACTTTCTGTGGCATAGAAAACAACGACAATGTTTATTCTTTGTTTTGCTTGTTTGTTTTATTTGTTTGTTTGTGGTTTCTTATTCCTTGAATGAATATAACGTAGACGGAATTCAACAGCATTTTAATGAAAAACAATAAATACAAAGCTTAACTTCAGGTATGCTGTGTGTAGAAAAATCTCATATTATTCCTTTGTCCGCGGACGAGGGAAAAAGGAGAAGATCAGTGGACCCAGGCTGCCTTCTGAAATTTAGTATAAACGTAGGTAAAAAGTGAATTCCCACTACCTCGAGCACTCCAAGAAAAGAAAACATTGGTCAAGAGAGAGCTACCTTGGTATTAAAATTACTTTTCCATAATATCCAAGAGCAAGAAACATCATTTCGAGGGAGTGAATTCCCCCGAGAGCTCATAGATGATCTATAGAATCACTATAAACTTCGACTGATAAGATAGCAAAGTTAATCGTTTGTCTCACGATTCAGTCAACTGGATGTGGGTCAGGATGTTTCGACCGCTACACTGCTTGGTCTTCACCGGACAATGTTGTCGTCTGACTGTGTATCATTATAACTAGCACCGTGGTTGTTGGTAAGTTCCAAGGTAAAGCCAGATTTATCCTATTTTTCTCTTTAGTGACTGTACCACGTTTTACGCAGAAACCGCTGTCCTACTTGAGCTTACGTACACTAACTGACGAACCGCTGGATTTCAGTATTGAACTTGTGTTTATACCAGAAATGGCGGATGGGCTCATACTGTACAATGATCAGCTAACGAATGGTTCTGTTGGAGACTTTATCTCGTTTGGAATGTTGGGCGGATTTGCTGAATTCAGGTAAAGGAATAAGATGTAGGTGATGACATCAAAATCATAGCAATGTGCAGGATGTTTGTCACATGAACCTAGTTAAGTGGCCTAGCTTTCACGAGTCTCCTATAGCTCAGTGATAGAATATCCGAACTTGTTATCAGGTCATAGGTTCCATTCCTGCTGGGAGAACTCGGATTTTCTTCTTCCAAGTATGCCCGTGTCTCTTACTCAAAAATACAACAATCAAAATATATCTTTCCCAATGATATGAATTCTAAGACGTCCTTTGAGTAAGTTTGTTTCATCCTTATTCTCGTTTTGATGTCACTTTGGTTTGTCTACAGATAGTCAATCAAGAATCTGGTCTAAGGTCCTCTATTAAAACTGAATCATTTGATAACACTCACCCATGGGACATAAGCCATTACACCAAACCGGAGAAATAACGGCCCTTAAATTATCTTCTATGCGTGTTCACAAACTGAAATCAGCAATATGTGGCGTATATTTTTGGGTTGTTTTTGATACAGCTATTATTTCACCTGCGCCTGAAGATATAACATTATGTTTACTATTTTACAATCCTTGTCCACTTGTCGTGTTTGAATTACAGGTTCAACCTTGGTTTTGAGCCTGCAATCATCCGAAGCCAACAACCTTTGCGTTTGTATGAATGGCACGCAGTTCTTTTATCACGTGACGAGAAAGAAGGAAATCTCACCATTGATGGCAAACTACCTGTGACAGGAATTTCTAAGGGGAGTAGCACCGGGCTGAATTTAAACCAGAATTTGCATGTGGGTGGAGTCCCTGACTTCTCTGCAATCAGTGCTTTGTCGGGTTTTAAGACAGGGTTCATTGGCTGTTTGAGCTACTTGGCAATCGATGGAAAAGTTGCGGGTCTCGGTAAGATTTTTCAGTGTTATCTTAGGCGTGTTATGAACTGTATTTCTTTTCATGAGCAACAGTGGAAGGACCAATTTCCGAATAATAAACATAACACCATCTTTAGTGGGTTAGCTTCGGTTGAAAGGAAATGGAGCTGTGTTCAATACAGGAGCAATTTGAATACTTTATCCATTGCGACTTTCTTTGGCTTGTATTGCCCAGCTTTGTTTTTCGTGTAACATATGTTAAGATCGCGGAATGAAGGGACATTTCGGTTCATCCCTAATTGAACAACACTTTGACTTTAAGTCATGACTCCCTTGAGCACATTGTGTGGCAGAAGGGAAAACGTTTTATATTGAAAGGAAGTTTTATAAGGAAAGGAATTTCTTGAAATGGGCTGTGCATCTTATTTTATTGTTGCCAGGAGATCCAATCAGTCGCGTGGGACTGGAGGATTGTGAAATATGTCAAACCAGACCATGTAAGAACGGAGGCACATGCGAAGAGGTCGCAAAAGACTGGGGCTTCGTATGCGGTTGCAGGCCTGGTTACTCGGGAAAAACCTGTCATAGCACTGGTCAGCGGTGTTCTCCTGGAGTTTGCAATGAAGGACGTTGTGAGAATATTGGCGATAATGGATTTAGATGTATCTGTCCGGCTGGTTACTCTGGGGAGAGGTGTGAGCAAGGTTTGTTCATCTAAACACCAGTGTAGCAACAGTTCCTGGTAAACAAGCCTCCTAGCGGAAATATGAAGTAAGCGAGAGACTAATAGAAGCGAGTCGGTTTGGAAACAATAAAACGCAAAATGAATTCAAAACAGTTTTCTTTCATTGAGATTTCCTTAAGATACAAACTCTCTAAAGCAGGAAGAGGATTTTACAATCTCTTAAAACAATAGTATTTTTTATCATGCTCTCTGGCCGTGTATTTTGGTCCAATCAAACGTTTGCTACTGATTAACAAAAGAAAGTAGACAGAGTAAATTTACTAAATTCTCAGTATATCTCTGGTTTCCTCTCGCTTTTCTCTAGGCACTCCCATAGACACACCTATGTTCGAAGGCAATTCATTCATGTCATTCCCAGGAATCGAAGGCGCTGTTCGTCAACTTAAACTCTCCATAACATTTATGGTCCTAAAATCAGGACAAAGCATGCTCCTGCTTTACAATGGTCAGAAACCCCACCCTGCTGGTGGAGATTTCATCTCATTAGCCATCAGTGGTGGCCGTGTGGAGTTCAGGTTTAACATGGGAAGTGGTGCTGGAGTTGTGCGCAGCGCCAAAAACATATCCGTGGGAATTTGGTACACAGTTGTAATAGAAAGGCAACGTGATGAGGCCTCGCTGAAACTTGACAACGATCCACCTGTGAAGGATTACTCACCATGTTGTTTAATTGGACTGAATTTAGGTCTAGACTTGTTCATAGGTGGTGTGGAGAACTTCACTGCAGTCGACACTAATAAAGTTGGCGTTAGTTCTGGTCTCTTCGGCTGTATTTCCAGCGTCTCCGTAGATGGCCGAGAAATTAACTTGCTCAAGTCGAACCTTAATTTGCGGGGTATTAAGCAGTGTACAGAATGCTTGTTACCTTGTGAAATAAAACCGTGCCTGAACAATGCCACTTGTATTCCCATTGGTAAGACTGGTTTTGTCTGTTCGTGTGCGCCTGGTTACACCGGACAAAAGTGCGAGTTTAAACTGGTTGGACCTGGAAAGAATAAGACCTGCCTTAACGGTGGACTAGAATTCCCGTCTTCAGACAAGATATGTGCTTGTCCTCTAGGATACGGAGGCCAGCGCTGTGGAGCTTGTAAGTGTTTGCAGGTATTTTTCATGTAGTCGATGTCTTCAATTCTTTAACCTGCGTGTAGCTTCCCCTCGCTATTCCATTTTTTGACTAAAAAATATTAGTGGGAAAATTCGTTTTTCTTGCAAATTTCCTTGTTGATGTCGGGAACCTTTGCAGCTTTTCGATATAACTTTCGTTTCCACCAAGACCAGTACCTTACACCGACTCACCAATTTGTCTTACTGTAGCTATCCAACTTGGTGACAGTTCCTCGTTCAGTGGTGATGGTTTCTTGGAGTTCCCTGCCTCAACCATGCGAGGACCGAGGTAGGATAATTACTTTAGGCCCATAAATATACGATGAGACCTTTTTTTAACCTTTTATAACGTCCTATATGTTTGTTTGTTTGTTTGTTTGTCTGTTTAACTTTCACCCAGTACTGACTCTCACCATTCTAAGCGCTATCGAAGAAGTTGGAAGGATTATAGGTTGAGTTCCGATCGTATGCAGAAACCAACGTATTGCAGGGAAATAAATAACCTTTTTCAGTTTGCACGTTGTAATGCTTTAGCAAAATTGAAATCAATAAATACAACTCAAACCTTGAATGTCAGTAGGTAATACTAACTAACGATGTTTTTGCACTTATAGGATCGTAAAACCAGATTATATGTCGCTGGAAATAAAAACAGAAGCTCGAAATGGAGTCATTTTATGGCAAGGAAAGGTAAAAGATAGTGACGTTATTTCTGTGTCAATACACGGTTTGCCGGTATTTTTATACATAATGAAATTTGAGAAAAAATAAGTTAAAGCCAAGTATGGGCCTCGTAAGACCCACCCAGCTGACGGCGCCAATTTCTTGTGTCTGTAGTTTGAAGCAACAAGAATTATTAATTTTTACCCCCAAGGACGGGATGCTAGACCACTACAATGTTCTCCCCCCTCCCCAGCATATCACGGCTACCGACACCTGGAGAGACGGAAACAAAATGAAGTGAGATTTCTGGTTTAGAACAGAACACCATGCGCGGCAGAGATCAGCTTTAAAGCACCGTTCTTCTGGTCTTCAGGTCGTGGATGGAAATTTAACTGCTACTCACAAATCCTCACATCACCATCCCCACACAAATGAAATAACTCTATCGGAATTCTACTAACCAGGGTGTTATTGTATCATTTTCCTTGCTCTAAAGAAAAAATATTTCAGTTCCGTTATTATAGTACTGATAAAGCTTCCCATATGAATGACTATCAAACCTTGTCTACCCAGTGAGGTACAACGTTCCTGTGTTTAGCAGAAAGAGACTGCTCAAAGGGTCTAGAAAGTGACATTGAAAATTGACACCTGTATTGTATTTACCTTCCTCCCTTTTTTATTTTTATTTTTTTTTTTTTTCGTAGAAACGAGACCACTTTGCCATTGGCCTAAGAGACGGATTCTTAGAGTTCAGGTCTGTGTTAAACTCTGGTATGAGTAGTTGACTGTGTTTACTTACTTGTTAAGCGATTGTCATTCAAAACATAGTCTTCATGTGTGCCGTGACTTCCTTTTATCATTTTAATTTCCAGGTTATTTTTCTCTGCAGGTTTGAGCTCGGCTCAGGCCCCGCTGTCCTGTTATCCCTGGAACCAGTCAACAACGGTCAGTGGCATTCCGTCGAGGTGTTCAGGTAAAAATAGGAACTCGAAATCGGACCCTGCGGGCTCTTCGGTCAGCTGATGCTCAACTGTTGAAATGTTTAGTATTTCTTGTTGAAAAATGCGTTTTGCATCAACTCTCCTCAAAGAAACAAAGTGCTGTCAAAAACTGTGTTAGAGGTCATTCTTGTTAAAAACTGTTTTTCCAGCAAGTCTAAGTTGAGAATCAGTTACTCTCTTGAAAACTGGGTTTTGTAGCATTTTGTGTTAAAAACTGCGTTTTCCGAATTTTTTAGCATGTCTTCTTCAAAAATGCGTTTTCCATCAAGTCTCCTCAAAGAAACAACTTGCTGTTAAAAACTGTGTTTAGGATCATCTTGTGTTGAAGAGCGGCATTATCAAGCTGGAATCTGCCACGACAATCAGTCTTGAATGAAAACTGTACTGAAGGCCATTTCTTGTTAAAAACTACTTTTTTTCACCAAGTCTACGTTGAGAATCAGTTCCTCTTTAGGAAACTGGGTTTAACCCCATTTTGTATTGGAAACTGCCTTTAGCATTTCTTGTTTAAAAATGCGTTTTGCATCAGCTCTGCTCAAAGAAACAATTTGCTGTTGAAAAGTGTATTTAGGATCATGAAGATCCCTACAACACTAGGAACGAGCTTGCTTTCAATTCCGCCCTTCGCAGTGATCCTGGGTGCACCACAAGTTTGGGACAGTGTTTTAGTACATACAGATGACTTAACTTTTCTTATCTGATTTTTAGGAGTTTCAATGAAGGTTCTTTGAAAGTGGACAACAAGGACCATGTGAATGGCACGTCAGCCGAAGGAAGCAAAGGGCTGAACCTCGACAGAGACTCGAGCCTATTTATTGGTATGCAGCAATGTATCCTCCATTTACCATTGTGACCATTACATGATTATTCCTACAGTTATTTAATTTTTTGTTGGGTGGAGAAGGGGTGCTGACGGATCGGGAGTGTACGTTTTCCTTTTTTATAACTTCTTTCCTTCCTTTACTGATTTAGAAGAGGTTTGCAGGTTTCTGTGCAATGTAAAACCAATGTGATCTAGTGCGCGTTACCTTAGTTAATTTCTTGACGTCCACTGTACCTTGGCAACACGCGTCAAATTATCGTATTAACTAGTTGAAACCCAAGGGCCCTTAAGGCGGAGTGACAAGGAAACTTCCTTTGGTCGTCCTCAAAAAAGAGAAGTTTACTTTTCTAACGAATTAATGCATAATATACCGTGCTATAATTCTTCGTTAACACCAAGCCTTGTAAATGTCTGGATGGTTAGCACTTAACAAACTTTTTTTGGAGTCAAAGCAGTTACTTTATACCGTCGGTTTTCGAAAGCAGCAGGAGAAAGCGAGTGCTTACATAAAAAATGTGTTCATTTTCTTAAAGAGAGTGGTTCACGGTTCTGTGCGTCAGTGTCCATGAATCAAAATACCTTTTCGCCCTTGCTTGCTATGATAGAAGCCCGTTTAATTTAATTCGTTATTTATGAACCATTCGGAAGGGAGTAGGTAACTCGGGTGGTAATTTTTTCACATGATTGCATTATTTTGCATGCAATTAACTCAGTGTAAAATCATCAACTGTGGAATTAATCCTTCGGGTCAACACTAAATTCAATATCGACAATGTGGGTACAATCCACCAACATTTTCTGTGAATTTTAATTAGTCATCCGTTATTTTGCTTGGATTGATTATAGTATGTGATTACTGTAGTACATGTAAGTAGGGTTTCTGATAATAAAGAGAAAAAAAACATTTAGATTCACGCACATGCGCTGAAATGTGAAACCTTCCCTTTAAGGTCCCTCCGTGTTATTCTCAACAGGAGGAGGCAGCAATGTCGCAGATCTGACGCACGGCAAGTTTGATTCCGGCTTCACTGGATGTATCAGAAACGTTCACTTCAAGAACAGAAAAATTAGCCTTCAGGGGGATGCAACTCGCGGATTGAATGTCATACCTTGTGACGGAGAAGTGGCGAAGCCCTGAGATGGTATTACGATAATAAAGGTTTGCACAAGGAAGATGAAGTCTAAAACTCGTTCAACCTTCTGCAGATAACAAAGCCTTGAAAGGAACGAAGAATAAGTCCCTGGCTCATCCTTCATAAGGAAGATTGTGAACGGCGCCCTCTGCGCGTGTGGATACTATTATACGTGTAAGTCATAAGTAACCCATTACTTTGGGTTGGGATGAAATTATTGTCTGCAGCTAGTAACTTGGAAAATAACATCCTGCTCAAAGAATAGTAACACTGTTGGAGAAACAAGTTTCTCTTTTGGTAAACCCTCATCGGTTCACCTGAGTTCCTCCCGGCGTTTTCATTGGCCAATAACATTTTAAGATTACACCAATGTCGTCCCTAGAACCTCCTTTTATGCCCAGTAAACAACAGAGAAAGCGAGGCGGGATGGTTTGAAATGCGAAAGCCGATTGCACTTAATTTTGTATCTATTGGCTATCTATCGGGCGACTAGGGCTTCTTCATATGAGCCCGGTAACCGGGCTGGCCCGGTAGGTGGGACGAATTTTGCCTTCTGTTCATATGGGAAATTTAATCCCGGTTACCGAGATGAAAAATGTCAAAAAGGCCCCCAAAATACCAGTGGCACCGCGTTCCGACTTGTCAGCGACCTTACAAGCCATGCGCAGTTGAAAATGTTTCGTCTCGGACAGTCCTGGTATCCGGGCTAGGGTGTTCATATGGGTTTTTGCAACCGAGATCTCGGTAACCGGGCCAGCCCGGTCGACCGGGCTCATATGAAGAGGCCCCTAGACCTTTGGAAGCAAATGTGCCTTCGAAAAGACGTACATGCGTATATGACTCGTTGGTTTTAATTAATTTATCGGCGATTCAGAGCACAAACATTTTGTATTTATCTCCCAGATTTTCTTGTTTAAAAACCGATTAACGCTAACGCAGGATCTATACATGCAGGAACCATGGGTTATTTCCTTCTGTTTAGAACTACTTTTACCGAGGAGTTTTTATTTCAGTTTAAGGTTTATCAACTTCAAACAGAACGGTCACAAAGCCGTCCACAAATGTTGTAATCTTTATCGAAATTTAAGCAACCGGACTTACAGAACTGAGAAATATCTCAGTCTTTGGTTTAAACGCTTATTCTGGAGAATGTATAAAGTAAGCTTTTTATTCTATCTTTTATATTTATATTGACTTTTCCATATAAAAAAGTCATGTTGCCACACTGGTGTATTTTATGTAACTTGTATAGACGCATTATTTCTATAGTAGAGGATTTTTATTTTTTTGAAAATAAAAGAGTGTACATTTCTTTTCAAGGATTTGTCTCAATTTTTCCACAATTGTTCTAAAAAGAATACAATTATCAAATCTTCACTTGGTATTAAAGTTGTATTAAACACATGATCATCGTCATCACATAAAGATAAACGTCTGTCAGTTCCCCGTGATTTCAAACATGTTAGTTGATATATAATAAGTGAAATGGCGTCTTGGATTATGTTAAAAAAGGATGACGTGAACTTAATGAAGAAGCCTTCTCAAATCGAAATAAGCTCGGAAAAAATGCTCTCTCCTCCCAACGGGAGTCGAACCCATTACCTTTCGGGTGCTAGTTGTATTTTTACTTAGCTATGGAGGTACCCATGGCGAGCGAGGCCACATATTTAAAACTAGGTTCAAATCTGACACACGTCCTGCCAGAACTGCAAGGCTAAAAGATGTCAACAATAACATGCAGTCAGAATGAAATACAGGGGAAACGACATTTGTCATACGAATGTTTTTTATAATCCCTGGGCTTTAATCCTTACGTTTTCACCTTTTGTTTAGAGACAAAAACCATTTGTACGGCCCTGATATGTATGTGACGCCGGGTCAATGACGGATCGTAATTTCCGGTATGATGTAGAGTAACGTTACGCATCACGCGTACGTTATCCTTAAACGTTTTTCAATGTTTCGCTGTTTATATTTTTAAAAGAAATTCGGGGGACAGCATTTGTTATTCACCTTTCATTTGAAGACAGAAACCGTTTCTACATGATTGTTTTTCCATAGTAAACGTGAGACATCTTTATCTATCTTGGCCCGCGGGGTCATAGACTGATTTAGTTGCCAAATTTTCGGTTAAACAAAACCAACCTTGAGGAACTAAAAAAAAGCTAACTAAATAAAAAACGATAAAAACCTTTCGAATTTTTAAAGCGCTAGTTATGAAAAGATGACAAAGGGAATGGTTGAAAAACTTGGAAAGTTAAAAGATGCACAAACGACACTATAAAAATAAAACTATAACCAAAAATAAAAATAGACATATAAACAGATTAAGTTTCTTCGTGTCTGTCGCATAAAGTTTTATGAGTCTTCGCCTTGGAAATAGAAAATGCCTCTCTAGGTAAGTGAATGCCGTTTCTGTTAAAGTTGATAAATTCTAGAGGAATAAGACTTATTTTTAGTCATTTGTGTCTTGCATCTGCCATCCTGTATGTGACACGTCATGTGGGTAACTTAAGGTTCGGCGCCTCACTACGGGGATGCACAATCTGCGAGCCAGCGAGGCATGCGAGGCAGACGTGTGAGGCACTCAGGTTAGCCTAAAAAAAATCCGGTTAGCCTATAAAATAGCACTCAGGTGAGCTTATCTTGCGGTTGTTCATGCCTCGCATGCCTCGCATGTTTTGTTCATGCCTCGCACGTCTGCCTTGCATGCCTCGCTGGCTACAAAGAACGCGACCGAAAATTTAAAGAATTTAACAACGCGACGAGAACTTAACTCGTGCCAGCCGAGTACAAAAAGCGAGACCGAGAACAATAACTCGTGCCCCGAAGTCTTATCTCTCGGCCCATCGCGACCCCAAAAATAAAAAAGAATTTGATAATGCTACCGAAATTCCCGTATTCCTTGTTTCGGGCGCGGTGATGCAGAATTGATAAGAAACGTGTTCAATAACATGGAACGGTGATGCAGAGGTTAGTGTGATGAACTTTCTATTAAAAGGTCTCAGACAAAACAAGAAATTTAACTCCAAATTGTCTCTCACAGTGTAACCCTGCAATGTCGCTAACGTCCAGTCCAGAGTCAGGGGAAGTAATGATGGCGCTCCATGCTACATGCAGAAACATTGTCAAGCTCCGTTAGTTGTGGGCCACCTAAACCGAGAAGCCTTTCTCTTTACAAGCATTTCATTCAAAGTAACAGAATAACGACTATTCCTTCTTACAAAGATTTAAATACTCCTTTCAAATCTAGCCAAAGAAAACCTTGCTTTCAAATTGCTTTGTCTTTACAGATCAGTTAAAAGTCAATTGCGCCATTATATAATTTATTCAGATTTCCATTGGTATTCTCCAACTTTTTTACCAAAATCTGGGGTCTGTGATAAAATGAAATGAGTCTCTGATCTTTCGCTTGGTCTAACGGCTTCCGCACTGTGACTGTAGCCATAGAAAAAGTATACGAAAAGACCTGAAAGAACAAAAGAAAAAAAAGACCTCTAAATAGTATGAACAACTGAGATCATTCAAGTTTGATTTCTTCATTTCAAGGTCCCAAAGGTGGCATATAGTTCCATTGTTCCGATACAACCAAGCCTCATTTGAGAGGGGTACTTCACCATATAAGACGTATAGGTATGTGCTTCCCCAGAGGGTGTAATGCTTTACCCATGTTGTTCTGTATTTGGGTTGTTTTGTCATTGGATGTAAAATTGGGAAAGAGATTAAAGTAGCCAAGATAATTATATTAATTAACCCACATTAAGCAATGCCATTTACCGCTTCAGATAAGCGAAGGCCAGTTGTGAAAAAGGGACTGAATTTTAGAGGCCAGGGATGCATCATCCCTGCCATAACCACTCCCAAGACGATCACCATAGCCGTGACTGTCACGATCACCATCACCACCACCATCATAATTGTCAGGAGTTTACTATGGTCTATTATTGGTGTCCTTATTGAACTGATGATGGACCTGTCGTGTCTAGTTACGGGACCTGAATTTGTATCGACCGTGATCTCTACTGCTCCTTGTTCTTTGGCAGCTGTTTACTCAGGAAAATAGGTCACGAGTACCACCGTAAAAGGCAAAACTTCTTAGGCAATGACGTACTTAATTTTTTAATGATTAGCATTTTCAAAAATTCATTTTTGCAAAAGCTCTCTGTTTCAGAGAAAACATCATCTATTGGTATGTCACCTGAAAATAACCGAAGTGTTAATCAAGCATCACGTGACACTTTAGAGGACTGTCCTTTGATCAAACGTGAAGTATAACATTTATTAGAACAGATTCGCATGATCGCGTTGGCGTTTTGATCAGCAGAAAATACAAGATCTATAAAATCTGTTCTATGTGTCTTTAAAGGATAAAAAGCCAAGCCATAGGTAGCTTGAGTTTCTGCTCCTGCCCATTATCATCATCGTTATCGTCATAATCATCCCCATATATCGCATTATCCCGTTAAAAAATAAACCAAGGGAGTGTTCATTATTTATGGGAATGGGGGGCTGGCAAATGGGAGGGGGGGGAGGGGCAAGCGAAGTTTACTCCCCTTTTAGGGCGGGTCAGAAAGGTTTTACTCTGGATCAGGGGAAGAGGGGGGGGACAAAAAAGTTTGAAGATTGACCTCATAAGTTTTGGGGTTTTTTAAATTCTTCTAGAACCGCATGACATTTAATGTACTTGTACCACAGTAAATCAAACCATAAGATACAACAATGCTAAAGAGTATTTCAAAATGTAATCTGACACCAATAGTTTACACAACAAATGGGTTCCATTCAATGGATTTGCTAGTTAGATATGTTTGGATTTCATTGGCTGCACCAAGAGACAGGCCGCCCTCAGAAATAAGTTGATCTAGGCCTTTCACTAGAACGGTTGGGTAAAGGCTGTCAGTGTTTTGCAGGCAGATCATGTCATCTGACAGTGGCAATATAACTTCTTCTGCACTTTCCCCAGTCAAGGACTCCTCAGCTGCAGCTTGGCACAGTCTTTTTCTCGTTTCTTTCCTGCCTTTCTCTTAGCCTCTTTCCGCCTCCTACTCACTCCACTTTTTTTTTAGTGTCTGCCAGTTGCACAAACACCCTCTTTAGCTGCCTTGTGGTATTTTCCAGACTAGTGATTACACTTCAACCTGTACATTAACATACGTAATAGTTTCTTCTACTGCTAGTGGAGCAAGCAAAAGGCAGGTGAGTAAAGCGCGAAGTGGAGGATGAGAGTATGATTTGATAATAAATGTATCATTTGGGGGGGGGGGGGTCAAAAACGTTTACATGTTCTAGCTGGGGGAGGAAAAAAAAGTTATCCTTCATCATTGAGGGGGTACAAAAAGTTCCAAACGTTCCGTTTCCCCATTTGCCAGCCCTCCTCCCCATAAATAATGAACACTCCCTAAAATGGAACAAAACTTACTCCTGCCAGAGGTTGATCCCTCAGTAAAAGTGGTAGTCAAAACTAGTTATCCTACGATTTTATCACACATCATCCGATGCCTGTACCAAAAAGTTACATTTCATTGTCGACTAGATGAGAATAATACTTCGCGCCATGCTAACATTTTTCTGCGTTTTCAATTTAGAACTCACGTACCGTAGTTTTTTTGCTCGGTACAACAAATCACAGAGCGCAGGCTTCAATGACGTTTTGACTCGATGTTGCCCCCTGATTGGTTGACTTAAACTCCAGACGCCGGACCTTATTAAGGCAGGCTAAGTATACCAAAGATCGGTATTATAGAAACGAAAAGTGCCAAACACTCACCCAATGTCATCCACACGCTGAATCGGATATACGTCCAATGATTCAGCGTTACCAACAGCAGAACATTAAAAAAAATTGTAATCGCTGGAATGATTGGGACTCCTGGAACCATGAACGGGAATGTAGCGGAAATTCTAGGTTGCCTCAAGATGAAAATCAAAGTAGCGACAATCATAAAGCCAAAACTGCAACAGAGAAGGATCGTCCAGGCCTCTCCTCGACCCAACTGTGAATGAGCATGGGTTAAGCAAATTGTTAATGCTGTTATGGATACAGTCAGCACAAATGCACCAACGCGAACTCGAAAACTTGTTCCTTCGTCTGGTTGCGCTATGTTACTCGAGTATTCTTCGTCATTGCTTGGGACCTTTTGATAGCTAACCTCTCCAATCACCTCATCTTTGTCTTTTGTTTCCTCTGGGCGGCAACAAATCGTTTTCGGACATTTATTGGTTTTCTCCTTGATGCCACCTTTTTCCAATGTGACGCTTTGAACTCCAGGGGTGTAACGAGTCACCAGTACAGCGATTGCCACCATCGTGTAAGCAAACAGTGTGCCAATGGACATCATTTCAACCTGAAAGTAAGTTATTCTACTGTTCTCATTGTTAACTTTCAAGCTTGCAATCTAGAGTCGTATACCAACACCAACAATATTACTCTAGCCAATCAATGTGCACACCCGAATGAACTAATCACAAAAGGATAGAAATACATGTAACAAGTGCCAGACGGGGAAAAACGTCTGCAAGATAGTCACAATTAGTTTAGGTTTTCCATATAATTATTCGGAGAAATTAAAATAACATGAGAGTATTTGCAGTAAACGCACATTACTGCTTATTACTTCGACACTGAAATGACATTCTTCTTTTAATGTATTCTCTAAATATAATTCATATTCACTAATTTTAGGTGACTGAAGGTCTACGCAATCAGTTTGGCTTTTACATCCAGATATTTTCTTTTTGAAAAGGATACTTAACAGACGTAGATTTTATTTAACAATTATTCCACTCGCACTTATTGAATATGAGGTGACAGATAGCCAACGGCTATAATCAGCTCATATCAAATAAGCGCGAGTGGAATAATTGTTTGATAAAAAAAAATTGAGGAATATTGCTAGATCATGCTGAAGACAATTTAAAGGTCTATCTCTCGGGCATGGTATAATGGCTCATATACCATGGCCGCTAAGCCAATCAAGTCCTTGGAACTGTATTATACCATTGTCCTGCTTTTAATAAAACGCAATATTATATTTAACCTTGAAAAAGAATTTTTTCCATTTCTGTTAGCTCGGGGAAATAAATCGGTGTCTTATTTGCGGATAATGTATTTCAGTTTATGTGACTTTTGTTTGTTCTATTCCTGTTTTGCTCATTTGTATTTATATTATGTTCTCTCAGTTTAATACTGAACTCATTTGTTTTTCTCTGTGTCCCAATAGACAATGTATTTTCCAGTAAGGCATGTTGGCTACATTGTTTAAGTGCTGTACACACAGCCATTGACAAAATTTTTTTTATCTTAATCGCGCGCGGTAAATTTGCTGCGGGAGTAGATTCGAAGGACAACCAAACACTCTTCTTTCCATCAAAAACATTGAATTCATGCGCCCTTTCTAAGTCCAAATCTCCATTTTCGTTACGCAGTCTTTCTCTACGATCAATATACGTGTCTTAATCGTTTAGTTATACAGCGCGCACTTAATAAATTAGTTTGTTTTCCAGTAGTTTTAAGGCAAAAACAGGCTAGAATGAAATCTTAACAATCTTCTCTTTCAGGTAAGACGCGAATTAACTACCACTTGATGTTTAATCATTAATCATTAATTATAATTATTAATGTTTACATCGCATTTTAGTCGCGTCAAACGTGATTCAACTCACCAATAACATGGTTTTATCCCGGTAGATCAGCTTAATGACCAAACAAAAAGAGAGGAATGGGCTAAATCTCCAAGAGTGTGCACATTCCGTTCTTATCCGGCTATACTTATTTGTTACTTTTAAGTAATTAAATTACACTCCACGCGACCGAAAAGCCATGCATGACTTCGACTGACAATTGGTGTTCTGCTGTGTAGTGTTTGCTTTTCAGTAATATCAGTGCAAGCTGAATTTTAGAATAATTCCTTATTTTGAGGACGATTGCCTTTGGAAATCAAAAGGTTAGTTGCGGTTATAAACAAAAGTACTTAACTCACCAATTGTTTCATATCCAGCAGCGTCGCCAGAATTGCGCTCAAGACGCCATCGACCAATGCTGCACGAACTGGAACTTTCGTGGTTTCATGAACACGATCAAACCATTTAAACAGCAAACCATCAGACGCCATGGAATACGTTATACGTGGAACCGCGAACGAAGTGGATAACAGCGCATTCATTGTTGCGCATAATCCTCCAGTAGCCACGACGTACTTCGCGCCACTAAATCCACGTTGGGGGAACGCCTCAGCCAGGGGGGCGAACCGGCTAAGATGATCATAAGGTAGCATAAGCGTAAGAACCGTGGCGACTCCAAAATAAGCAAAAAAACTGATTGCGATAGTCAGGATGATAGACAGCGGAACTGAGCGTTTGGGATTTATAGCTTCTTCACTCGCTGTCCCTATAACATCACTTCCCACAAAAGCGAAAAAGCAACTTCCAGCGGCTGTTAGAACACCACTGACTCCGTACGGGGTAAAGTTTGATTGCCAGTTTTTGCCATCAACAAAGTATAATCCAGCACAAACGATGAACAGGATAACAGACATATTTATGAATGTCATGACTTTGTTAACCAGAGACGATTTGCGCGCACCTAGCGAGACTATAAGCGCAAAAACTATCGCCAAAGCCAAGGCCAAGAAATCCGGAAAGCTTCCAAGGGCTGAACCATTCCATGTGGCAATGTCGTCCATGAAGAATTTGTATATATAGCCTTGGGCAAAGGAATTGATGTACTCGCTGCACGCTCGTGCCAAGCTTGCGGAGGCGATCAGATATTCTAGAATCATGTTCCAACCCACAACGAAAGCCCCGAACTCTCCAACAGCCACATAGGAGTAGACATAAGCGGAACCAGCCTTAGGCATACGACTGCCGAATTCGGCATAGCAAATTCCGGAAAACAGAGCAGCCATTCCCCCAAGAAGGAATGAGAGAATAACGGCAGGTCCTGCAACATCACGTGCCAACTCCCCTGCGACGACATAAAGGCCCGCGCCAACTGTTGAGCCCACCCCAAGGAAAGTGAGATCCAGTGTTGTGAGACATCTTTTAAGGGAGCTCTCTGAGAACCAGTCCTCTTCAGTCTTCTTCCTTGTTAAGTTGTCGCACAGTTTTGAGCAGCTCTGCATGGCTAAAACATAAAGTTACAAATATGGTAAGTTTGAGATAGATTGGCATTGCAATGGGATGTTTCCGGGTCAGTGAATGGGCATGCGGGATGCTTCAGGGATGCTTCAATTCAGTCCCTGTCTGGATTCGATTAGCAGGAACAAAGAAATTTATCACTTAACCACTAAGTTCTCAACTAGAAGAAAGTGCGGGTTTAAGTAATGTGGTGATCCTTTCTCCCATTGAAAATTCAACTGAGAGATTACTGAAAGATAGCCCTCTAGAAAAGTGAACTAAATGTGTCCATGGAATCGGGGCCAACTTTGCAATGTAAGGTTATTTTAAGAGACCCAAAACCTTCTTCCAACAAACAAACAAACAGAAGTTGCCTATTCCATTTCATGTAAAGAATGTGGAATACTTTGCAAAGACTGGTCGCGCCATTAGAACGGTTAAGAATAAACAATTCTATTAAGAATTACAAAGACGGAGAATTCGGCATTACCTACTTATGTATAGGATAATGATCACTCTGTGGCATGCGAAGATAGTAAAATTATCTGTAGAAAATGCAAGTGGTCTCAGTAAAATTTCCGGGAAAGAAGCGTGGCCTCAAGAATAACGAACAATAAAATCGTAAATAGAAACAATGGGAGAATACCATGTCCAGGAAGCTTAAAAGCCACTGCAAAATAAGAGTTCATTTAACGAAGACCCCTTCATTTCCCTTGTTGATAGTTCTACTTCATGATCTTGATAATAGTTGGAAATAATATTTAGAATTGTCTCGCCTTAACCACATCCTGATGATGGACGCTTAGTTCGAGTGTTTAGATTTTACATTTTACTACTACAGAAACATTATCAAATAACATGGCTATAAACTGTATAAGGAGTAGAGAAACATTCAGTTTTCCACTAGTTTTGCCTTCCTGACAGGAAGTTCCTGTACGGTGAGACAGGTGGTGAGATCAAAACTAGGTGTCGTTAGCGTGTCGGCCGTCTCAACTGACAAAAGGGGCATGGGAGGAAGGAACGACGAGTTAAAAACTTAAAACTTGAAACTCTTATGCTTTCCAAACCGCCATAGAGTTGTCATGTGGGATAATGGATATTACATGAGCTGTGAGTAGAAAAATGATTGCAAAAGAAGGCATTGGGGTTTCCATACTGTAAGAGTGCATGATAGCGTTTTCGTTTCTTGACAAGCAAACACGCACTTGTGCACGGCCTTTGTGGAATTTACACATGTTGACATCGGATGGTAATCACGTTATGCATGATTTCTGTTGCATTTGCATTATTTGCTTCGCTTTGTCTTGAATGGAAAGGATTGAAAGGAGAAGGAAAGTACGAAACATAGAATTCATGGTCTTCCTGTTTCCCAACCTTGGCGTGACAACTTAGCAAATGGAGTGGATGATAGTGAGTTTCCAAAGGAAATGGAGAAAGCTAAGGCTTCAGGTTCAAAAGCAAAGTGAGACGTCACTCGATATTGAAAACTTGAAATTCAAATCAACATATAATTCTATCGAAGAACTAACGCTCTTTTTATTTGCTTTTTATGAGGAGCAGGGACGGCCACCAATGTAGGCCGCGTCATATGTAGGTTGAGTTTGTAAATGGCTCTCGTCGTTGCTCCCAGAGGTTTTTCTCCGGGTAATCCGGTTTTTCCCCCTCCTCAAAAACCAACATTTCCAAATTCTAATTCGACTGGCGAGTGTCCCCAATTAGTAATTAGCTCTAATTACATTGACACTTAAAAATAAAGTGGTTTATTATTTATTTGTTTATTTACTTTTTTTTGTTGTTGTTTGGTCGCAACCAAGTTAGTTCTGTAGTAGGGTGTTTAATAAATTGTCTTGTTTTCAAGAACTATCCATCTACAGTCGAACCTGTATATAACGGCCCTGTATTAAGCGCTCATACAAACGCTGCATTTGTTACCTGTATTAGGCGGCCACCCTATAGCAGTCCTATGTTTGTCTTTTTTTGTTATTTTTACCTGTATTAAGCGGCCACCCTTGAATAAAAACTAAGCCATATGTTATTTTATGCGGTATTTTATTGTGTTTAAAATGCGATCCAGCATCACTATAAAGAAATAACATGAACAAAGCTACTGTAAGCTCGGATACTCGGTCGTTTAATATCGTTAACGCTTTTCAGATGTCCACAATGTGCTGAAGTACAGTACCAGATCACGAACGCTAAAAGAAATTCGTTTTGAATATGGTTCACTCTTTAGCAAGAAATTCCTCTTTAATTAGCTTGTTCTTCAGCTATGTGACATTGAACATTGAGCGTAACAACTATGAAATGACTGAATGAGATATTTTGTTGTGAACTGTAAGTCATAGAAATAGAGCACTGTATACCGTAGAAGAGTAGAGGACAATTTATTGCATAGTACTTTTACACAATGTATATCACACCGTTAAGTTACAAGTTGGCACTGAACTTTGCTTAAAGTATTGGTCGCTTGAAAGAGTGTTGATTGTCCTATTGTTTCTTGCATGAACTGTTTTTGTATGATACGCCATTAATATTGACATTAGACAACGCCCATTGAGTATTTTTAGTGATCCTGTATTAAGCGGCCAGTTCCTCAAGTCCCGAGGGTGGCCGTTATATACAGGTTCGACTGTATATTGCATGAGGCTATTTACTTGGATTGTCCGTTTAGTGTCATTTTGTTATCTTTTAAGGAGCCTGTGTACAGTGTGAGGCGAACAAGGTCGAGGGGAATATGTTGACGGATACGATACGTATTGTTGTCGGCTAATTCACGACAGTAGATATATGTCGAGAGGAATATGTTCCATTCCTTTGCTATTGATATCAGCCATTGTTATATACCTAGACTTTCACTCAACAAAATGAGCACTGTGATTGGTTGATTCTTGGTCACGTGCCCCTGATCAAATACAAATGTATCCCGACCGGGATACAATTCCGCAGTTGTTGCCCTCGCAGTTGTTTGTTTGTTTGTTTTGCTGTGCTTGTTAAAGGGAAAGTCTAAATATATAACAAAGCACTTAATGAATGGTCCCTCGGGAAACATTAAGTGTACATTGTTTCCGCAGCCCTGCTATCCCTAGTTACAATCAAAGCCGGCGGCATCTTTATTCAATAAAATTACTTAAAAACAAAACAAAAAACAAACAAAAAAAAAAGGAAAGGAAACGGAGCCACGTGAAAAATAAGATATATATTTGGCCATCTGAGTTAGCACAAGTGAGCGGAAAGCGAAAACCAACCCAAATTACTCCTATTCTCGAAGATCTGCATTGGCTGCCCGTTCGTCAAAGTATTAACTATAAAGCACTGAATAGAATGTCCTCTTAGTTCATCAAAGTACATCCCCCGAAATGACCCCCAATTTTTTCACGCTGGCCACGAAATGGTCCCCAAGTAATATCGAGGATTGCACCTAAAATCAACACAATTGAAAAAATTTTCACGTATTTCTAAATTTACAGTAGAATATAAACAATTAGCAAACGTTAAAATAATGGTCTAGTTTTGTTAACAGTTACCTTACTAGTGAACAGAAACCAGCATTAATTATCTGCGGCTGCGGATGGCTGGATGGAAATGGATTGCAACTTGAAAAATTGGCCAATTGTATGTCGAAGCCCAAACTATATTACAATAATAAAAATAAGGATTAATTAAGGAGTAGTACGTAGAATAGTTTTAGGATTTATTTATTATACCAATTGATTTAGCAACTTTATTTGAGACAAGAGATATTGACTTCCAGTTTACGTTTTCATCCAAAACTACTCCTTAGAAAATTGTCTCCTTTACTGGAGCGATATGTTGGTTATCTGTACTTATTTGAATGCACAGTCCATACGTTTTGAGAAGACAGAAGTTGCTGATTGTAGTTAGCTCTTCCTTGGATAAATCCCTCTATATTTTCTTCCAGGTATTTTAAGAGCAATTTCAATTTAGCATCAAACGTTTTAGCCGTTTTTACCAAAATACAGAAAAATCGTGGTGACAGTGCCCCTTTAAAAGGTCAATTAGCCATTTCCCTGTGCAAAAATGGCTGACATTTTAATATTCTTTTGTCTGCATTAAAATTAGCCTAACTAGCCTCTTTAAAGGTAAATTATTCTTTTGATTTTTTAACTCAAGAACGAGGTTAGCAAGTTAGGCCAATTTGGTTGCAAACAAAAGAATACTAAAATGTAGGCGATTTTGCATAGGGTCTATACACGATTACCCTGCGAGCAGAGGCCCTTCGATCTTCCTAGATAATCTGGGAAGATCGAGGGGCCTCTGCTCGCAGGGTAATACACGATATACTGAAGATGATATTTGAATCTGCCGAATATGTTTTGTAAAATGAAAAATGTCCTTCGTTATTTACAATTTATTGCGTTTCCTGCCTTTTCGACCGTTTGGAAATATTATGTTATGTGAAAAAGGAACCGAGAATACTCCAGGAGAATTCAAGGTGTATTGTCAGAAATTTACAGATATGCATGGTTAACAAAGCGAAGCGGTGATAATAAGGCAATGGTCTGATGGAATATTTATTTGATTAACTAACAATTTGGCACTGTAGGTCAGTCATTCTTTAAATGCCTCATTCCTCTGAAAACTTTTAATATCACAGAAACACTCTGCCTATTTTGAAATTGCGAGTGCACATGTTTCTTCGTATTCGCATTCAAAGGACAGTCAAACGTTTGTAAACTAAAGCTCAGGGAAGCCATGGCGTGTCACTGCATAGCGATGACAGTGCGATGAACACAAACTTCAAGTACAACTTAATCGGAATTCTATCATTCAGTTTCGTTAGAACACCTAACATAACACTCCTTGCGAAGTTAAATTAATTGTGTGGTGAAACAGCGTTTATGGAAACAGGGTTTAGTGATAACACATAACAGCAGTTTAATTGTAGTTTTGTAGTTTACTGGTCGCTGAATTATTAAGGCAAATATTGATACTGTGATGACCCAATTTGCTCTGCATGCTGTGTTTAAGGTTTAAGAACACTTAAGCTATCTTTTAGTTGACACATCTCCAAGCCTGTTTAAAGCAGATTGCCAGGGTAAGTTACCGTTTAACAGTATGGCGCGGCTTGCCATCCAAAACGTGCCCATTCAAATTCATAAAACACGCAATTTGAGATAATAACAAAACAGATATCAAATACCTTCTCTGGCGTTCTTCTTAAACACAAATTCAGCTCGCTGCTTTACTAGAAAGGTTTTCCCTCAAATTAGCACCCTCGTGGCATAACTTAACTAAACGAAACAGCCGCTATGAGTAAAACCGTCTAGGGCTAATTCAAAGTTTCAGAGACTGATAAATGCAAATTAAAGGCAAATAATTCATGGTAAGGTACCATATAGTCACCCACATAACCCTGACCCTTACCCTAACCCTAACCCTAATCCTCTATATAGTCACCCTTACCTTACCATGAATTATATGCCATTTAAGGAAGATGATTGGGTTGCCTTTGCATAAAATGGCAAAAAGATGTAAGTGTGGATTGATAAATTTTAATACAATGTATTTATGGTAGTCCTCTTATTTTTTATATTCGTGCACATTGGTGTATAAGTAAAGGTTTGGTTAGACAAAGACAAGTAAAGATAAACGATAAAAAGGAACAACGTTTCGGGGTCGTCATGACGCCATTATCAAGTTCGAAGTGATAGAAATAATTGAAGGGCAAAATCTTTTCTGAGGGCTGGAGATTAATTTTCTCAATGTCTTATACAAGCCATAGTTCTGTGAAATCATGCGATATATCTGTAATTTTAAACTGTTTCGTATCCCATTTAACCTTCTCAGACTCCAATTTAGGTAAGGGGGTTAGTTTCTAAAGAAACTGTGGTGCTGTGTCAGTGGGGAGTGAAACCGAATATCTGGTTTCATCAATAGAGTTGATAAGGTAATGTGGCGACCGTAAAGAGACTCGATAGCTGAAGTTTTGAGCGTTAGTCTATCAACCAAGCTGAAAAAACGAAATATTTGTGTAATCTAGCAGTAGGTAGACTTTTTTCAAGAACTTCGTCGGTCGTTTATGGTCATGTAGCTTTCGGCGCGAAGGTTGAGACCTCACTCCTCTTCTTACTTGCCCTGCGGGCTTCCCCAAGCGACCTTTTCCTCCTTTACCTCGTACCCGGAGTCCTCAGGCTCTTTGGCCAGAGGTTGGTCGCCAGGAGAGACTATGGGGAATTCGAAAAAAAAAAAACATGTTTTTTTAATTGGCTGCCTCTTAACAGCTTGCGTTGTTTTACCGCAGAAATTCTGCGGTTCCCCAGAGTCTCTCCTGGCGACCAACCGCCGGCTAAAGAGAATGAGGACTCTGGGTACGAGATTGTTTCCTCCCGAGAAGACATTCCTGAGTTCGACTTGTAGGCAACTCTATAATTTTGCTTCTACCTTGTAGAGAGAACTATGCGCAATTTTTTTTAAAGTTGCTACCCCATTTAATTGCTCTTTTTTTATTTCTTCATGCAGTAACTTTCTCGGCTCAATTACATTACAAGATAAAATTCGTTCACATGACAGTTTCAAGTTTGCAAGTCGGTGTTAGCAAATACAAGTAGACGTGTGTGAACGTTGCAAGTTTACAGCATCCTGCAAGCAAGCTATAAGTGTCAGTAAATGAAACCAGTCTTATTAATAAATGGAACCAGTCTTATTCTCTCATGATTTGTTGAGAACTTTAGGGTTCGCAAGCTCGTGTTTGACATTTGAACGATTATTTAGCGTACGCTGTGTTCCTCAAACGCAGGGATGCAGAAAAAAACTGTTGTCGAACTAGAATTAAGAAGTTTGTCAATTGAAAGGTGGAGTTTGCCTAGATTTTGGAGTTTGCTTAAAAAGAGAGAGAAAATTATAGCAAGTTCCAAAAAATATATACAAGAAAACTCGTTGTCTACGCCAGCAAAAAAGGCACGCCTTATACTCTGAAGTTTAAATACGGGCGGATAATACGTTTAATGATCGATTAGATTAAAATTCCAAGAATGACTTGCTTACGTGATTACGAGCGAACTGAGTGTCACAGCAGGAGGAACTGAAAACTCAAACAAAATTCCTATGTTGTTATTGCAATCACAGGCGTCTTTGTCCGCCAATCAGTATCGAGTGACTGTGGACCAAACAACAATAACAACAATAAAACACACACAAACGCTCCAGGGCGGCTGGCAGATCCAGGGAGTTATGGGTAAGTTAACAAAAACAACAACAGCCAAAATAGGCTTAATCACGGTTTTCGACGTCATTGTGACGAGTAGGCAAACACGTCTTGAAATAACAGTGTTTGGATGAAAATCCGATGTCAAATAATTTTCATGAAACGTTGCTTCTGAAAAATTCATGAATTGGAAACTTTAGACACTATGCAAAGGATTTTACAGAAAATAACTGAGGAATGTAGCTGTGCTAGAAAGCATCTTGCGTTTTGACACTTCCATACATTTGTCTGTATAGCGAACCAGCCGTGAACTGCTACTAAAAATAGTTCGCGAGATAAAATACAGGGAAATGTATGGATTTTTCAGAAGCGATGTTTTATGAAAATTGTTTGACATCGGATTTCCATACAAACACTATTATTTCAAGACGTGTTTGCCAACTCGTCAAAATTGCATCGAAAACCGTGATAAGGCCTAGGGGCGCTTTACTAGTATCAAAAAATAACAGGATCGGCCTGGCGGCTTGATCGCAGGCTCATTGTGGGATGGGGGGGGGGCTTACCTTGGTGACGTGTGTCTTTCCGTGAGAGGGGGGGGGGCATTTATTGAAAGAATAACGTAAATAAGAGCAAGGCTAGTTTAAAGGTCAGGAAAACATATTTTTCCAATATTTCGAAAGACATGGTTTTTCTTCTTCAGAGCATTGCCATTGGAAATATTGGAAAAATATATTTTCCTGATTGTGAAATAAAACAGCCTTGCCCTTTTTTTTTTTTGCATCATTTGTTCTACAATTTATTGCTGTTATATTAGATCCCTCACTGCAGCATCCAGTACTTTTTTTGTCACGGTTAACCTTCCAAACACAATATAAAACCATGTGAAAGTAATGGTCATGCAACACAGCTCCGCGACCAGTACATCACGCACGCGCACAGCCATATCTCCCGGGCAGGACTGTTTCGGCGCTGACATATTCACTGGTTTTTACTTATTGAAAGGGTAGCGAGAGGCGCTAACTAAAAAGGGGTGATTACAAGAAGGAGGGCGCAAAATCGAATTATTAGCTTTAGGGACACA
>NW_028145437.1:1775000-1810000 GCF_977016875.1 Pavona decussata | reverse complement strand
AATCAAACCTAATATAATGCTGGTTGGAATCAGTCAAATGACAAGCTCATTATTTTCTTGCAAGACTCCATGCTGGATTTGATAATTGATGATTGAGCCTCAGTAGTCAGAAGGTGAAGATTAAGACTAAGGGAATCCGGTTGTTTTGATACAAAGTCGTTTCGATACAGCTCGATTCATTAGAAAACAAGTCCTTTCAATACATATATCTTAAGTTGATTTGGTGCAGTTGAAGTCATTTTGATATACTGTATTTGTACAAAGAGGTCAAACATTGGAGTTTGGATGTCAGAGTTTATATTTACTGGGTGGTCTAGTTTTCAACAGTCTGCCTTTGAGGATCAGAAACCAAATCTAGGATGTTTGAGATATCAGGTTATTTTTCAAACTTCCTTTTTGCAGCCAAATGCCCTTATAGGTGGTTTGCATTGCTGCCATGTTGGTGGACAAAACAAAAGAAAATTTGCTCACATAGTTTGCATAAAGATGGAAGTTAACTACCAGAGGAAAAAAATGTAATTGTTCCTGTTCACCAACATGGCTGCCATGACGTCACATGCAAACTATCAATTTTGAAACCTAATGAAAGAGTTTTGGCTTTCTTCTTCGAACGAGCCCAAGTGCTCTCAACCTACATACTGCAAGTCTCAGAAGAAAGTGACTAGACAACTTGATGCACAAAGTCAAGGTTGCATTTACCCACGAAATGCTGTGCTAATTTTTTAGTGTTAGCCAATGCACTATTATTAGTGGAAGACTGAAGGTAGAATCTATTCAAGGCTTTAATGAAAGAAACTTGGTAATCCTGAACCTATGGCAAACACATTTAGCTTTACAAGAAGGAGCGTTGAAAGCTGATAGTGGAACATTTTAGACGTACATGACATATTCTTCAGTGTTGATGTAGCGGGCTTGACCATCTTGCTAAAATTTTGCCTTTTTCTTTTCTTCAACCACAATTTCACATCATGAATACATTCCCTTACCCCATCAAACCATGGTGCTTGAGCATTCACTTCTGCTTGACTTGATCGTCCTCGTTCATCAGTTCCTCAATCTCCATTTGCAAATCCTTGGCTTTCTGCAGGCGTATAATAATCGAATCGAGCTTTTCTTTCACTCTAGAGACTTGAGGTCAGTCCCATTCCGTCATGTCCCAAATGGCATCAAAATCCCTTGTCATCCACCCTCTCAAGCTAGTGCTTTTCAGCCAGTCAATTTGTTTCGTCTTCATTTTTTAATTGACAATATGGCGAACAGAAGTAAACAATACTCATAGCAAACAGTCAAATCACGGTCTGGTCATGTCATGGGTCACCATGATAGACTCCAACACAAAACTTCACCACATATTCTGACTCCAGACTGTTCCAACAATAACACAAGATTTCAACTTTCTCCTTTGATTTATTCACGTCAACAGCAACAACGACTCACAAATTATTTCTTGTTTGCGCACATGTTTTGAGATCCCAGAATCAACAACAACAACAACAACACTTTATTTACCTTCTTCTTTCCTTGGCTTAGAACATTACATGACTTGCTAATTTCAACACTTGCTAATTTTCAACCTTGGAACAATAACAACTGACAGGCGGTTTCCTAAACGTTCCCTACAGTGGAATGTTTGTGAAAATATGATAACAAAATACTAGAAATTCTATCATGTCTTTGAATCTAAAATGTTCCACTATCAGCTTTCGACAGGAGACTTTTTTTCTGAATATGTTGTAAAATTAGGACTTATTGCATATTAATTTTATACCTTTATTTTCCAAATCAACCTTACTGTGCTGTCTTTTGTTCCTATTCTGAATGCCCTCTCAAGTTATTATTATATTTAGTAATAGAGTTGATGTTCTTGGGCATAAGTATGTTTTTGGCCCTTATCAGTACTCATTTTAGCCCTTGCCTAAAATGAGGTTGAGTTTGGCCAAAAACATAATTATTTATGCCTGTGAACATCAACTCTATTGTAACCAGTGTATTATGTTTCCTTTGTTGTTATTACACAGGATCCCTTCGATAACAGTTCTTTATGCACTGATTTTGTGTCCTGTCTAAACATTTATTTTTATTATTTATTGTTACTGACAACTTATTTTTGTCCAGAACTTTATTTCAAAACATTTTAATTTGACCTTGAAGCCTTTTGTTTTCAGGCTTTATTTTCAAAGCTTTATTTTCAAGGCTTTATTTTCAGGCTTTATTTTCAAGGCTGTCCATTTCATTCAATACAGCAGTCAATGTGTAATTTGTTGCTCATTAGGGTGCCATTTCATCAGTCAGGGCGCCACTTTTCAGAAATTTAGGTCCTGTTCGATTGATCATATTCTGGAATAAGAACAAGTGACATAGTTGTTAGATTTCTCTTTTAATTAAATTTGGGAAGATGTTTCTGCAAACTATCGCTGACAAATGATACTTTAACAGAGATTTTGTGCTCCAGTAACTCTTTAGAAGCCTTACAGATTTCTTGTTATCATTGTATGTATTCCTATTCTGGAATAGCGTCAATATCAGAATGGCGTGAAACGCACCCTTAGACTGTTTATGTTGGATGGGTTTTTAATTAGCCAATCAGAACTCAAAGCCAATACATGTCTATATAAATTTGTCAAGCATGGGAAAACACATTGGAGTGAGTGTTGACTTTAGTTTTACTTCTAGTAGGTTGATGCGGTTTTCTTCTTTAATAAATTACAGAGCAAACAATAATTATTGTTATCAGCTTACCATTGAGGTCAAACCCTACCATTGAGGCGGGTGTGTTTTGTTGTAGTAGGAACTACAAGGGTATGGTTGTATTGTTTATGGCTCGGTAGGGAGAAATTCATGACAAAAATATGCATGACAACCACAGATATTTACTTCAATATTTTTCTGCTCTTCACTTACCAAAATGGTGGTTACAGTACTGCCTAGAATTATTTTGTATTTGCAACTGTTTTGCCCTTGTTGAGTTTCAGTTCTACCATCTGTAGGTAGCAATTTGACCTTTGACAAAACCCTGTTTCTGCCTTGGTTTTTTTCAGTTGATGTAAAGACAGTGCCTCCTTTGAATGCTGTGCATATGTTCTGCACATCTCAGGCTGGTTTGGGAACTCTGATTTCTTAAGGACAGTGCTCACTAATACAAAGGTATTTTTGTGCAGCGTATTACTGTGTAGGAAAAGCAGATCTTAGTAGAGGTAATACAATCAAAAGAGAAATTGGGTGGGAGGTGGGGTAAACACTTTTCAGAGATAATGGAAATACATAACAATGTATGTGGTGTTCTCACCAGAATTTTCTTTCACTGGGTCTTAGTGCCCATCGCCCCTCATATTTAGTGGCCACCCAGAAAAAATTTCAAAAGCAAATAGTAACAGTATGTGTGTATAACAACAACTCTTCATGTCTTTATTTGCAATTTGTGCAGTTTACACTGTACTCTCTTAACATGGCAAGTTTGAATAAAATATTAATTTTCAGTCATCTATGTTGTTGATATTAATTTTGTTTTCTTAAACAAAAACCCTTAGAAAAGAAAGGTTTTTTTGTAACTGTGAAAAAAATGCTATTGCTGTTATGCCCCTTTTCCTGGCTCCACTTCTGCAATTATTTTCAACTTAAATGACATGATATTCACGATTATGATATTAGGAATAAGAACAAACTAGTTATTGATAGGGTTAAACTGGAATCGACTAAAAGAGTGTTTTTTTTTATAAAAGGGCAGATATTTTTAATAATTGTATGCAAATTCTAGTTTTAGTCCTTTTATCTCTTTTCATATGGATGATTTCTCAATTTCTTATATAGCTTTTTTAGATCTAGTGTTTTTTTAACGCAGGACCCATGATGATAGCAGTTTTTATGACGGAAATGGTCATCCTGCATAAATATGTTTTTTATTGTTATTATTATTATTAGTATACAGTTGAACCTCTCCACAATGGCCACCTTGGGGACAGAAGAAAGTGGCCGTTGTGGAGAGGTGGCCGTTATGGGGAGGTGGGGGTGTAATATGACACCTTTTTTCGGGAAGTACAACATGTTTATTGTGCCAAGTTTACTGTAGCCTATAATGACAATCCAATCTTAACCCATTAACGGCCGAGGCGCCCAAAACCGGCCGATAAATTTCGCACGTCCGCGCTAGGTTCCTGCCTCCCCTAGAAGGGATAATTTTGTCCTCTATTGTTCTAATTGTCTTTAGAAAAGACTGACCAATCAGAATCTATCGTCTGCGCATATATTTTTGGGTCTTAGGGGGGTCTAGACAGAAAAAGGTTTTTGTCTTCCAAAAATATCAGATTTCATCGATAATGGCGGGCCACGCGCTTTACGCTTAAATATTCAAGACGCCAATTTCGCATTTTCCGAAGGAAAACACACCTTTTCGAAACGGTAAATCGAAAGGGGAACTTCTAAGGAATACTCGACAGTTTCAACAGTGGAAATCCAAGCATTAACGGCGAAGAAATTATGCTTCGAGGAAAATTTGTAGTTTTACCGAGGCGACGAGCTGGCGGACATCTCAAATCATTATTTTCGCCATGGACTTTCTTGGTGATGTTAGAGCGTTTCTCGCAATACAACTCGCAAAGAATTACAGGTTTGATTGTGAATTTGTACTGAAATACTATTCTAATTGATCGATTCTTCGTATTCCGAACAGTTTTCGCAAAAGTTTTGAAAAACGTGCTCTGCACGGGTCGATAAATTCGCTTCAAAATTGACTCGCAATTGCTTCAAATCGCTTGCGAGTCGGTCGCCTTGCGGCAAAAATTATACGCGTTTTCTTCTAAGACCTATACAAAGACTTATTTGAATAAATGTTTTAATTAGGAAAGCTTTATTGCCTGTTTTTCTTTCTATTTTCATTGATGAAACGTGATAACTGCCTAATCTTGCGGATCAAATTACTGCCATGTGACGCGAGGATCAGATTTCATCAAATTTTCAAAATTTTTACCTTCAGCTTTGTTTTTTGGGTAATCTTTAATTCGCAGGTAGGGTATTTTATTCCACAATTAGAAATTCTAACTATTCTAGACCAAAGGAGTGCTGTTTCTTTGACCCAGTAAGTTGTCAATTTTTACTGCACATTGGCTTAATTATTAACAATATGCTAATTTGTGAAAATGTCAAAAACACGTGGGCTGCAATTGGTTAAATAATATATATAGATAAAAAACACAATAAAACCTAAATAATGTTTTGAATCAAAATAAGGCGAAACGAGCAAGGTTCGCAACATTCGCTATATTATTGTAGACAATTTATGCTTACTGCAGCATATAAATGGCACACAATTATTAAAATACGTATATCATTAAAATGGATACAGAAACGTAATTTTCCGAAGACAAATGTTGAATAATGCATCAGTTTATAGAAAAAGATTTTTACACATGAAAAAGAACTGTATACTGGCCGTTGTCGAGAGGTTATTTTGGCAGTTGGGGACGGGCTTTAGTGGCCGTTGCCGTTCTAGAGAGGTTTAAACAAGAGCTAATGTATGGACTGTCGGCCAGGACAAAAAAAGTGGCCGTTATAGAGAGGTGGCCGTTAGTGGAGGTTAGACTGTATTATTATAAAGCACGTTCAAACCTGAACTCCTGAATGGTTGGGCCATCTGCAGCAATAACCATGAACGTGTGTTGATGTCTCTACGTTAATGTTAAAAGTTACTAATTATACATTAACCAAACTCTAGCTATTATTACTATTACGTCCTTTTAATGTAAATACTAACTATCTGTGAACACATGTGTATACCTATTTATTCTATTTATTTACTTGGTTTAACTTATAACCTGTTTTGCTGAATTTAGTTTAAGTTATACAACCCGCCTCGATTAGCTTTGCTATGTGCGGGTTGCACATTTTTCTTATTTGTTAAATTCTAAATTATTGAAATAAAATGATTGATTTGATTGATTTGCATGTCTAGCCTTTCAGGCTTAGGCTTCTTGAAAACAATCTTGG
Organism: Pavona decussata; assembly: GCF_977016875.1. NCBI lineage: Eukaryota > Metazoa > Cnidaria > Anthozoa > Scleractinia > Agariciidae > Pavona > Pavona decussata. The sequence continues at coordinate 1,804,021 of NW_028145437.1, read as the reverse complement.
CCTCCTTAAGAACAATCTTCTGGTTCCTGAGAACCATCTTCAAGTCTCGGTACTTTGGTCTTTGGGGACTACAAAATGTGTAGTTTCTTTTGTTGAGATATATTTGCTCTAGGGAATTTCCAAACTTGAGCCAGCAGTGCATATAAGTGAGGTCAGTTAGCACACATCAGTCCTAGGCCCCTCACACTAAATCCAAGAGAGCGTAACCATACTATGGTTTTTTATTTTGGAAATGTTCTTACAACAAATGGACTAAATGTAAGTAGTTTTGAATAAAAAAAATCTGCGCCCTCAGAGGCGGACAGAGCCTATTTTTGCGCGCCAGTTGTGGACTTTTTTGCGGACATCCTGCAAGGGCACTGCCTGGTGAGAACACGGTGTATGACATTTGTTTTCCAAATTGAAGCCAAAAGTGGCTGCATTCTGTTTGAAGGCTGTCAAAGCCAAAGTGAACTTTGTCTGACAAGTTTTGATGAATTTAGACATTGATGTAAGTGAAATTATTGTATGACCTCTCATGCAAATATGTACACTAACGGACATCCATTTGAATGGCAAAACATAGGGATACTGAACGGATGATGAACGGTTGACTTTTAAGTTGTTTGAAATGGTTATAGTGAAGAGCTGAGAACGGCTGCTGAAAAATTGTAAATGGGTAAAGTGAACAGCTGAATTGCTGCAGAACATTTTTAAACGGATGAAGTGAATAGCTGCTGAAATTTTTTGAACAGATGAAGTGAACGGGTAAACGGCTAAAGAAAATGTTCGAATGACTTGGTGTGAACGGGTGAATGGCTATGACAAATTATTTTTTGAATGGTGAATGGCTTAAATTTTTTGAATGGCTGATGGTGAATGGCTTAAAAGTTTCGAATTGCTGGTGGTGAATGGCTAAACACACATTTCAAACAGACTATGAGAGATGCGAAGGGATCAAATGACAGGATGAGAAATTTAAATATGAATTTCAAAGAACACAAACATTCAATGAAACAAAAAGGCAGAAAGATCTCCATCAAGAAAGATGATCAAATACTTTAGTTTTCTGACTGAAAGAATACACCGAGTGTTGTTTGCACCCACCAAAGCACCCGCCCAAATTTGCTTTCGAAAGCGTGTTGATATTTGCATACGTTAACACAACACCCTGACATTTCTCTTTATGAACAGCTTTGATTGAGCTGATAAAATTTTTGTTTTGAATAGATAACTTACTTTTTTGTCTAACGGCTGAATGATTATTATGATTATTTTATGTTTTTGATATTTACCTTTTGCATGTGTAGCGATGAATGGATAAGTGTTCATCTATATGAATGGCTGAATGTTTGTTTGAATGTTTCCTTGCGAACAGATAAGCCGTTTGAGAACGGACAAAGGTAGCAGTATATGAACAGACAAGCCTTTTGTGAATGGCTATTGAACGTCAGAAGATTTTTTGTGAACAGATGACACAGCCAGACAAGTACTTTCCAGATTTTGTTTGTCTAACATAAAATCCACTACTGATTTACAACCAAAATAATAGACTTTCTCAAAGTCGCTCGCGTGCTTCTCTTTGAATGGACCTGGCGCGAGCGACTTTTATCACTTGCAGCGCAACAAATTTACAGGAGGAATTTTCCTCCTGTAGCATTATCCAATCAGAACCAGCAATATGAAATTACACGTCAATCAAGCCAGATCATAACCAGATCACGCGCAAAGCTGTTCGAACATACAACACTATCTTCGATAGCGATTGTTATTTCGGTCTACGACCAAGAACTTCTAAATTCCTCGCACTGATTGCATTTTCATTTAACGACGCAATTCGTGTATGGGTTGCAAAAAGCAACGTACAGAGATGTCCGCGAACATCAGCGCAAAGTAATCGAAAGTCACTGTTGTGGAAAGGACGTGTTTTTATCGGCACCTACAGGATGATCGGGAAAAAAAGCTTGACCTTTGTGTTGGCCCCATTCGTTTTCGACTTTCTACGTCACAGCGAAAGAACAGAGGTTATGTCCGTTTGCTTGGTTCCGGTTAAACGGACATCAACATCAAGAGGCGATCGATTGGTATTTCGAGTTATATGCTGCATTTTTAATGAGTGTTTTGATAATAACGAGGTAAGCCTCAACCTTGTTCGATATATATCAAGCATTTTTCGGCCGTCAACTTGTTCGGTTCTTATATACCGATACGGATTCGGCCGTTATCCCAAACGAGTTAACGGCCGAATTTCGTTCGGTATATAATAGGAAACCCATTAGAGCCGATACATTTTATGTTGTTTTCCAGGCTTTCCCGTCAAGACAGCACTCTGCATGTCATGCTGTGTAGTGCTTTCATTTTAAAATTTATTATTGCAGTAGCAGCGCTAGCAGTAGCCGGTATTATTATTATTATTATTACTCGCACATTCGAAGTAAAGCATTTTAAAAATCTTCGCGAAGCGAATCGACATAATTTCTGGAGTCATCAAAATGTAAACAAAATCTTCGCAGCAACAGTGTGTAGTACGATACAGTCGTTTCGCGGGGCTGATAAAGAAAATGACTTGTCCTTTCACTGTTCAAATGCGTTGTCAACGTTTGAAAAATGTTTTGCAAATGTGTTGGCCCAATTTTTAAATGATTTTCAACGTATTTCGGTTTCGTTCGGAAACATTCCCAACGTTTTAAAACGCATTGAGAAAGTTTTCCAATGCAATTGTCGGCGTTTCCAAAGATGTGTTGAAATGACTGAAATGACAAGAATGCATTGAATTGACAGTTTGACAACTTCGCACCCTGAAAAGTTCGCGCCAAAATGACGTCACTTGATTCGATTTCCAGCAAGGGAAACAAGTCGAGCTCTCGCTCGCTCGCGCTCCGCGCTCGCTCGCTCGAGCTCTGACGATCGCGCTTCGCGCTCTCTAAGCTCGACTTGTAAGCAAGTCTACCAAAATAATTGCAGTATAGTTAAGCTAAGAAGAATAATTCTGTCACTTTATTTACAAGTTCAATAAAAGTGTCGGTACTATAATTACTGATTAAGATTGCTATCCTTAAGACGTGTTTTAGGATATGTAAATGTACTAAGCTTGCCTTACCCAGTAAACATTTGTATGTGGTTTTACGGACCAAGAAGTAAATATCAAACTATGCTATAAACGTAACAATGAAATAGACCTAACAACTTGCGCTCAATTTCCTACTTCTTACAAATGTAGATTGTTTATACTAATGTAATATCTGACATAAACATGTTCATGTCCTCAGTTTTATTCTGTACCTGTAGTCAACAATACTGAACTCCGGGGTAGAATAGGAGCTTATGCTGCTGAATCGTCATCAGACTCCAAAAGAACAGGAAGGGGTGGCAGTTCGGTTTCCAGCTGCTCATCATTAGCTTGTTGCCGAGGTTGGACAGTGCTTTTTTGAAAGGTGTCATTGAAGTAACGAAGTGTTTCTTGTTTGTTCTACTGCTCACTCAGACGCTGATTGCTTCTTTGGGATTAAATTTCTCCATGTTGGCACTTGGGGTAGAAACAACCATCAGGTCTTGCAACGTTTCCTGTTTCATGTTAGTTTTCAAGTTTGTTTTAATCCGGTTCATTGCATAGAAAGACCTCTTGCATGCTGCCTTTTAAACTGATAGAACCATCATGATCTCAACAATCGAAAGAATGCTCTTAAGATTGTCAGACTTGTTCGCAAGTAGTGAAGAATACAGTTCCTGTGGTTTGAATGTCCTCTGGGAAGGCTGTGAAATCAAAAGCTTCAGATCAAGCCACTGGTCCAAAACACTGGAGGCAGTTGTCTCATCTGGAAAAACATTTGAAAAGTGGCACACCAGTTCCTTGATGTCAGCATCACTATGACGCAACAAATCAGCCTTGTTCTTGGGCCAAAATCTAAAGTCAAACGTTTGGAAACAGCTTACTGGCGCAGATTTCAGTGACTGAAACTGTTGATCAATATATTTACAGGTGTTGCTGAGTAGACTGTTGAAACTGTTTTCAGCAGTGTGACCAAATGTTCGTCATTCTTTTCACATCTCAAGTTATTGCTGTGTGTGTCGTACTTACTACTGAAGGATTTATAGCACTTTCCCCCGTCTTTTAAAGCTTCCAACTGTAGCTTTGCCTTCTCAACCTTGTTAAGTACATCGGTGATGAAAAGATCCAAATAATAATAAATTTCATTCTGAAATTGCTTTGAGAGCTGCCCAAGGATTGCAGTGACATTGATCATGAAGTGTAACATCTTAACAAACTTCTCAGTTTTCAGTTCCTTAAGGTACCCCTTAGCTTTGGCTCCATCTTCACCACTACTAGTGGTGGTATTTTCAAGGTGATAGACAGTCACAGCCTAATGCTTCTGTAATGCTAAAAGAGCCCTGTGCTGTCTTACTAACCATTGGATGGCTTTAACCCTTTTGTTGGCAGTTTCCTGGGGAATATTTTTTCCCGCAAACCCGGTTGATAAATCTGGCCGTAAGTCCACAGCATTAAATGTTACCCCCCCCCCCCCCCCATAAACTATAGATCATTTCACTCAGGATAAAATATCCTTTCATTTAGAATACATTTAATTGGCCATTGATGCTACCATAAATGTTTTTAGCTGATTAAAATTTGAATGAACAATCTGCCTGATGTGTTGTTTGTTAGTCTCACTCTCATAACACACCATATCTTCTCAAAGGGACCATAATGATATCATTTTGATAAAGAAAGATATATGAGGATTCAGAAACTTTTTATTTCATCTAAATATCATCATCACAACCGAAGTTATCGCCATTTTGTCCCCAGCGGTCAGGTTTCAAGAAATTTGAACTTCCTCACCACATAAAAAAATAATAACAAAACTTTTGTAAAAGCACAATGTACCACTGGGAATGACTATTTGAAACCCTGAGCTTGTATAAAGCAAAGAATATCACTCGTTTACAACAGATGGTAGAGTATACCATCTACGGTGGGAAACAATACCATCCAGACACAGTTCCAGTAATGACAGGCTGGAGCACAGAAAATATTATTCAGTCATGACAATAGACAATTCAGTTAGCTCAAAACAGCAATCAATTGGTCCAAAACTATCTCCAAAATTCCACAAGTGTGTGCCATTTCCCCCAACAACTATGATGGGAAAGCAGGCAAAGTGGTTTACGGTCACATGTGACACAAGCAGTGTTCGTTCTGGACTTTAGGTTCCTCCTAAGATTCTGAACGGAAACAACCTTAGCACAAACTGCACAGTCTTGTCGTTTCTCCTCCACAGCAACAGAATGGTACTGCCTATCCAGCCTCCTTGCATCCACATCGGCAAGAGGCCAGCTTGGCAAACGCCAGGCTTCCTATGAAAACACTTTCCCTCCAACAAGTGATGAACGATGGAGAGTCTGTATGAAAGGAAATCTTGAGGCGTCTGGTTCACTTTCTTGAATATCGTAAATGAATTCAGCACCCAGACTTCAAGACCATAGTAGAAAAGCTTCTTCCAGGCTTTCCTAGACATGCAGATAACAGAGAAGCTTTGAAGAATTTGATCAGCAAGGTCTAACAGGCACACTGTGCCGGAGGGCATGGTACTGGTTCACGTGGGCCAGCTTGAGAGCGTTGCAGAACCGTTGTTGGAGCTCCTACGCTTTCTGGAGGATGAATGGTAGAGACCAAATACACTGGACGTTTATGATACCAAGCCATGGCAACAAGACCTGTTGTTATGGATCGACGTGGGTAACACCACGTGTGTCACATGAATTTTGTTAGCAGACAATTTTGGTGTTTGCTTGATAGCTGTGGCTGACAAGCCGGAGATAAGCTTAAACCAACGAATTTTAATAACACTTTGTTTTTTGCCAAAGGGAAAATTTCAGCCGTTTTAATACAAATAGCAGCCTGGCGATTGGTATTTGGCATTGACCATATTAAAATGCAAAAATATGGAATTATCAGGCACCTCAAATATGCAAATTTTGCAGTGAAACATGAGATACATGGAGGAATGTGAACAACCACGCTGGAAATTTAGTCCAGAGCAAGAAAATTTTACATACCCTCTGCATTTCCGGACTCCAGATTAGCAATATCCACCAAAGTTGTTCTCACTTCACCTTCTTTTCCAATCTATCGTACAAACACAGACTCCTGTTCAATAATGCCAGAGTTGGTGCTGCCGTCAGCTAATACGGAAAAGTAGTGTTTAAGCCATTTTTCTCCTGAAGAATGCACAAATTTGAAAATTTTTTAGGGCGAGTTTTACCTTCGCTATGAAATGCTCTGTGTTAAACAGTTTTTCAAGTCTCCCCTGAGATTCATCGTCCATCTTCCTGTTCATTCTTACCAATGGCGCTTGCTCCCGTTTCGCTCTTTCAAAACAAAAGTAGTGGCATCGGCTGCTATTGTGGCTGATCAAGCTTTCAGGACAAAAAATCAGTGGACGATGAACCGTAAATACCCAGAAAAAGGCGGCTACCTATGTCATAAACAGAAGGATATTTACAGCAAACTCTACAGAACATTTCAATTTTGTCTTTGTCAAATTTAACCCATGGAAATTCTTTCTTCCAGGCTTGGTTGAATTACGAACACAAGATTCTTCATACTTCTTTTTTTTCATTGCTGCGTAGATGTTTTCCTTGTTTGATGGAGATGGTCTCTTATTGTTTTCCTTGCGCTCAATTTTCCAAAGGTTGAGTAGACTCATCGTGATCTACTTGAAGGCTGACACAGATTTTGCACTCTTTTGAGCCGACAGAAGCGTGCATGTACACAGCAAGTATTTGACAGAGAAACAAACACTTTAACAAGATGTCACTTCTCAGTATTTTGTTCATGTAGGTTATCGACTTCAGACCTTAGAAAGCTGAATGAAAAATATTACCACATTAAAAAATTGTTTTACTCGTCCTGTCGGACAAGTGCTTCATGAGTTTTAGTTGTCCAAATCAAAAAACTACTCATCTCGGACAAGTTAAAGTTTTTTGCCCAGAATGGTGTGGGAAACTGTGCCTGCACTGAAAACTGCAGTTCAGCCGTATACTGCCTACATGTACTCGTCATGAATTGAACCTTACAGGCGTAGCTTGGGAAAACACCGACCCTTTATATTCTTCAGCTTGGTTCGTTGTTTATGCAAGCAAGACTATGTTGTACGATGAACAAACTTGACAATTATTGGCTTGATGTGGTCTAAACAGTATATAATTGTAGAAGTAACACAATTGCTTTGTCATTTTATAAATCTGCACATTTTTCCACCAAGATGAGGTGGAGAAGGGTGTGGTGTGGTGGGGCATGTTCATATCCCACCCCACCCAACAGGACAGAAAATTTGAAACCAGATTCTGAACAAAACTGTTATTAATCAAATTTTAGCATGTGGTATTTGCACTAAAAATATTGTCTAACACATTCAAAATAGAAACTCACAAGTCAATTTCTGAATTTATCGCAGTTAGGAGTGTGCCATTTTTGGAAGCATTCCCGTCAAGCTGGGGACATAGTGATTTTTTGCACTTCCACTAAGTCTTTAGCTCCTTCTTTAACAGAATAGTTCAAAGTTTACAGTTCTTCTTCCCAACTGTTGCCTTTGCTGTCTTGTCCTCTACAATGTAAGTGAGCTGTTGATAGTGGCATGGGACAGTGTACAGCATGCATGAACTTCTGGTGGACGACTGGGGCTAAGATCTGGAGTGATCTGCAGCTCACTCTTTTCCAACATTTTTTTAGCCTAACACTCTCTAAATGATTTGTGTGTCATACCTTCAGTGACCTGACCATGTGTAATGTATGCATTTTGTAGCTGAAATATCCAGAAAATAAATACTGGTAATAATAATAATAATAATAATAATAATAATAATAATAATAATAATAATAATAATAATAATAATAATAATAATAATAATAATAATAATAATAATAAACAAACAAACAATGTTTTCCACCATTTCCGGGTCCTTCACAGAACTTGGTAACACTGAAGAATTTGATTGGACAAGTCCACTCCCATGCCCTCATTATACTTTTTGAGCACAGGGGGAATTGGGATATTTATTTGCTCAAATTTGCCATTTACTTTCTTCTTTCATTCAACTCTGTCCTCTTCCCTTGCTGCAAGGCAGATGGATAGTGCACACATATCTTTTTTGTCACGCCACTTCACGAACGCAAGACTCTTTTTTAAATCACCTGATTGTTCCTCTTGGATCTTTTTTCACTGTAGCATTCTGTTTCTCTACAACCCTTCTCAAGAAGATCTTTGAGCAGTTGTGGGCTGCTGTAGAAATTATCTACGAACAAATGGTATCCCGGTTTGAACGTAGAGATTCATAAGATTCATGACTATGTCATATCCTTATCCAAAGTTTGTTTTGGTCAGTCTCTTCACAGTAGAGACCTCAAATCTGTAAGTATAACCAGGGTCCAAAATTTAAAACCCCATCCCACAGGTTTGTAATTTATAAACTGCTTCATACAGCATCATCCTTTAGAAGAGATTGACACTTTTTGACCTGGTACATAATAGGAGCTACCTGCAATTTGGAGGTCCCCTAGCTAAGGTTTAATTTTGAACAAAGTGTCATAATGTTGCCTAGCTCTCTTTTTGTGTTCATTTTCTGCATCTTCTTCCAATTTGCCACCAGGAAGTGCAGCTAATAAATTCTGGGATCTGTGGCATGTCATACCTGTGTTTCTAACAAAATCCTGTTCAAAGAAGTTATCTTGATTCCAGTAGTCTCTAAGCACTCTCACTTCAACCATTCCCATAAAGAAAACTAATAGGGTTGTTGTTGTTGAGCAGAATAGGAATATAAGAAGAATAGGTGGTGAAGAATTCTTGGGTTGGATACAAGCTTGTGGACATACTTATGAATTTATATGAGAATGATGAGTTTATGGCGAAGTGAATTGTGACTCCAGTTGAAGTTATACCAGTTTCATGAGAAAACTAAGGTTAAAGATAACAGTAACCATACAAGCTGACTATGACAGGTATAAGGATGATTACGTTCTGTTCATTCACCTGACTAAGAGACATTTGAACTTAAGTTGAATGGTTGAAAAAACATTAAGACATTCTTGATCAGCAGTAATAGTAAATATTACAAGTAACAGTAAGTAGATCATAATGTCACTTACATTGAAGGAGAATTATTAATTTTTTGCCTTTCTATTGGGATACTATGGCAAAGCACCTTCATCAGAGCAAAGCTTTTTAGGTAAGAGGAAGTCTATATCGAAGAGAACATTGTCAATGGTAGCATTCTTTGACCTTTTCATAATGAGAAAATGAGCAGGCTTGTTGTGATGTGATTTTGGTTGGGTTTTTCAGGAGGCAGTCTGCATTGCCTTAAATAAGCTTTGCATGTGGACTGAAATTTTTCAGTTTAATAGACACCTGTTTTACACTGTTTAAAAGCAGTATGTATTTCACAGACAATATCTTCAATGTCTACAGGAACTCAAGGTCAGAAAGTTGTCCTATTTCATTAGTGGCATGTTCATCCAAGTCTAAACGCCTCTTGGCTGTTGATACCGGTGTTGTACATGTTTCCTCTGAAAACCACTTTTTCAAGTTTTTGTGGTATCCCTTTTCATAGAAGTGACAGATATACTCCAGCAACAACTCCAATGTAGACCATAGAAAACTGGTGTAAATTTGCTTTTTGCAATGACATGGAAAAGAGACAAGCAGAGTTTAGTTTAATTTAATTTTCGCAGGGTGCAGGTCACAGAGCGAAAGCAAAGGCCAGCAATCAACATTAACTAACCTTTAGTTGCGAATGGCTTTATTTTTGATGTCATTGATCACAATAGCACGTTGTTGCTGATTAAAACTGACGCACAAACAGGTTGTCGAAAAACTTTTGTCAGTGAATCATGTCTAAATCTGCTGAGCACTTTCTTTACAATTAGCCTTGAGAGACAGGGAGGTTTTATTGAAAACATGGATTGTTCTGAGGGAGAATGTAAATATTGGCATTTCCAATGTTTCAGCCATTGAAAATCAAGTTTGGCATGGAGTTAAAAGACGTGATTGCGCTTGGCAACTCGACTGAAGTGGCTGGAGTTGCTGTGGTGTACAAGGAGGTGGCGGATGTCATGGTCTCGGTTATCACTTGGTGAACCTCTGAACTTTGTTCACTGGTTATCACTGCACTTGGTGGGATATCACCGAGTACCTCTTGAGCTGTTGTACTTATGGTCTTGTGTTGTAGTTTGCAATGCTCTACTTGTTAGCGTGACCAGAGATATTCATAATGTGGCGAACAGGAATTTTATCATCTAACCAGATTATAATGGCTTTTGCTTGAATGCTGTGATTTGTATAGGTTTTAGACAAACCACCACCTAAGGAGATCTCTTTCATCATGTTGGATAGCCTGTTTTTATCAAGCGGCTTGTTTTCATACAATATGGAATCAACAATAATAACAACAACAATAACTTTTGGAATCATCACTGGGCTTTGGTTTTTGGAAGCAGGCCTCTTGCTTTGGGTTAAGGAATGGAAGAAAACCTTGTCTGCTTTTCATAGTTGGTTTGTTAAAAATTCCACCTTGATGATGTTTGGTAGCTTCTTCATGGCACATAGAAGCAAACTGTCTGTTCTCTGCGGTTTGTGAAAGGCAATGCTGTCACAGCAGAGTTCACATTGACCTTCAAATCCCTGGCGGTAGAGTACAACGATAACCAGTAGAGAACAACAATGAACACTCGGCAAAGTAGCCCAGCAGGTTTGAAATGGCTCAAAATTGGACTTTTGTTTATCTTCCTGTTGTCTGCTAGTTAAATTACTAGTTTTTGTTGGACGTTCTCTTTACCCCAGAATTTGTTTACCCCTGCATCTGTTGACCTTTAAGTTGAGTCAAGTAATTTCTAAGTCGACAATCTTGTATAATAAAACAAATTCTGAAAACTCACTTGGTTTTTGTTTACCAGAAATTATGGAAACCACGATCTGCGAAACTTGAAATTGTGGAAGTTCGACAAATTTCTATGTTCAAATGAATTTCAGTCAGAAATCTTAAAATAAACATATCCTATTATTGCCAGTAAATGCGTGCAGTGTGCCATTTTCGCCAGTAATTCCTTTTCTTGTTGACACACACAGGAGTGCCATGCAGGTTACACACACAATGAAGGACTTGTATTGAAAATTCTTTACTAGGTTTTCAACTGGCCTTTTTTGCGCAGACTGCACAGTCTTTCCTTGCATCTGTATTCTCCAAAGAATGCCTTTGGTCACTGAGCCTCTTCTTGTCTCTTTCAGTGACTGGGAGAGGTGGGGGCCGTCCAGACTTATGACGAAATGACCTTCGGTTTTTGGAAGAAGGCCTTTCTATTGACATAAGAATTAGGTCTTTATTACTAAAAGAATAGAACGGCTGCAATGTTCTGTAAGTGTTTAACCAGTAGGTGAACTTGACATCAAATTATCATTCATTATCTTTAAATCCAACAAATTCTTCATTGTAAGAGTGAACCCATGAATTTCTACTCATCCTCTAAACTGTGAAGGCTGCTTCACATATGTTATAAAAGTTCCATCGTAAATGACAAGATGTACAGAAAGACAAAAAAAAAAAAACAACAATTATGCACAGATGAAGCTCTACCCACAGACATGAATGACATAATCACCACAATAATGAGGGTAACAAAAAAAACAAAGGGTGTAATAAACCGTGCGCATAAATCGAACTTAACGCTTATTGAACTTCCATGAGTTAAGGTTAATGGAAAGCAGAACATTTACGATTATAAACTTTGATCAAGTGCACATAATTCAGCTATGAGACGTGAGATAAATCTTACCGAAAGGCGATGTAAACGGCGATCTCTAATTGAATATTCTTGCTCAACTTTCGGTCAATAAAATCGAGGAACGGGCGCAACACCAATTTCATCATGCTTCAGTTTGCTTGTGATAGCACTGTTGGTTGAAAGAATACGTGCAAGTGAAATCTTTGCAACACATTGAGCACACCAAATACTTGCATGGGGTGCAGTGTTTTCAACTTCCATTCACAAATGAAATCCATTTTTGTGTCCTTTTCACGGCTTCTGATCTTGTATCACCGTAGAAGGGAATTTGGTGGATAGAAATCCGCTTTTTCTCGTCTTTCTTTTTACTACAGCCGTACACAACACACCGTAGCATCATGTTTTCTTCCTTTGCGCAACAAAAACACTGAAACCTGTGGAAGAAGCGTTCTTGTATTGACATCACAGGGCCTCATACAAGGGGAAGAAAAATTGATAAAGAATTTTTTTTTCGAATTTCATACAAGAACAACATGAAGATTCAATCCAGCAAGTAAAGTAAAATCTGTCATACACTTTAAGGAGTTCAATTAAGCCTTGTCTGCTTTTCATAGCTTGGTTTGTTAGAGATTCCACCTTGATGATTTTTGGTAGCTTCTTCATGGCACCTAGAAGCAAACTGTCTGCCCTCTGCGGTTTTTGTGAAAGGCAAAACTCTCACTGCAGAATTCAAATCAACCTTTAAATCCGTGGTGGCACCAGTAGAGAACAACGATAAACACTCAGCCAAGGAGCCCAGCAGGATTGTAATGGCTCAAAAACGGACTTCTCTTCCTGTTATCTGCTGGCTTAATTACTGGTTTGTGTTGGACATTCTCTTTAACCCTGCATCTATTTACCCGTGCATCTGTTGACCTTGAGTTTGACTCAAGCGTTTTGTTAGATGTCTGGAAACTGAAATTGTTTGTTACTTATAACTGAATGTAATTTCAGTGCTTTCGGGTCTGGTCTTCCGCAGGACCATAAGGTCTATAATTTACTGGTCCCAGGAGCAAAGCTACTGGCCATTTTAATTTTTTTCCGCGTCATTGTGTCTGCAAAGAAATAAATGAAACTCATACATTCAAGTAAATACAACCATATTATTCATTTACTGGTACGTAGCAAAATAAGTGTATTACAATGATTTATTCACAGTCAGGCAGCAATATACATGCATGTTGGAGTACTATTATCACCATTGCTGGTTTAGGCCTAGCTCATGCATCCTTAAAACAAGGCCTTTGCTTTTTTTGGGAGGTTTGTTTCCAATGCAAAACTGCTTTTTCAGTGGGTACTGCATGTCTACCCTATGGGACAACAAGCCAAAGAGAGCATAACTGAACTGAGAAATATGCATTAGGTGACGTAAGGTTAAATCTTCTTGCCTTGGTATTTTGGTGTTGGGTTGAGTGAATTTCATAGAAAACATGAGGTAATGGGCTGTCTCTTTTTACCATTACAAAGTTTCAGAAGGTTTTAGTTTCTACCATAAGCTCCACTGTGATGAAAATAACAATGGCCAATAATAGTCATTGCTTGGTTTCTTGCCATAAATGAATGAATGAATGAATGATTAAACGAACAAACAAACGAATGAAAACGGACAAGGCAACTAAGACTGGCAAATGATTGGTTCTATAGAGATACTGAATTTACGACTTGAAAAAAAAAATGACAGTTGATATACTTTTTTTAAGCGTTTTATTGAAAGCCACCATCCAAGTAAGAACATTACAATGACAAACATGTTTCGCTTGCATGAGTTTTTTTTTACAATTTCTGCTGTTATTGTTTCTCCCTCCTCTTTTGTATCAGGTGTCCACTTGTGATGATGATGATGATGATGATGATGAACTCTAATTCTAAATTCTTGGATAGACTGTAGTTGATGTCCTGTTGTTTCATGATCTTGTCCAACCAATAAATGCCAACTCAAGTATTCCGAGACAAAGATGCCCCTTAAGTCCATAGCACAACCAGACACATCAAATCTTGAAATGTACTCAGCACTTGGCCGAAGTCAATGTTAATCTGAAAGAAAGGTACATGTTAGAACATACAATGAGTACGATTTTTCTGCTTGTGCTTATTTACCACCAAGGCACGTAGAGAAGGTAGCTGTGAAAAAAAAAAAAAAAAAAAAAAAAAATAGGTCATCTCTCTGTAAGGATTTTCTTGCACGAGTCAATTTTGAATTTGCTTGCCTTTGCTGACATCACAACAGTATCATTCTGGCCCAAGTAAACTTGGAACCGGGAAATGTTGTATGTCTTGGTGTCCGTTAGCGGTCAACTTTCATGCCAAATTTATTCAATTCAATTCAATTCAATTTATTAAAGCACATTTTTCACGAAGGTAAGGCAAGAATGCACTAGCCCGCAAATAGCATAGGCTAATCTAGGTGGGTAGTGCAGTTGATTAGTATATATTTACAGAATATAATTTAAAGATATACCAATAATTAATGTGTAATAAGTTAAGTAAAAAATAATGACTGTCTAAATTAAAATTAAGAAAGTTTCATATTAGCTAATCATACCACTGATATTTGAAGTTTTTAATCAGAGTGTTGACGTCAACATAAATATCCTCTTGATCAAGAAGTTTTAGTAATCTGGTCTGAAGGCATTTCTTAAAGGAGGCTTTAGTTTTTGCACGGAAAGATTCCGGTAATTCATTCCAGATTTTACAACCTAATCTCGAAAATGAGTGGCTCAGTTGTGTCAGCTTTGAGCATTTTATATGAAATTTGCCTGTGGATGCAGACCTGGTTCTATACGAGTGCACAGAATCTACTCGATCAAAAAGATTTATTAGGTTCAGGGGAGCACTTTGGTTATTGATATCATGCTTAAGACTGGCTATAGATTTGAAATAAAGCATGTCAACTGGAAGGATATTAGAACATACGAATAACGGGATGGCATGCTCTCTGTTATTGTGGAAATAAATTAGACGTAAGGCTCTTTTTTGGAGGATCAAGATTTTCTCCAGATTTGATTTTGAAGTTTGGCCCCATACTGAAAGACCGTAAGAAACGTAAGGATGGATTAGAGAACGGTAAATATGAAGAAGAATAGAAGTGGGTAGAACGTATCTCAACCGTGATATAATACCAATTGTTTTACTTATCTTAAGCGAAATATAATTAATGTGATATTGCCAAGAGAGGTTGCTGTCGATCAACACACCCAGATACTTAACACAATCTTTTTGTTCAAGGTGTTCGAACACATTGTGTTCGCAGTCGAATACTTTTATGTGAAGGCGATTTGCTGTCGCTCTTTGGCGAGGGTGAAATAATACGTAATTAGATTTTTTAGTATTTAAAGTCAACTTGTTAGCTAGTAACCAATCACAAACATTTTCCAATTCTTTGTTTATTATAAGCTCCAGGGTCTTTAAGCATTTGTCAGCAAATAGCAGAAATCTAGTTTACTAGTTTATCAGGCTTTATTTGCATATACTGCTTGAAAGACAACCTTCTGTTAAACCACATTAGTCTTTTATCTACAGTGAAGTTTGTGCCAGGAGTCTAGGGCTCCACAAACTTCTGTTCTAACAGTCACCAGTGGATGGACTTTGCAAAGCAGAACTGCTCGTTCTTTGGTGTTTGGGTTGGCAAGATGGAGGAATTTTCAAAGCGCTGCTTGGCAACAGCTTTAGTAAGCCTTGGACGCCAATAAAACCATGGGAATCCTTGTACAAGTTTGTGAATTTCAATCGAAATAATATCTGAATATTATTCAGCCTGAGATAATCTACAATTTCCACTGGGTTGGTTATGAACATTTGGTCTCCCTTGGAACAGGTATAGCCAATCATGAGCTGGACGATTTATCTAGGTAGTCATCATTGATGAAAAAGATTTAAGAAATCTTTGGCTGTTGCACCGTCCCCGAGACCTCCATAACAAAAGCATCTTAAAATGTCAAGAAACTTAAGAGAATTTATTCCTTTAAGCTCTACGTTCTGTGCAGTGTTATTAGCTGTTCACAACGTCAATGGTTCTGTCATTTTTCTATGTTCAAATCACTTTGCTGATGGCGGACAAGTGTTGAATGCTTCTGGCAGCTGCACCACTGTTTGAAGGTGTAATGGGATAGAACTGAGAGAACTGGCTAGTTCTCCTTACAGAGCAGGACCATTGTCTTGAGCCAGTGGTCAGTCAGTTCTAACAAATGGAAAGCACTCATTGATTTCATGCAATCTTTTGGACCATTGAATGGGATTCAGAAGTACACATTTTGTATATATAGAAGACGTTTCTTCATCACAAACTTCCCGTCTTTCTTCTTCACCATCATCAACAAAAACTTCAACATCAGAATTATTGATGTCTTCTGGAGATTGTAGGGCCAATAAGTGCAATCCCAATTCACACTGCAAAGTAATTCCTGTTCTCCTTGTCTGTAGTGATCCTGTCTGATTTGGTCAATTTCTTCCACAGCAAAACTGGCAAAGTAATCTTGTTCTTTATCAGATGAGCCTATCTGCCAGAAGCCATGTTTAATATGAAAGATTTTTTTTGAAAAAAATAAAATAAAATAAATAAATAATGCTGAACCAAGAAAGGTAAGATTGGTCTGAAATGAAAGCTTTCACTTTTTTTTTTGATACCCAGGAGATTAATTTTTCTAAAACGGTTTCTTTTATTTAGTTTGTACCTACAATTTACAAGACAGTCAACAACAGTCCTTAGCATTAAGCTTACACACTCACATTGCATGACAGAAGGTAGGTCTTTGATAAACGGACATAGTGAAGATGAAATTTTTCTTGTAATCTTTTAGCACATTTTGGCTAAACAGCTTTTCTTTGAATAAGCTAATTATAATACTCCTTACTTTTTGCCAAAGTCGCATCAAAAGACATACCATTATGATAAAATCTTAAGTGGTCTAATTGCCCTACCTCAGTTACCTGACTTCTTAATGATACCAGGATCGCAGATCTAAGTCCAGCCCATACTAGGAAGTTGTACTGTAACCTCATATCTTTCAGTCCAAAGACTCTAAATTGTTCTGCTGAAATTGAAGTTGGCTAATTGAAACTAAACCCTTGTCAAAGAACTGTCTATAAAAACTGGCTTTCCATTTATCCTGGTATTTTTGTTATTCCATAACAGATGCTTTTTCATGTTCATCTGAAAAGGGGTTTCTAAAGTCTGCCCAAAAGTGAACCAGTTCAGAGTAAAACATATTAGCTATATCGTAATCTTTTGGGTCGTAATCACAGTGAAACATAAAATCTCCCCTGGAACCTTTTGATAGAAACCTGAAATAGCTTTTCCAGCCAGCATCCTGCCAGAATAAAGCCTTCTCAATCACTTTAGTCTGACACTTCAAAACAAACCCCATTTTCATAAATGTGTTTCGTGCTACACTGTCCCTACCCTTCCACAAAAACTTGAAAATAATTCTGTTGGCTTCCTTAATATTAATTTGAAATTATCGTGACTCCCTATGACTGGATTAGATCACCATGTAGAAACAAAAATTTCTAAGAAGTCCTATAATCGACATGTTAAAAAGTGTCATACTGGGCAAAAAAAATTAAAAATAAAAAAAGAGTGAATAAATTGATATGTGTAAGACTGACCTTTACAATGTTACTTTATTTTACCACTGACAATAAACTACATGTATGTAGTAACCTGGCAATTATTGAAATGTTTAGACCAGCATCTACATGGCTTGGTGTGAGCTAATGTTGAGTCAGATTTGGTTTTTAAGCATTCTTGCACCTAAACGTGTCACACCTCCACCTCCTATTGGTATGGAGTGCCCACTCTGGAATGTTCACACATGTACGGTGGTACCAGCCATTGCACTGAAAGCACTCTACATACTCTTGTTTGTCGTTGGGCATTCTGCAAAGACAGAAGATGGCCACTGTTGTTTTTGTGTTATATGGAAAGGCACCCTCCTTGATTTTTTGGAAAAGGAATCATCTTCTTTGAATCTAGGCAGTGGACATAGTGTTCAGGCCTTTGTTGTGGGTCGTAGCATTGACTGACAGGGTCTATACTATGGCAGAGATCGGTGGCAAATGCTAGGGCAAACAAGCCAGTGTTATTTGTGTTTGTTCGTTTTTGTACTTTCTCATTTAGAAATGTGACCTGATTTCCTGTATGCGTCAGCAAATGGCAGGAATGATCTATGCCAACTAGACTTGGTTTTATGTATAGGCTGTCATATATCCTGACAGTTCCAGGGATGGAAGATATGGTGCTTAGGCATACCCAATGTGAGCCAGTATTAACAACTTCCAGAGATTCACTTACAGCTGGGACCACTAAGTCGCCATTAACTGCTGGGTCGCACAGACCATCTGTAAAAGGAAATTGTTCTTTTAACAGGATCTCTCCTGCATGGATTTCTGAATCAAACAACCAGTGTGTTTTCTTCAAGATGTTGTCTCTAGCATTTTGGTAGAGAACAGAGCTTATGTTGGTTTGAGGGTCCATAAGCTTTACCCATGATTTTGGATCAGGAGAGTTGTCGTTGATTACGTATGTGACTGGAGGAGTTTGTTCTTTCTCTAAAGAAATCTTCATGTGGTCTTTCATATTAATGTAATGTCCTTCGACAACAGGATTTTCAACTTGACACAATTGCTAATCACTGCTTTTTACAAGTTGTAATGTTTTTTTCAGTGTGAAGAACGGTTCTAAAATCACTTGTTTTGGTGAAACTAGATGTTTTCAATCTTCACAATTCTTTGATCGACTCTAATCATTTTGAGAAGTTCTTTTGATAAAAGAAGAAATTGGGCAATCAGTTGCTTAGTTTTAAGGTACACAATACTTTTTCTTTTATTCTCAACCTCTGTTTGAGTAAATAAATGGCTCTTGATTTTCTTACTTTGGAGTTGTTAATTTTGTTATTTGAAATCTTCCTCGTCTTCTTTTACTTTTTACTTTTGTTCTAAAAAAAAAAATGCTGGAGAGAACCATTAAAAGTTCCTGCCCCATTTTCAGCCCAGCTTGTTAATATTAATACTATAGAAACTATTTATACAAAAATCTAATATGTGAGCTCACATTGAAATGATACTAAACTCTTCGAGGGGCTAGAAATGCAAACTTCTTCTCATCAGGAGTCCAGAAGGCTTGCATGGTTTTAGGCCATGGGGGGAGGGGTAAGGACACTTGAAAAAAAAAAAATTTGACTGCGGGACTGTGATAGGGATCCGAGAATTGCAAATGAGCAAGATGGCCAGGCCAACCCATGTGGCAACAATTGGCTGGACCCTACGTGTATTCTGCCTTCCAAAGATTTAATCATCCTTTCTTCTCACGGGAAAGTTAAATTAAACTAACGTGGCCTTTAAGACAGCCATTAAGGAAATGAACTTCTAGTATTTGTTTTAATTATTATATTTGTAGTATTTTTAATCATTGTATTCCAATAATTTCATTTATGTATTTTCTTTCTCGAAGATATTAGCTCAATAGAGCTACTCTGATAATTCGAGTTTAAGTAAAGTGTATGTACGTATGTTTGTATGTATTGAATAGTCTGGACTCCTCAAGTCGCTGAGCTATGTCGTCTAAGAGTTTGTCTGAAACGTTTTCAGACTAGATGCAACAAACAAGCAGCCTGTGAGTCCATAATATAAGAACTAATATAGTGATGAATGTAGGGTAATGGGGTGCTAAAAAACTTACAATTTTCTGCTTGATTTAGCTCCTTGTTGAAGAAAAGTCACCAATCGAGTCCTTTGCTAAGGAAATCCGAAATTCTTGAGATTCTGCTTTTCGTGATTGGGTGACTCTTGCTAGAGAATAAAGCTCCATCAAGAAGATAAAATAAAATATCCTACTCCACCATTTTTTTCCATAGACTGAAATGGTGTAGTAGGATTTCATTTGATCATTCTTATCCACACCACCCATGTATGTGTTGTAAGCAGAAATTATGGGTGGACAGGTCACTTTCAGAATACTTTCATCCAGCTGCTTCTGTTGATTTCTGGTAGTTCACAAGGGGGAGCACCGGTGTATGTTCCAGCAGCAGAAACAGGCTTCTTGTTGATCCATGTCAAAGCAAGCACTAGACCCTTCATTATCCATACAATCTGTCGTCTCCTCACATTTTTCAACACGTCCTTATAAAAAAGATAGGGAGGTGGGGGGGGGGGGGTTCTTTACTACCCTGGCGTACAGTTGTACAGCAAAGTGTACAATATAAGTACAATAAGTCAATAAGTTTGTGGGAGATAAAAAAATGTGACAAAATAAAACATACTAGTGCCCCTTCATTGAAGTGCACAAGTTTGTGACAACTGAGTAGCCAAGACCATGTTGAACTCCCTGCTCAGACCTTCCAGTATAAGTATCAAACTCAATGAGGTAGCCATTGCTGATATCTGCTCTGCACCACATGTTTGTTCCCCTCTTTATTGACTTCATGTGCATATATGGTTTCAGAGAGGTTCGGCCCTTGTATTTGATCATTGCCTCATCCGCTTGTTATTGACAATGGGGGTTGTAATTGACATAGAAGTTTGCCTTCAAGTCCTCAAGGAATTGCTGCATCTTGTACAGTTTTTCAAAGTTTTTTTCTCCAGGCCTTGGCATTTTGGAGTTGTCTGCTAAACGGAGGTTGCTCCCTATTTCCAAAAATCTGTTCCTGGGAATAACTTTGGCAAAAGCTGGGAGACCAAGAACCCAGTCAGTCGACCAATAATTCCAGGTAGATGGCAAGCGATGGATACTCATGGCAATGAGAAGGCGTAGAAATTCTTTTAGCTCCTGTAAGGTCACTTCTGTCCATGTAGAATGATCTTTACTTTGAGCTTGTAAATTCTGCTGAGCATACCTGACAACATTGTTCAAAATTCGGTTGTCAACAAACACCAAAAAGAAGTCAACGATGCTTCCTTAGGCAAAACCCTTGAAGGTCCAACAGGCTGTCTGAATGATGGAACTTCCATATTACTGTCCTCACTGCTCCTCTCCAAACTATCCCCACTAACATTGCTTGGTCTCTTCCACTTGGTTGGGTATTTTCCCTGTCCTCACCAATGTTGATGGTTTAAAGTTGTATCCTTTCGTCTAGTTCATCAACAAAAAATATTGTTGGTTCGCGAGGTAGAGCATGTAACTCACCAGCATCTTCTTCGTCATCAAATCCCTCAAGATCAGAAACATCCCTCCACCCGTGCTAGCCATACAAAAGCCCTTTAAATTTCCTCAGTCACACGAACAAAATTTTCTTACAAACTTGATAAAAAGCGGTCAAAACCTTGCATAACTGTACAAGAATTTTAAAATCAACATGGAGGGAAGCAAATATAACTGAGGGAAGGCTGGGTACTAAAAATAGGGCGTTCGCTGTGCTAGACTATCTCAATTGACTATCTCAATTCAGTGATTACCAATGCTAGGTAATACATTTTCTATTGTTAATATGCGTGCTCCAACCACAAGAATAACAACAAGCTTGTGTAGAATACTTATCTTTGGTGCAAGCGCATTGCTATCCTTGCAAGGTTGCTAAGCCAGGTGTGAGATGTGGTGTGAAGGAACGTCGTTGATTAACTGTGAATGATTTGTTATGAACTGTTGTTTGTTTCGGTGTTTCCAAGTGTTAAGGCTTGTTCAGTTGCTTGGTGCACGTAAGGTTTGTCCAAGATCACCAAAAGGTTATTGTATTGCAAGATGTGCACCAACACTGATGATTCACAACGAGAGTAGTTCCAAAAGGGTCCTGAAGGGGAGGTACCAAAGCCCATTTCCCAGCCTAATGTCGGGCCAAAACCCAGTTCCCAGCCTAATTTTGGGCCAAGTCCAAGTTCCCAGCCTATTGTTGGTCCAAATCCCAGTTCCCAGCCTAAGCTTGTTCCGAATCGCAGTTACAAAATCTGAAATTCCATACTCAGTGGTTGTTTGCAAACTGATGTGCATAATAAATTGTAAGCACCGATTGATGTCGTTTGGATACATGTACCTTCACCTAGACTGAAGAAAATCTCTCATTTTGCTGGTGAACACAATTTCTCTCCCAACCCTTGTTGGCATAATCATACTGAAACCACTTCTATCATCTGCACCATCCACATCCGACTCACTGTTTTCACTTTCGCTGCCACTGTAGTTGTCAGGTTGATCAGTGCAGGTGAGAACCTCCACAATCTGTTCATCAGACGCACTTGCTGCACTTTCACCCGGCGCCAAGTTTATGGCATGAGGTAATACAAACTGCAAATCCAGTGGATTAAGTGATGTCTGTGTTTCGTACAAATTCAAAGGCAGTGTTCCAGCTCGGTCCATGGTGTTGTCTGATCAGACACTGCGCTGCCTTACACCCTTCTTGGTGGTCATGTTTTGTTCGGAGATTGCCTGGAGTGGCAAATACACTGTGAGCATTTGGAGCAACAAACAATTGCTTGGTGCCTTTTACCTTAAAAAATAAAAGTTTACATTACTTTTGTTATGGAATGTTTTGGTTGCGTCAAGTTTATATGGATGGTTTTTCTGTTGGAAGTCGTTGAACAAATGAAGAATCTATGAAGAGATTGTGTAAAAAAGGTAGCTCAACTCCTAGGAAACCGACTGGAAAAAGCCAACGGGCGAATACTTTGTCTCTCCAACAAATCCTGGAAGGAATTGTAGATCTTTTTCACCCTGAGATAAAAAAGCAAACTAAAAATGAGGGAAAGCAATGAAAAATACACTGCGAGCAGTTGTACTTTTTCTCTAGTCACGTGTGCAAAATGACAGTAAAATTATGCAAATTACAGAAATGTGACTCACGGCCTCACTGCTCGGAGAAAGAGATCGCTCGACCGCTCACGGTCTAAATATATATATATAAAAGTGTCCATAAGCAGACGTGACGGCACAAAATACCAGTATAAGAATAAACATAAGAAAATTTCGCCTTTGATTGTCTACGAACTGGGAATATAAACTCAATGAAATCGCCTTGTGTATCCAACAAGAAGCATCTACGGCTGCCACTAGACTGTTAAAATTTGCCAAATTGTTGTCTTTAGTGATGGTTTTTTTTAAAATGAGGCAAGGTTTGAATGCCCAGTTTCAGTGCGACTGTAAGTCGACCTAAGTCTTACGTTCGGGAGATGTGTACTCGATCATGACCAGAGGCAAGTGAATCATTTCCATATTTTTACCCAGCACCCTTTGTGGGTCGTGACACACACCGCCTCATATTGGCCTGAGTGACGCCCAAATTTGTAGAGGCTTGGTAATGTTTCTGATGCAAATTTGTATCCTTGGCCCTGAATTTTGTTAAGACACTAAAAGTGGTTTCTAGGAGATTTGAATGCCCCTTCCCCACACCTCCTCTGCTTTTTTTTTGCCCTGTCAGCACACTCTCTCATAAGCCAGTCCCTGAAATTCACGTTTCAGGGGATGAGTAGAGTGAGTGATATGGCTGATCTTGGCATTTCATGTCCGGGTAAAACCCATTTTTATCTGCCACACACTCTGTACACGTACATTTCACTAGTGGATGAAAAGAACAGGACACCCCTCCCACTCGTGAATGTCCCTGCAGTGGTATTTGCCAAAAGTCAGCATGGTACCTCTGTACTTTTCGGGGCTGTTGCCAGCCTGAACCAAAGCACAGTAGTGATTACGCTCGGCATTTTGAATGAATCCCGGACAAATGTATGCTTTTTGCCAGCACAACAGCATTTCACCGATTCAACTGCAGGAAATTCTGATTTCTGCAGGGCAATATAGCTGGAGTAAATGACGACAGTTTTAATTTCCTCCAACTTTTTCCCATGAGCCCTTCCCACATGCCCGCCACACAACATAATCTTTGACTCCTGCTCATTTGAAAATGAATACCTGAACCCTTTAGCAGATGAAGAGTCCGCATCCTGCCAATTTGCTTCAACTTTTAGGTCTTCTTCTTTTGCCTTAGCCCAAAGTATTTGGCTAAGATGACCCTCAGCTGACTTAGCAATGCCTTGCCATAATTCTTCATCGCAAATTCTGTCTGCACCTCGCATAGACAGATGTCCATAATAAAGAAGAGCACCTGTGATGTAATTTTTTATGACAAGGATGCAATTTTGACTGAACTGATCCCGTATTAGCCAGCACCCATCACAGCATGTTACGGCTCTTGACCACCTACCTATTTGCTCAGGTGAGAGTTGTTTCATCTGATGTTTTGCATCATCACACATCTCATCCAGAATTTCTTTGATGTATGGCAGGGTAAGGTCTATAACCTCCAAAAATGGTTTTTCAGATGTTATACCCAGACCCGTTCCCAATGTTTTCCTATAGGAGGCATAACCATGGCCACTAACAAAAAAGGCTAAGGAAAGGACAATCTGCCTCCTTGAATCCAATGCAAGCTGACTGCTCTTGTAGTCGATTGTTGTCAACCAGCATACACAGCAGCGGAAGTTGAACGTGCTGGGCCCACCAAAGCCTTTCTTTTCTTGTGCAGTGAGGACAAGCATTCCTAAAATGCAATAGACAGGAAATAGGAAGCGTGCAAAACATGGGCGTGGTGGATAACACATAAATGGATAAAAAGAAAATAAGATGGGCACTTGGGGCACTATACATTTGTCAGAACCGGCCAGTCAGCCCTGTATTCTTGAATGTGAATAACAACATTTCTTATGATATCTTGTTCAAATCTACCACAACAGGGTATACAGCATATAGTTTTTATGTTTTGACTGAAATGACAGGTCAGACATAACTAAGCATATAAAAAGAAAAACCTTAGGCAAAAAGGTTTGGTTGGTTATGCCTCTTGAGGAAAAGGTCAGGTGCAAGATGCAGAGTTTGTCCTTCGAAACCCATTGCCCTTCATAGTAACACACACTTTGAAATATTATAATTCATATGATTGGTTTTCTGTCGTCTGAAAGTTCCAATTCCCAAAGTACTGTTGGTGTAGTTTTGGGTCCCTTGGCTGGCCACATTTGCTGCATACTATTGGCTTATCCAACCAAACATATTTTCGCTATTTGATTCCAGTGGTAAGCTCTTTCTCCTGCTTCCTTTTAAGATAATAACTACTCTGCAAACTCTCTCCACCTGCAACAGGCACAGGTAAAACTGGGAATTGCGTTGCTGGTAATGGTAATGGTAGAAGTGGTGGCTGAACTGGAATTCGGGCTGGCTGGTTTTGTGGAAGCACTGATGAACATGAAGGAGGATTCCCATGTGCTCTTGCATGGCCGGCAGTATTTTGTGATAAGATATATACAAATGGTGCCGGAAAGTTGACTGTGGGAAGAGTGGTCGGCTGGGTAGCTGCAGGCAGAAGGGATGCACTGGATGCCATTTGAGGTGTAGGAAGCTGGATGTTGCGACAAATTGCTTTCCGTTCAAATGGTTGTAACTGTGTACGGAATGTCTCAATAAATGCAGATAGTTCCTCGCTGGCTTGCCAGCGAGAGGCTGAAGAGTAAATATCCTCTTCAAGGTCCTCCTCAAGCACCATGTGTTCGCTCAAACGGGGCTGTTTAGCCAAGGGCAGATTATCACCGTCTTCAACATCAATGGACACTGTATCGATTTTTGTCCTTACCGTTACTTGGGCCTTGAGTGCCCTGGCCTGCATTATGTGGAACAGGTCAGTTATAGGAGCCCTGGGCGCCTCAACTGAACCACTCGCTCCTACTGAGTTGGAGGTAAATGCCGACTGGAGCAAATTTAATGCTTCTGCACTGGCAAAAACAGATTGGACTAACACTTTAGGGTATGTTGTATCTTAAGGATGTTTGTCCAGAGGTGTTCCATCATGGATGACTTGTATTTCTGGGGGATTATCTGTTGAACTCCCTGACGCTGCCATACTTTCAGGAGCAAAGTTAAATGGTGGAGTGTTCAATGGCACATGAGGTGCTATGGGATCAGGGTGTCATGGTCACATGCCCTATTTGTGTTTTTCTAAAATTTCTGTAAACTTTTTTTCTGTCTTGGAGTGAAATAAAATGGTGTTACATTGTCATATTGAGACGACTATTCTGAAGTATAATTCCTTGTATCCCTGAAGTGTTTCAATTTGTACTTTAACAAGATGTGCTTCAAAGGGTTCAATGTGATGTCTGGATTTGGGCTTTTGTCAACATTCTGTTTGAGTTATCAAACTTCTGGACTTCTTCGCCACTTCCCAGAACTTGCTCTAAAGCTTTTGCTGTTTTGGTTACCATGTATCTAATGTTTGTCTTTTTGTTGGTGGTTCTTGAGTTGGAGATTGATCTTGCTCGGCTCTCTTTCTTTTGTTGTCTTGCGTTTGCTGTAGTAGTGTTTTGCCATTCATGTCTGTTTCACTCTCTGTGTGAAGTTGTCCACCATCAACATTTGAATCTGCTTCTTTGCATGATTCAGAGTCTGATCTCCCTCCATGTTGCTTGAGCCTGTAAATTCTTCATTTTCATGATCATCAGGTTCATCATCACGGAGTGAGAGTTATTCTGGTTCTTGTTCTGGAGCAACCTCCATTTGAGGCTCATCACATTTATCTTCATCAGGACTGGAATCTGCAGTTTGGTCAACCAAGCAACATGTTGGTTGTCTTTCCCATTGACCATTCTCGCCTCTCAGTTTTGTGGCAGGAATCTTCACCTTATCTTCCAAGCATTTTTTCCAACAGACATCAAGTACCTTTTGCTCTTTGGTGATGGAAGTGGAACGGAAGTGGTGCAGCTGTGGTCCCTCTTGTCTAAAGCATGCTTCCTCTGGCCCATCGAGGAATTCAATTGATGTCCTTCTTTTCTTTCCACCAGACCCCCTCTCCTGGCTTTAGAAAGTCAGCAACTAGCTTCAGGTGAGCAGCCCCATCATCGGCATACTTCTCTAGCTCAGTCTTGACAATGACTGTGTTGTTTAATTTGGGAAGTAACTGCCATTTTACTGATTTTTCTCTCTCCTCCTTGAGAATAAAGTCACTGCCAGCATTTACCTCTCTCTGCTTGTAAGTACAGGATTGCATTTATTGGTAAGTCTTCAATCCTTTTGCTCCATGTTTTCATTGTTGTGTCTGACAACTTCTCAAACAGTCCTTCAAACATTTCTGCTTTTGTGGATCTGTTGGAAGCTACTCGAAGCAATTGACTTGAGTGTGCAGCACAGATGTGGAAGTACGGTCCAGACTGTTTCCTGTATGTCATAGCCTGTGGTGGGGTCAACACTTTTCGGCATTGAATTGCATGTCTCCAGCAGAGGTTTTGCAGACGTAGGATCATCTTTGGTGATCTTGCTTCATCTTGTGCATAGCAGATGTAATAACCACAACAACAATCAAACGTTCCACATTTTGAATTCATTTAATAAAAAAAAGAGCAAGAAAAACGGCAAAAACAACCAAACAGCGAAAACGTCCAAACGGAGCAAATGGAGCAAATGATTCAACTGAAAAATAACAAGCAAAATACACGGGTGTTAGATAAGTTAATTAACAACAAAATAAACGACAATGAAGCCTACAACGTCAGAAACGAAAATAGCAAATACTTACAAACTATGGAACGGCTAGAAACATAAGAGATGAAAATTCGCCGAGAACAGCGTACGTCTACGACTCGCCGAGAACAGCACAGTGCTAGTAGCCAAAAAAGGGCCTATAACAGTAAAATAGGACTATTTATGGGGGAAATGTGTAGGAAATGCTAAAGGGTGCTAATGAGTAGAATAGGCGCGCCAGAAGGGTGTAAATTAACCCTTAACATACCACGGGAATATTATTTTTTGGGCTAAAAATTAGTGATGTTAACAAAAGCAGTTGTAGAGTGGTTTCTTTTTAATGAAGTCCCATATAACCATATATATTCTTAATCAGCATAAGATTATCTTTCAGTGGGATACATCTCAACTGATGACGTCATGACATGCATATATAAGCATAATTATTAAATTTCAAGCAGAACTAACTTAAAAACCCTGTAGATAATATATTTTTAGAGTTATTACTTTTTCTCAATCAATTCATGACCTTTAGGCATTGAACATTCATAGTAAGTGTCAATAGCAGTTGTTTACACAGAAATATGAGTCCTTAAAGTCAAATAGAAAACACATAAATGATTTTGTAAGTAACAAAATCTTGGGGCATTGTCTTGAGAAAGTCTTTGAATAAGCAAGTTCATTTTCTCTTAAGTCACTTTGCCTTAGTAAATTATTGCACTTCCTTCATCAAGGTAGTTTTTTCATGCTCTATTTTGAAGAATTCTTCCTCTTCCCCTGCTCTGTGGCCTCCCCCTTCCCTCTTTCAGGAGTCTGGGGCCATGCATAAACTGTATTCGTTTTCATTTTACCGCGCATATTTCTTTTGCTCTACAGTAGCAAAGTTTTTTGGGACGTGCATACATGTAGAGATAAACTTCACATTGGCTAAAAACATCATTTTAGTTAAATGTGATTTAATCTGAAAAAAGATCATGACTTTTAAATCGGGCATCTTTGTCGACTCAAATACCGCAAAACGTGGATAATTATGTAAAGCTATTCAATTTGGGCTCAAAACCAGGATGCGCATAAACATTGACGGGGATGTGGGGCACTTAATCTGGTAGATGTTATTAAAAAAGGGTATAAACAAAAAGCACTGAAGCACTGTTCCTTCCACCACGTGCGACGACACAAGAAAGCAATCGTGAAGCGAACGGCCGACTGTGCATTGTTGATTTTACCACCTGCAACGACAAATTTATCCAGTGCACTTTCTATTTCTGTTCTGGGTAAATGTTTTCTCATATTAAAGTTTGCTCAACACGTTGGTAAGATGTGGAATCCTCCTCAGATAAACCGGAATAAAATAAACTGCGTGACATTTTGTGTACATGGTTTACGGTCGAGCGGTGAGCGATGGTATGGTGCCCAGACTTCTCTCTTGAACTAGGGTTGCCATGATTACGTACCCATCTATTGTTGTTGAGATGAAACCTCGAGTGAATTGAATGGCTAAAGCATCATTTTAAGAGAATCGTTTGGCGAAAAATTCGATACCTTTCTCTCGAAAAATGGAATTCCTCTTCGAAAATTCGAGACTGAGTTTCCGAAATTTCGAAATACATCTCGAAAATTCGTTCGAATTTTTGAGTTCTATTTCGCCGACAAGGCCGTAATTTCGAGCGTGTCAAAACAATAGCGGCTTCGAAAATTCGCAGAAGATTCGTTCGAGTTTTGTGCTCTTCGAAATTTCCCTGTTTTTCGCTACTTTTCGACGAATTTCATCATTCGCTCTCATTACTTTTGCACAGTACTGTAGTCTCTCAATGT